>NC_083355.1:0-342500 GCF_030254825.1 Meriones unguiculatus | reverse complement strand
ATGTTTCATATCTAGTATATTGTAGATTGCTTTTGCACATATTCTTGTCTTGACTTCTTATCCAAAACTGCCATAGTACCAGATACACATACTCAGAATGTTGAGTCCATAAGTCTCAGCAAGACCAAGAAGTCCCATTGTTATTCACTTTTCATGGTTTCTTATTGAAGGAACAATATTCTCCAATTTCTTTTTTAAACTGGTACATAAACTACTTGATTATTCCTAAAATATGTTTTGTTTAAGTTGGAATAGAAGGCAACATAAAAGCTTAGACTTCTCTTTTCTCTGAAATACTTCCAGCCAACATGAACAGATATTAGCTTGTTTTGTAGTTTTTAAGATTACAGGAGCTATAATCCTTTTGTACACTGAACCACTTGTCTCAAGAGGATTTAAAGACTTAAAAATTAACATGAGAAAAAAGCAATTCTCTGGAGACTATTGTGCTAGTATGTCAAATATATTAAAAGTACAGCCACTCCTGATGAGACCTAACAAACTAGGATCAGAAGGAAGAAAAAGAAACCCTCCCCTACCAGTGGACTTGGGGAGGGGCATGAGTGGAGAAGGTGGAGGAAGGGGAAGAGGGAGGGAACTAGAGGGGGGATACAAAGTAAATAAAGTGTAATTAAAATTAAATAAAATAAAAATTAAAAAAATAATAATTTTATTGAGTGAAGGGGGCTTATAAGCCATAATCATGTTTGAGTAGTTTTATGTTATAAACCATAACTTAAGCCCAACTCCTCTTATATTTCCACACAAAAAATATATTTAAGAAAAATAAAAATGAATATCTTACAAATATAAAAATGTGTTCTTGAAACATTAGGTTAAGATTCATTGAATAAACAGCTCATATTGTGCCTCTCTAGACAAGTTTCTGAGGTACCCCATCTTTATTTATGGAATCAGATGCTGTATCTACAAAGTCAAGGCATGTCAGCATTGACAAATAAAAAAGAGAAGAGAGTGACTTTAATATTTAAACATCAGAATCACAAATATTTGGCTGAAGAAAAATTAGGCCAGTGCTTAATATTTAAATGCAGACAACAAACAATATACTTGCATGTGACTGCATATGTTACCATTCAAACAATAAGAATGCAGCCCATCCTCAGGAGACTTGAAAAAACTAGGGTCAAATATCGAAGAAGATATCAGAAGATGGAAAGATCTCCCATGCTCATGGATTGGTAGGATTAACGTTGTGAAAATGGCCATACTGCCAAAAGCAATCTACAGATTCAATGCAATTCCCATCAAAATACCAACTCAATTCTTTACAGACCTTGAAAAAAAGATTCTCAGCTTCATATGGAGAAACAAAAAACCCAGAATCTCCAAAACGATCCTGTACGACAACAGATCATCTGGAGGTATCTCCATTCCTGATCTCAAGCTGTACTACAGGGCAACAGTAATAAAAACTGCATGGTATTGGCATAGAAACAGAAAGGAGGATCAATGGAACCGCATAGAAGACCCAGAAATAAATCCACACACCTATGAATACTCGATATTCAACAAAGAAGCCAATTCCATTCAATGGAAAAAAGACAGCATCTTCAACAAATGGTGCTGGACCAACTGGATGTCTACATGCAGAAAAATGAAAATAGATCCATATTTATCACCCTGCACAAAACTAAAGTCAAAGTGGATCAAGGACCTCAACATAAAACCAGATACCCTAAATCAATTGGAAAAAAAAAGTGGGGAACAGCCTAGAACTCATTGGCACAGGAGACAACTTCCTGAACAGAACACCAACAGCACAGGCTCTAAGAGCAACAATCAATAAATGGGACCTCATGAAACTGAAAAGTTTCTGTAAAGCAAAGGATACCGTCATCAAAACAAAACGACTGCCTACAGATTGGGAAAGAATCTTCACTAACCCTTTATCTGACAGAGGACTAATATCCAGTATATACAAAGAACTAAAGAAGCTGAAAAGCAGCAATCCAAGTAATCCAATTAAAAAATGGGGAACAGAGCTAAACAGAGAATTCTCGACAGAGGAATATCGAATGGCAGAAAAACACTTAAAGAAATGCTCATCCTCATTAGCCATCAGGGAAATGCAAATCAAAACGACCCTGAGATATCACCTTACACCCATCAGAATGGCCAAGATGAAAAACTCAAGCGATAACACATGCTGGAGAGGTTGTGGAGAAAGGGGAACCCTCCTCCACTGCTGGTGGCAATGTAAACTGGTACAACCACTCTGGAAAGCTATCTGGCGCTTTCTAAGACAAATAGGAATAGTGCTTCCTCCAGACCCAGCTATACCACTGCTAGGTATATACCCAAAGTTTGTTCAAGTACACAAAAAGGACACTTGCTCAACCATGTTTATAGCAGCTCTATTTGTAATAGCCAGAACCTGGAAACAACCCAGATGTCCATCAACGGTGGAATGGGTACAGAAATTGTGGTATTTTTATACAATGGAATACTACTCAGCAATCAAAAAGGAGGAAATCATGAAATTTGCAGGCAAATGGTGGGATCTAGAAAAGATCATTCTGAGTGAAATATCCCAGAAGGAGAAAGACAAACATGGGATATACTCACTTATATAGACCTATAAGATATGATAAACATAATGAAATCTATACATCTAAAAAAGATAATCAATTGAGCAGACATGGGGTAAGATGATCAGTCCTCGTTTAGAAAGACAGATGGGATGTGCATTGAACGTATGACAGGAGTCTACTGAGCGCATCTGAAAGACTCTAACTAGCAGTGTTTTCAAAGCAAAGACTCATGACCAAACCTTTGACAGAGTACAGGGAATCATAAGAAAGAAGGGGAGTTAGTCTGATGGGGAAAGGATAGGAGCTCTACAAGGACCAAATATATCTGGGCACAGGGTCTTTTCTGAGACTGACATTCAACCAAGGACCATGTATGGATATAACCTAGAACCTCTGCTCAGATGTAGTCTGTGGTAGCTCAGTAACCAATTGGTTTCCCAAAGTGAGGGGAACAAGGACTATTTCTAACAGGAACTCAATGACTGGCTCTTTGGTCTCCCCACCCCCGAAGGGAGGAGCAGTCCTGTTAGGCCACAGAGGAGGGCTTTGCAGCCAGTCCTGAAGATACCTGATAAAACAGGATCAGATGAATGGGGAAGAGGTCCCCCCTATCAGTGGACTTGGAAAGGGGCACGGTGGAGATGAGGGAGGGAGGGAGGGACTGGGAGGGAATGAGGGATCGGGACACGGCTGGGATACAGAGTTAATAAAATGTAACTGATAAAAAAAAAGATAACTGTAGACTCACCCCTGGAGCTCATGAGCACCCCATCTTGGATCTTGGGTTTTTTGACTGATTTATAGTAAAAAGCATATATTTCTTCTTGTGCATTGGACCTTAAATTCAACCAGAAGTAATTGGTTATCAACATAACATTCGTGCCCCTATTGTACTCATCAGCATGTCCTGGCATGCTGGTCTTAATGGAGTTCACAGTGTTCACCATTGTAGAAGAGTGTTGATAACCACCACCACCATCACCCTAACAGAAACCTGAATAACACCTTTTAGAACTGTGAAGGACAGCCATCAGGAAAGAAGCTTCCTGATCTGTAGAGTCTTTTCATATCTCTCTCTCTCTCTCTCTCTCTCTCTCTCTCTCTCTCTGTGTGTGTGTGTGTGTGTGTGTGTGTGTGTGTGTGTCTTCAGAAAGAGGGTCTTATCTTCAAGTTCTGGTGGATAATCAATAGCAATTGCAATTACAATGAAAATACAAATTCTAACTATTTTGGGATTTCATCCTACCTCAGTTAGAATGTTTAAGATCCAAAAACTGAATGCTAAAAGCTGGCAAGGATGTGGGAATAGGAAATGTTCATACACTATTGGTGGTAATGTAAACTGATGCAACTGCTATGTAAAT
This sequence comes from Meriones unguiculatus, assembly GCF_030254825.1. Taxonomy (NCBI): domain Eukaryota; kingdom Metazoa; phylum Chordata; class Mammalia; order Rodentia; family Muridae; genus Meriones; species Meriones unguiculatus. The sequence goes on along the minus strand of NC_083355.1, from coordinate 338,581 downwards.
CAGTGGGACATCTCTACAAAAAAAACTAAAAACAAGTATATTATATTATCCAACTGTACCACTCCTGGTCTTATACCCAAGAAATTCCATTTTCTAATATAGAGAAAAATGCTCATCAATGTTCATGATGCTTTATTCACAGTAGTTAACACAAACAGCCTAGATACCTATCAACTGATAAATGGATTATAACATATGGTACCTATATGCAATGCAACTTTATTTATCTGTAAAGAATAAAATTTAAGTAAATGGATGGATCTGGAAAATATATTAAATAAAGTGACCCAGACTCTGAAAGATAAATGTCTTATGCCCTCAATCATATATCAATCTTAGCTTCAAATCTTTTTTTTCTTTATTCATTACACTTTATTCACTTTGTATCCCCGCTGTGGTTCCCTCCCTCCTCCCGTCCCAATGCCTCCCTTCCTCCACCCTCTGCATGCATGCCTCTCTCCAAGTTCACTGATAGGGGAGGACTTCTTTTTTTCTTCCTTCTGATCCTAGTCAATTAGGTCTCATCAGGAGTGGCTGCATTGTCTTCTTCTGTGGCCTGGTAATGCTGCTTCCCCCTCAGGGGAAGGTAATTAAAGAGCAGGCCAATCAGTTCAGGTCAGGGACAGTTCATGTTCCTATTACAATGGAACCCACTTGGATACTGAACTGCCATGGGCTACATCTGTGCAGGGATCTTAGGTTATCTCCATGCATAGTCCTTGGTTGGAATATCAGTCTCAGGAAAGACCCCTGTGCTCAGATTTTTTGGTTCTGTTGCTCTCTTTGTGGAGTTCCTGTCCTCTCCAGATCTTACAGTTTTCTACTTCTTTTGTAAATTTCCCTGCACTCTGCCCAAAGGTTGCCCATAAGTCTCAGCATCTGCATTGACAGTCTGCAGGGCAGAGATTTTCGTCTGTGTCGTCTGTGTCAGGCTCCTGAGTTATTCCCTTTTTTCTCCTTCTGATGTAAAGCCTCTTTGCCTTTCTGGCTAAGAATTGAATATTTTAGCAAGAGTCCTCCTTCTTGATTAGTTTCTTTAGGTGTACAGATTTTAGTAGGTTTATCTTATATTACATGTCTATATGAGTGAGTATATACCATGTGCATCTTTCTGCTTCTGGGATAGCTCACTCAGGATGATCTTTTCTAGATCCCACCATTTACCTGCAAATTTCATGATTTCCTTGTTTTTTATTGCTGAGTAATATTCCATTGTGTAGATATACCACAATTTGTGCATCCATTCCTCTACTGAGGGGCATCTGGGCTGTTCCCAGCTTCTGGCTATTACAAATAAGGCTGCTACAAACATGGTTGAGCAAATGTCCTTATTGTGCACTTGAGCCTCTTTTGGATATATGCCTAGGAGTGGTATAGCTGGATCTTGAGAAAGCACTATTCCTAGTTGTCTGAGAAAGCGCCAGATTGCTTTCCAGAGTGGTTGTACAAGTTTACATTCCCACCAGCAGTGGAGGAGGGTTCCCCTTTCTCCACAACCTCTCCAGCATGTGTTGTCTCTTGAGTCTTTTATCTTAGCCATTCTGATGGGTGTAAGGTGAAATCTTAGGGTCATTTTGATTTGCATTTCCCTGATGGCTAATGACGATGAGCATTTCTTTAAGTGTTTCTCTGACATTTGATATTCCTCTGCAGAGAATACTCTGTAAGCAGACATACCAAAGAGGAGTAGACAGCTAGAAATAATCAAACTCAGGGCTGAAATCAATAAATTAGAAACAAATAAAACAATTCAAAGAATCAAGAAACCAAGAGCTGGTTCCTTGAGAAAATCAACAAGATAGGCAAACCTATAGCCAATCTAACTAAAAGGCAGAGAGAAACTATCCAAATCAACAAAATCAGAAGCGAAAAGGAGAACATAACCACAGACATTGAAGAAATCCAAACAATAATTAGGTCTTACTTCCAAAGTCTATATGCCACAAAATTTGAAAAACTTAGCTTCAAATTTTTAGGTTTGTGTTTTTGGTTTGGAGTTATGTAGAATCCAGAAAACTAGAAAGAGATAACTATTGGGAAAGAAAAGAAAATCTCAAAATAGAGGGGCTATTAGAACACAGGTGACATGATGTGGAGGGAGATTTAATTGGGGAGATATTTGGAAAGATAAGGCAAAGGAGGATTTTGCAGAATAGAGGATTAACACTAAGAGTGTTTGAAAAAGTCATATGAAAATCTATTGTAAGCTTTCTAAATATCAAAGGTTAGCTTGCACAAGTGATCATGTTCATTACAGAAGCTAGAGGTTGCCAAATAAAATAGCCAGTGTCAGGACTGGGATACCTCTCATCAAGTTGCTGATCAATGGTATCTCAGAGACTCCACTAAACAAGGTAAGGTGTTGGCCTTGGTCCCAAATAACAACTTATTTTTCCCTTGGAGATAATTTTTTTAAGTAATTACATTTTATTCACTTTGTATCCCAGCTGTAGCCCCTCCCCCATCCACTCCCAATATTACTCTCCCACCCTCTTCTTCTCCTATGCCCTTCCCCCAGTCCAATGATAGGGGAGGTCCTCCTCCCTTTCCATCTGACCCTAGACTATCAGGTCTCATCAGGACTGGATTTTTGTCTTCCTCTGTGGACTGATAAGGCTGCTCCCTCCTCAGGTGGAGGTGATCAAAGAGCCATCCCATAAGTTCATATCAGGGATAGTCCCTGGTCCTATTATTGCAGAACCCTCTTGGATACTGAGCTGCCTTGGGCTACTTCTGTGCAGGGGTTCTAAGTTGTCTCCCTGCATGATTCTTAGTTGGAGTATCAGTCTCAGAAAAGACCCTGTGCTCAGATTTTTTGGTTTTGTTGCTCCCTTTGTGGAGCTCGTGTCCCCTCTAGGTTTTCCTATTTCCCCCTTCTTTTATAAGATTCCTTGCACTCTGCCCAAAGTTTGCCTATGCATCTCAGGCATATGTTTTGATACCGTGCTGGGTGGAGTCTTTCAGAGGCCCTCTTTGGTAGGCTCCTTTCCTGTTCCCTGTTTTCTTCCTTTTCTGATGTCCATCTCATTTGCCTTTCTGGATGAAGATTGAGCATCTTACCCAGAGTCCTCCTTCTTGATTAGCTCCCTTAGGTGTACAGACTTTAGTATGGTTATCCTATATTACTGTCTAATATCCACTTATACCTGAATATATACCATATGTGTCTTTCTGCTTCTGGGATACTTCAGTCAGGATGATCTTTTCTAGATCCCACAATTTGCCTGCAAATTTCATTATTTCTTAGTTTTTAATTGCCGAGTAGTATTCCATTGTGTAAATGCACCACAATTTCTGTATCCATTCCTCACTGAGGGACATCGGGTTGTTTCCAGGTTCTGGCTATTACAAATAAAGCTGCTATGAATATGGCTGAGCAAATGTCCTTGTTGTATACTTGAGCCTCTTTTGAATATATGCCTAGGAGTGGTAGCTGGATCTTGAGGTAACACTATTCCTATTTGTCTGAGAAAGTGCCAGATTGATTTCTAAACTGGTTGTACAAGTTTACATTCCCACCAACAATGGAGGAGGGTTCCTCTTTCTCCACATTATCTCCAGCATGTGTTGTCACTTGAGTGTTTTATCTCAGCCATTCTGATGGGTGTAAGATGAAATCTCACGGTCATTATGCATTTTCCTTATGACTAAGGGTGTTGAGCATTTCTTTATGTGTTTCTCTGCCATTCGATATTCCTGTATTGAGAATTCTCTTTTTAGCTCTGCACCCCATTTTTTAATTGAATTGCTTGATTTTTTTGCTGTTCAACTTCTTCAGTTCTTTATGTATTCTAGATATTAGCCCTCTATCAGATATAGAGTGGTGAAAATCCTTTCCCAATTTGTAGGCTGTCATTTTGTTCTGATGACAGTGTCCTTTGCTTTACAGAAGCTTTTCAGTTTCATGAGGTCCCATTTATTGATTGTTGATCTTAGAGCCTGTGCTATTGGTGTTCTGTTGTCCCCTGTGCCAATGAGTTCAAGGCTCTTCCCCACTTTTTCTTCTAACAGGTTTAGTGTGTCTGGTTTTATGTTGAGGTCTTTGATCCACTTAGATTTCAGTTTTGTGCAGGTTGAAAAATATGGATCTATTTGCATTTTTCTACATATAGATATACAGTTAGTCCAGCACCATTTGTTGAAGATGCTATCTTTTTTCCATTGTGTGGTTTTGGCAACTTTGTCAAAAACCAGGTGTCTATAAGTGTGTGGGTTTATTTCTGGGTCTTCCTTTCAATTCCATTGATCCGCCATTCTGTTTCTATGCCAGTACCATGCAGTTTTTATTACTGTTGCTCTATAGTACAGTTTAAGATCAGGGATGGAGACAACTCCAGAATATCTTTTATTGTAGAGTATTGTTTTAGCGATTCTGGGTTTCTTGTTATTACTTATGAAGTTGAAAATTTTTCTTTCAAGGTCTGTAAAGAATTGTGTTGGGTACTTGATAGGAATTGCATTTAATCTGTAGATTGCTTTTGGTAAGATGGCCCTTTTTACTATATTAATCCTGCCAAGCCATGAGCATGGGAGATCTTTCCATCTTCTGATATCCTCTTCTATTTCTTTCTTCAGAGACTGAAAGTTTCTTTCACAGAAGTCTTTGACTTGCTTGGTTAGAGTTACACCAAGGTACTTTATGTCCTTTGTGGCTATTGTGAAGGGTGTTGTTTCCCTAATTTCTCTCTCAACCTTTTTGTCTTTTGTATACAGGAGGGCTACTGATTTTTTTGGTATCCAGCCACTTGACTGAAGGTGTTAATCAGCTCTAGAAGTTCCCTGGTAGTATTTGTGGGGTTACTCATGTAAACTATAGTATCATCTGTGAATAGTGATACTTTGACTTTGTCCTTTCCAATTTTATTACCTTGATCTCCTTTAATTGTCTTATTACTCTAGCAAGGACTTCAAGAACTATGTTGAAGAGATATGGAGTGGGCAGCCTTGCCTTGTCCCTGATTTTGTGGGATTGCTTTAAGTTTCTCTCCATTGAGTTTGATGTTGGCTATAGGCTTGCTGTATATTGCCTTTACTATGTTCAGGTATGTGCCTTGTATCCCTGATCTCTCCAGGACTTTAAACATAAATGAATGTTGGATTATATCAAATGCTTTTTCAGCATCTAAGGAGATTATCATGTGGTATTTTCCTTTCAGTTTCTTTATATGGTGGATCACATTGATGGATTTCCATATATTGAACTACCCCTCCATGCCTGGGATGAAGCCAACTTGTTATAGTGGATTATATCTTTGATGTGTTCTTGGACTCGGTTTTCAAGTATTTTATTGAGTATTTTTGCATCAATGTTTATAAGGGAGATTGGCCTGAAATTCTTTTTCTTTGTTGGGTATTTGTGTGTTTTAGGTATCAAGGTGACTGTGGCTTCATAGAATGAGGTTGGTAGTGGTCCTTCTGTTTCTATTTTGTGGAATAGTTTAAAGAGTATTGGTGTTAGCTCTTCTTTGAAAGTCTGATTGAAACCATCTGGCCCTGGGCTTTTTTTTTTTTTTTTTTTTTTTTTTTTTTGATGGGAGAATTTTGATGACAGTCTCTATTTCCTTAGGGGATACAGGACTATTTAACTTATTTACCTGTTTTTGATTCAGATTCAGCAAGTGGAATCTCTCAAGAAAATTGTCCATTTCATTTATTTTCAAATTTTGTGGCATGTAAACTTTTGAAGTAAGACCTAATGATTGTTTGAATTTCCTCAGTGTCTGTTGTTATGTCCCCCTTTTAATTTGGATGATGTTTCTCTGCCTTTTAGTTAGTTTGGCTAAGGGTTTGTCTATCTTGTTGATTTTCTCAAAGAACCAGCTCTTGGTTTCATTGATTCTTTGAATTGTTTTATTTGTTTCTAATTTATTGATTTTAGCCCTGAGTTTGATTATTTCCACCCATCTACTACTCTTGGGTATGTCTGCTTATTCTTTTTCTAGGGCTTCTTGGTGAGCCTTTAAGTTGCTTGTATGAAATGTTTCAAATTTCTTCTTGAAGGCACTTAGTGCTATGAATTTTCCTCTTAGCACTGCTTTCATTGTGTCCTATAAGTTTGAGTATGTTGTGCCTTTATTTTTATTGAATTCTAGGAAGTTTTTTATTTCTTTTTTTATATTTCCCCTGACCCACTTGTCATTGAGTATTGAGTTGTTCAGTATCCATGTGTGTGTAGGCTTTTTGCTATTTCTGTTGTTGTTGAGGTCCAGCTTTAGACCACGGTTGTCAGACAGGATACAAGGGATTATTTCAATCTTCTTGTATCTATTGAGGCTTGCTTTGTAATGAACTATATGGTCTGTTTTGAAGAAGGTTCCATGAGGTGCTGAGAAGAAGGTAAATTCTTTTGTTTTTGGTGAAAGGTTCTGTAAATGACTGTTAGGTCCATTTGGTTCATGACCTCTGTTAGAGATTGTTTCTTTGTATAATTTCTGTTTTGTTGACCTATCCTTTGTTGAGAATGGGATGTTGAGGTCTCCCACTATTAGTGTGTGGGGATCTATGGGTGGTTTAAGTTTTATTAATGTTTCTTTTATAAATGTGGGTGCTGCAGCCTTATCAGGCCACAGAAGATGGCAATGCAGCTACTTCTGATGAGAACTGATAGACTAAGATCAGAAAGGAGAGGAGGAACTCCCCTATGGACTTGGGGAGGGGCATGCATGCAGAAACGGGAGAGAAGGTGGGATTGGGAGGGGAGGAGGGTGGGGCTTATGGAGAGATACAAAACAAATAAAGTGTAATTAATAAAAGTTAAATAAAAAAATTTTTAAAATGTGGGTGTTCCTGTGTTTGGGGCATAGATGTTCAGAATTGTGATGTTTTCTTGGTGGAATTTTCCTTTGATGCATATGAAATGACCTTCCCCATCTCCTTTGATTAATTTTGGTTGAAAATCTATTTTATTAGATATTAGAATGGCTACTCCTGCTTGTGTCTCGGGTCCATTCGCTTGGAAAACAGTCTTCTAGCACTTTACTCTCAGGTAATATCTATCTTTGTGACTTAGGTGTGTTTCTTGTATGCACCAGGTTGTTGGATCTTGTTTACATATCCATTCTGTTAGTCTGTGCCTTTTTATTGGAGAGTTGAGTCCATTGATGTTGACAGAGATTCATTAATCTGTTAGATCATTTGATTTTGATGTTGGTTGTTGTAGTGTGTTTGTGTGCTTGACTACTTTTAGTTTTGTTGTAGTGAGGTTATTTACAGCCTGTGTTTTCCTGACTGTAGTTAGCTTTCCTGGGTTGTATTTTTCCTTCTAGTATGTTCTATAATGCTGGGTTTGTTGCTTGGTATTGTTTAAATTTGTTTTTTTTTTTTTTTTCATTGAATATCTTGTTTTCTCCATCTATAATGACTGAGAATTTTGCTGGGTATAGCAGCCTGGGATGACATCTGTGTTATCTTAGGCTCTGCATGATATCCATCCAGGCTCTCCTGGCTTTCATAGTCTCTGTTGAGAAGTCAGGTGTGATTATGATGGATTTGCCATTATAAGTTTTTTGGTTTTTTTTCTCTTGCAGCTTTTAGTATTTTTTTCTTTGTTCTGTATACTTACTGTTTTGATTATTATGTGGTGGGAGGATTTTCTTTTCTGGTCTAATTTATTAGGTGTTCTGTAGGCCTCTTGTATTTTTAGAGGCCTCTCCTTTAAAATTGGGGAAATTTTCTTCTATGCTTTTCTGGGCTTTGGAGGAGGGAGTCTTCTTTTTCTTCTATTCCTATTATTCTTAGGTTTTGTCTTTTCACATTGTCTGTGATTTCTTGGATGGTCTGTCTCAGGAATTTTATGGACCTAATATTTTCTTTGACAGTTATATGGATTTCTTCCATTCTATCTTCTACACCTGAGATTCTTTCTTCCATCTCTTGAAGTCTATTGGTTATGTTTACCTCTGTAGTTCCTGTTTTCTTCCCTAAGTTTTTTCTCTCCTTGATTTCCTCCATTTATATTTTCTTTAATTTTTCCAATTCTATCTTCAGATCTTGAGTTGTTTTGTTGATTTCCTTCACCTGTCTGACTGTATTTTCCTTCAATTCCTTCAGCTCTTTGTTTGAACATTCCTCTGTTTCCTTTATTTCTTTGAGTAATTTAAGTATTTCCTCTCTAACGTCCACAAACTGTTTGGTTGCATCTTCCCATATTTCTTTACAGATGGCCATAATCTGTTTGACTTTGTCTTCCTCTAATTCTTTATGGATTTTATTTGTTTCCTCTATTATCCTCTCATAGGCATAGATATAAGGTCATCTTCTTGAATTTCATTTATGCCAGGGTGTCCAGGGCTGCTTACTCCTGGATAACTGGGTTCTAGAGATGCCATATTGCTCTGTCTTTGTTGGTTGAGGTTTTACACTGGCCTCTACCCATTGGGCTCTCTTAGGTGTTGGGTGTTAGGTGTTAGTTTCTGGTGCTTCCTGGAATCCTGTGGTGGGGAGAATACCCTTGGCAGGAAGATGATTTTTCTTGAAAGAGGCCTCCTCACTGTTCTGGGTATCGTCACTGAATAGCCAGTGTTTTTCAGGAACTGCCACAGTTCACCTCAGGCATATAGACCTGAGTGGTAACTGTGGTCTTTTTTAGTCAAGGAGGCTCTCTTCTCACCCAGAGAAGTCCTGGAGACAGCTGCCCTACTTCTGGGTTTCTTGCTCTAACTTTAGTGAGCTGCTGCTATAACCTGGGCACTCTGCAGTTTGGTCAGTTTAGTTAGGGATAACTGGTTGTCCCTTGGAGCAGTATCTGGGGGATGATCTTGGAGATCCCAGGCTTCTGTAGATCTGAGGTTGGAGCTCTGTGCCTGAGTACCTAAGTAGTAATCAGTGGCAGGTAAGCACAGCTCTCATGTGTGCAGCAGGAGCTTTTTTGGAACTGGGTGTCCTGAGGTAGGGCCAGATGTTCCCCCACACACTGTGAGGTTTCCTCCCCACAGAGAGACCCAGTCTGCGGTATTTTGAGGTCCACAGTTCTGTCTGGAGTGGTGCATAGAGCGTGCAGGCACTGGCCTGTGGTGACTCCAAGCTGGCGACTGGGTGCCTGCAGGAACTCGGCAACTTTTCTGAGAACTTTTCCATGTGTGATGGGGGGGGGGGGAGGGTCAGCTGAGTGCTCTAAACTCTGATCTGCTCTTTCCCTCACTGTGGGGTTTTCTCCCGACAGGGAATCCCAGTCTCTGGTGCCCTGGGGCTCACAGTTTTGTCTGTGACAGAGAGTCGAGTGTGCAGCAGGTCTCTGGGTCGGCAGCTGGTGCCCCACCCTGGGCTGGCAGCTATATGCCCGCCAGTCCTTGGGGCCTTTTCCAGAGATAGACTGGGTGACCTGAGGTCAGTCCTGTTTGCTTCCTTCCCTTTGGAGTTTTGTTGTGACTGGGAACCCCAGTCTCTGGTGTTTTGGTGCCCACAGTTCAGCCTGGGAAGGTGATCAAGACATGCAGGCATATGGCTCTGGTCTGGTGACCTAGTGCCTCTAGGGACCCAGGAACTCTTCCGGGTTTTAGCTAGGTGACCTGAGAATGGACCTGATTGCTTCCCATAACGTGAAGTTTCCTCTCACTTGGGAATCACAATCGCTGGTGTTTTAGGGCCCAGAGTTCAGTCTCTTGGTCATTGTCCCGATACTGCTGTCCTGCTCCTCAGACACAGTGTTCTCCCAGTGCATCTTGGATCTCAACAAATTATTTTTATCTTCTAGCAAACAATAGGTTTTCAGCATCATTTTAGAAAGTACTACCATTCCTCAATTCCGTGGCCTTTGTTCATTTGTCAAAGAGCAATCAAATTGTTTTCAGAGATCTATTTCTTTTTTCAAAATTTTTATTTATTACAATTTATGCACTTTGTATCTCAGCTGTAGCCCCCTTCCTAGACTCCTCCCAATACCACCCCCTTATCTCCCCAAGCCCCTCCCCCTTTACATTTTGTTCTACTGATCTCCATGCAAAATCTCTTGTTATCAATTGCTGTGACTTACAGGTTTTGTAGTAGAGAGTTGTGAGTCTTCTAACTCTTTTTCCCATTCAATGTTTTGTCAGCCATTCTAAGTACTTTGTCTTTTCATATTAGTGTATAATCACCATGTCAATGTCCTGAAAATACCGTGAGAAAATTAGAGATAATTTTGAATTTATGTATTAACTTCATAAGAACTGAAGTCATTAAAAACAGTAAATCTTGGTCTCTATGCATTCTTTTCCCTGCCCACAGCTAGGCCTCCATCCCTGTAAGCCTGCAGCCATCTGGGACAGGTGAGACTTCTATGTACCAGCCTCCTGACCCTGAGCAAGCACAGCAGCAGTAAGCCACATGCTATGCCCTGGTCCCCTGTGTGCTCCATCTCTGAGACCACACACCTGCCTGCATTCACAGATGCCTGAGGCCATCAGAAACCCCAGGTAAGACCTCTCCATCCACAATTCCCAGCCTGCCCTATCCTCCCTAAAAAACCTAGCAGCAGAGAGTCCTGCTCCCATCATCTGTGCACCTCATTCCTTGTCCACAATTCAGCCTACATCCCCATAGGCCTGTGGCCACCTGGACACAAAGATTAGACACCTGTGTGCCATCCTCATGCCTGCTGGGTGCCCCTAGGAAAACAACAGCAGTGGAGAGCCAGGACTACACTCTGACCCCCTGTTCATTCCATCTCCCAGATCACAACCCTACCTATATTTCCGGAGGCCTGGAGCCATCAGAGAACACTAGCTCCATTTTCTGGCCCACAACTCAGCCTGCATTACCTGAGGCCTGCCAGTACCAGAGACAGCTAGATACTAAAGCACAGAATAAGAACACAAACAATGAGAACCAAGGCAATATAACAACACCAGAACTCATCTATCTTACTACAAAAAACTCAGGATATCTTAACACAGTGAAGCACAAGAAAATTACCTTAAATCCAATCTTATGAAGATGATAGAGACATTTAAAGAAGAAATGAATAAATCTCTTTTTATATATTTTATTTTTATTAATTATCATTTGTTCACTTTGTATCCCACCTTTAGCTCCCTTCCTCTTCTCCCAATCCCACCCTCCCTCCCTCTTCTCTACCCATGCCCCTCCCCCAGTCCACTGATAGAGGAGGTCCTCCTCTCCTTCTATCTGATCCTAGTCTATGAGGTCTCATCAGGACAGGTGGCATTGTCTTCCTTTGTGGCCTGGTAAGGCTGCACCTCCTGAGGGGGAGGTGATCAAAGAGCAAGCCAATCAGTTTATGCCAGAGACAGTCCATGTTCCCATTACTAGGGAACCTACTTGGACACTGAGCTGTCATGGGTTATATTTGTGCAGGGGTTCTAGGTTATCACCATGAATGGTCCTTGGTTGGCGTATCAGTCTCAACCCCTTGTGTCTAGATTTTTGGTTTATGTTGCTCTCCTTGTGGAGCTCCTGTCCTCTCCAGGTACGTCGCTCTCCCCCTTCTTTCATAAGATTCCCTGCACTCTGCCCAAAGTTTGGCTATGAGTCTTAGCATCTGCTTTGAGACACTACTGGATGGATTTTTTCAAAGGCCCTCTGTGGTAGGTTCCTGCTCTGTTCCCTGTTTTCTCCCTCTTCTTATGTCCATCCTCTTTGTCTTTCTCTTAAAGAAATGCAGGAAAATGCAATCAAACAGGGTAGAGGCCTTTAAAGAGGAAATAAATTAAAAGAAATACAGAAAGACTTAGTTAAATAGATGAAGAAAATGAATAAAATTGTCCAAGATCTGAGAATGAATAGAGAAGGAATAAAGAAAACACAATATGAAGGAATCCTGGATGTGGAAAACCTAGAGAAGAAACAGTAACAAAAGACACAGCATCACCAATAGAATCCAAGACATGAAAGGGACAATCTCCGGCTTAGAAGATACAAAAGAAGAAATTGATACATATGTCAAAGAAAATGTTAAATCTAAAGTATTTCTGACAAAAACATCCAGGAAATCTGGGATACTGTGGAAAGACTTAACCTACTAATAGTAGGAATAAAAGAAAGTGAAAAGTCCCTGTTCTAAAGACTAGAAGATATTTTCAACAAAATTGCAGAAGAAAATGTCCCCAACCTAAAAAAAGAGATGACTATAAACATATAAGAAGCATACAAAACACCGATTAGATTGTACCAGAAAAGAAAACCTACTAAAATCTGTACACCTGAAGAAACTAATCAAGAGGGAGGACTCTTGCTAAAATGCTCAATCCCTATCCAGAAAGGCAAAAAGGATGAACACCAGAAGAAGGAGAAAAGAGGGAACAAGTCAAAAGCCTGACACAGAGGACCTCTGAAAAGCTCTGCCCTGCAGACTGTCAATGCAGATGCTGAGACTTATGGCCAACCTTTGGGCAGAGTGCAGGGAATCTTAGAAAAGAAGTGGGAAACAGTAAGATCTGGAGAGGACAGGAACTCCACAAAGAGAGCAACAGAACCAAAAAATCTGAGCACAGGGGTCTTTCCTGAGACTGATATTCCAACCAAGGACCATGCATGGAGATAACTTAAGACCCCTGCACAGATGTAGCCCATGGCAGTTCAGTATCCAAGTGGGTTCCATTGTAATAGGAACATGGACTGTCTCTGACCTGAACTGATTGGCCTGCTCTTTAATTACCTCCCTCTGAGGAGGAAGCAGCATTACCAGGCCACAGAAGAAGACAATGCAGCCACTCCTTTGAGACCTAATTGACTAGGATCAGAAGGAAGGAAAAGAAAACCTCCCCTATCAGTGAACTTGGGGAGAGGCGTGCATGCAGAGGGTGGAGGAAGGGAGGCATTGGGATGGGAGGAGGGAGGGAACCACAGGGGGATACAAAGTGAATAAAGTGTAATTAATAAAGAATAAAAAAAAAAGAAGAAGAAAATCCTCCTGACAGGTAGTAAGCAAATCACTGAATTACGGAACAAAAAAAGAATGTGAAAAGCTTCAAGAGAAAAAGTCCAAGTAACTTACAAAGGCAGACCTATCAGAATTACACTTAACTTCTCAAAAGATAGAAGGGCTTGGACAGATGTCTTTCAGCCTCTAAGAGACCACAGATGCCAACCCAGACTACTACACCCAGAAAAATTCTCAATCACTATAGATTAAAAAAAAAAAAATTCCAAAACAAAACCAAATTTAAACAACATCTATACACAAATTCAGTCCTACAGAAAATACTAGAAGGATAATTCCATTCCAAGGAGGGTAACTACATCCAAGAAAACATAGGAAATAATTCCAAACCAACAGAAGCAAGAGGAGAAAAACACACAAACACCACCAACACCAAAATAACAGGAATTAACAATCACTGGTCATTAATATCTCTCAACATCAATAGACTCAGCTCATCAATAAAAAGACACAGGTTAACAGAATGGTTGCAAAAACAGCATCCATCATTCTGCTGCATACAAGAAACACACCTCAGCAATAAAGAAAGACATTACCTCAGAGTAAAGGGAAAATCCACCAAAATGAAGTCTCAATTCTGAACATCTATTCCCCAAATGCAAGGTTACCCACATACATGAAAGGAACATTACTAAAACTTAAATCACACACAGAACTCCACACATTAATAGTGAAAGACTTCAACACCCCACTCTCACCAATGGACAGGTCATCAAGACAGAAACTAAACAGAAAAACAATGAAGCTAACAGACATTATTAATCAAATGGATCTAACAGATATTTACAGAACATTTTACCCAAACACAAAAGTATATATCTTTTTTTGTACTTTAATGTTTTATTTTTTAATTTTAAATTTTTCACAATTTACTCATTACATATCCTGATTGAAACCCCTCCCTCAACTGCTCCAAGTTCTACCCTCCTTCCCTCTCCCTACCCTCCTCCCCTTCCCCTAGTCCACCAAGAAAGGGAGTTCTCTTTCTCTGGCATCTGCCCATAGCTTATCAAGTCTCATCAGGACTGCCTGGATCCTCTGCCTCTGTGGCCTGTCAAGACCACATCTCCAGGGGCAAGTGATCAAAGAGCAGGCAATCGAGTTCATGACAGAGGTGGTCCTTCCTCCCCTTCATTGGACCTACATGGAGACTGAGCCTCCAATCTGCAATTCTATGCCACTTTCAATACTTCACAACTATTCAGCAAAATAAAAACAGAAGAAAATTGCCAAATTCATTTTACAAAGCCACAGTCACCCTGATACCTAAGCCACACAAAGGCTCAACAAAGAAAGAAAATTTTAGACTAATCTCCCTTATGAACATTGATGCAAAAATATACAATAAAATACTCACAAACTAAATACAAGAGCACATCAAAATCATCATCCACCATGATCAAGAGGGCTTCAGCCCAAGGATGTAAGGATGGTACAACATACGAAAATCCATCAATATAATCCACCATATAATGAACTGAAAAAGGGGGGAAAGATTCATGATCATCTCATTAGATGCTGAAAAGGCCTCTGACAAAATCCAACATCCTTCATGCTAAAAATCTTGGAGAGATAAATGATACCTAAAAATAATAAAGGCATTATACAGCAAGCCAATAGCCAGTATCAAATTAAATGGAGAGAAGCTTAAAGTGATTTCTTAGTGATTCTTAGTGAAATCATTTTAAGGGACAAGACAAGGCTGCTCACTCTCTCCTTATCTCTTCAATATTGTTCTTGTAGTTCTAACTAGAGCAATAAGACAACTAAAGGAGATCAAGGGGATACAAATTGGAAAGGGAGACGTAGAAGTATTGCTGTTTATAGACGATATGATTGTATACCTAAGTGACCCCAAAAATTCTATCAGGGAAATCCTACAGCTGATAAACACCTTCAGCAAAATGGCTGCATACAAAGTTAACTTAAAAAAAAATCTGTAGCCTGCCTTTAGTCAAGCAATAAATGGGCTGAGAAAGAAATTTGGGAAACAGTGCCCTTCACGATAAATACAAATAATATAAAATATCTTAGTGTAACTCTAACCAAGCAAGTGAAAGACTTATGTGACAAGGATTTCAAGTCTTTGAAGAAAGAAATTGAAAAAGATATTAAAAGACTAAAAGATTCTCCCATGTTCATGGATCAATAGAGCTTACATAGTAAAAATAGCCATCTTACCAAAAGCAATCTATAGATTCAATGCCATTCCCATGAAAATACCAACACAATTCTTTACAGACATTGTAAGAACAATTCTCAACTTCATATGGGAAAAAACCAAACAAACAAAAATTCGGAATAGCTAAAATAATCCTGTATAAGAAAAAACTTCTGGAGGTATCTCCATTCCTGATTTCAAGCTGTACTACAGGACAATAGTAATAAAAACTGCATGGTATTGGCATAAAAACAGAATGGTGAATTAATGGAATCAAATAAAAGACCCATAAATAAATCAACACACCTATGAACACTTGATTTTTTACAAAGAAACAAAAACCATATAATAGAAAAAAAGAAAGCATTTTTAACAAATGGTACTAGTCTACCTGGATGTCCGCATATAGAAGAATGCAAATTGGTTCATATTTATCTCCCTGCACAAAACTCAAGTCCAAGTGTATTAACAATCTCAACATAAAACCAGATACACTAAATCTATTAAAAGAGTAAGTGGGGACCAGCTTTGAACTCATCGGCACAGGAGACAACTTCCTAAACAAAAACACCAATAGCTCAGGTACTAAGATCAACAATTAGTAAATAGGACCTCAGGAAACACAAAAGCTTCAGTAAGTCAAAACATCATTAATAGGACAAAACTGCAGCCTTCTGACTGGAAAAAGATATTAACCAACCCTATATCCGATAGAGGGATAATATCGAAAATATATAAAGAACTCAAGAAATTAAATACCAACAAACCAAATAACACAGTTTAAAAATGGAATACAAAGCTAAACAGAGAATTCTCAACAGAGGACTCTCTAATGATCAAGAAACACTTAAAATGTTCACCATCCTTAGTCATCAGGAAAATACAAACCAAAACAACTCTTTGATTCTATTTACTCCAGTCAGAATGGTTAAGATCAAAAGCTCAAGTAACATTGCATGCTGGAGAGGTTGTGGAGAAAGGGAAAAACTCCTCCATTGCTGGTGGGAGTACAAACTTGTACAACCATTTTGGAAATCAATCAGAATTTGCTCAGAAAATTGGGAATAGATCTACCTCAAGACTAAACTATACCACTCGGGGCATATATCCAAAAGATGTTCTACCATACCACAAAGATACTTTTCAACTATGTTCAAAGCAGCTTAATTTGTAAAAACCAGAAGCTGGACACAACCTAGATGTCCCTCAATCAAAGAATAGATTGAGAAAATCTGGTACACAATGAACTACTTTTCAGCTATTGAAAACAAAGACATCATGCAATTTTCAGGCAAATGGATGGTACTAGAAAATATCCTAGGTGAAGTAACCCAGACCCAGAAAGACTTGTAAGTGGATATTAGTCTTAAAGTACAGGATAGTCATGTTACGAACCACAGACCCAAAGAATCCAAAGAGTGGCCAAGAAAGGATGCCCAAATCTCACTCAGAAAAGTTAATAAAATATACATCTGAAGTAGATGGAGAGAGGAAGCTGGGGGGAGGGGGAGATGACTGGAAGAGAGAATGGAAATTGGGGGTAGAGCACCTTTGGGAGAGGGGAGGCCCCTAGAAGTCTAAGGGGATGAGCCTCGCTGAGATCTCTAATAGCAGGGGATATGGAGCCTGAAGTTGTCACCTCCTGTAGCCAGGTGGGACTTCAAGTGGAGGGAGGGTGACACCAACAAACCTTTGACCCAAATTGGTCTTTTGGGTCTACAAGAAATGTAGAGATAGAGATGGAGGAGAGATTAAGGAAATGGGAAACCAATGACTGGCCAAACTTGAGAGCCACCCCATGGGTAAGAGCCAATCGCTGACACTAATGACAACACCCTGCTATGCTTGCAGACAGGAGTCTAACAAAACTGTCTTCTGAGAGGCTTCATTAAGCATCTGATGGAAACAGATGCAGAGGCCCACAGCCAAACAATAGGCCAAGCTCAGAGAGTTTTGTGTTAAGAGTGGGAAGAAGGATAGAGGGATCCCAGAGGAGTCACAGAAACCTACAAAGTTAACTAACCTGGACCTATGGGGTTCACAGAGACTGAACCAGCAACCAAATAGCTTGCATGGGAAGGATATGGACCCCCTACACAATGGTAGTAGGGGCTGTCTATGACTTTGTTAGGCAACTGATTTCTTTCCACTATCTGGGCTGCCTTGTCTGGCCTCAGGGGAAGAAGATGCTCTTAGTCGTGCTATGACTTGAGATGCCAGGGTGGATTGGTACTCCTCAGGGGCCTCCCCTTACTTGAAAAGAAAGAGATAGGAGAGTGAGGGCAGAGGGGCATCAGGGCAGGATTGGGGGTAGAGGAGGGAGGGGGCTGGGATTGGACTATATAGTAATTAAATAAGTAAAAGTTGAAAAAATAGTAAATTTTTGTGTATATGATCTTGGAATAGATCTCTATTTCTTTGTGGATTTTTTGATAGATGATCTATACTTTTATAATATAATTCATTCAGTGATTTCTTTCTCAATTACTGTATCATCTTCATTCTACCAAACATTGCTTTTAATAACTTCATTGCTTCTGTCCTGTTCCCTGTTTTTTCCCTCTTCCAATGTCTGTCACATTTGCCTTTCTGAGTGAGGATTGATCATCTTACCCAGGGTCCTCTGTCTTGCTTAGCTTCTTTAGGTATACAGATTTTAGTATGTTTTGGTTTTGATTTTGATTTTTTTAACATTAGTTGCAATTGATTAACTTTGTATCCCAGCTGTGTCCCACTCTCTCATTCCCTCCCATTCCCACCATACCTCCATCATCTTTTCCCTAACCCTTTCCAAGTCCACTGATAGGGGAGCACCTCCTCCCCTTTCATTTGACCCTAGCTTATCAGGTGTCTTCAGGCCTGGCTGCAAAGTCCTCCTCTGTGGCCTAGCAAGGCTGCTCCTCCCTCAGGTGTGGGGGGTAGGTCAAAGAGCCAGCTATTGAGTTCATATCAGAAATAGTCTCTCTTCCCTTTACTAGGATACCCACTTGGATACTGAGCTACCATGGGCTATATTCGAGCAAGGGTTCTAGGTTATATCCATACATGGTCCTTGGTTGGAGATACAGTCTCACAAAAGACCCCTGTGCCCAGATATATTTGGTCTTGTTGAGTTCCTGTCCTCTCCAAGTCATACTAGCTCCCTCTTCTTTCATATGATTTCCTGTACTCTGCCAAAGGTTTGGCTATACTTTTACACAATGGAATACTACTCAGCAATTAAAAACAAGAAAATCATGAAATTTTCAGACAAATGGTGGGATCTAGAAAAGATCATTCTGAGTGAGGTATCCCAGAAGGAGAAAGACACACATGGTATATACTCACTTATAAGTGGGTACTAGACCTACAAAATAGGATAAACATACTGAAATCTATACACCTAAAGAAGATAAACAAGCAATAGGACCTTGAGTAAGATGATCAATCCTCACTTAGAAAGACAAATTAGATGGACATTGGATATAGGAGAAAACAAGTAACAGGACAGGAGCCTACCACTGAGGGCCTCTGAAAGTCTCTACCTAGCAGTATATCAAAGCAGATACTGTAGTATGTTTATCTTATATTATATCCACTTTCAGAGGGCCTCTGAAAGACTCTGACCAATGGGATATCAAAGCAGATGCTGAAACTCACAGCAAACTTTGGGCAGAGTGTAGGCAATCTTATGGAAGAAGGAGGAGATAGAAAAACCTGAAGGGGATAGGAACTCCACAAGGAGAGCAACAGAACCAAGGAATCTGGGCCCAGGGGTCTTTTCTGAGACTGATACTACAACCAAGGACCATGCATAGAGATAACTTAGAACCCCTGCACAGATGTAGCCCATGGGAGCTCAGAATCCAAGTAGGTTACCTAGTAAGGGGAATAGGGACTGTCTCTGACATGAACTCAGTGACTGGCTCTTTTATTACCTCCCCCCCAATTAGGGAGCAGCCTTACCAAGCCAAAGAAGAAAAAAATGCCCAATCCTGATGAGACCTGATAGGCTAGGATAAGATGGAGGGGGAGGAGGACCTCCGCTACCAGTAGACTTGGAGAGGGACATGGGAGGAGATGAGGGAGAGAGGGTAGGATTGGGAGGGATGAGAGATGGGGTTACAGCTGGCATACAAAGTGAATAAACTGCAATTAACATTAAAAAATTGAAATTAAAATTAAAAATAACTTCTTTGCTGAACCTCAAATATTCAGTAACAATCAGATCCTGTGACAGTTCTAGCCTCTCTCCATATTGCAAGCAATACTAGTCAAATGGTGCTTTAAATATTTATTTGAACATTCATTCTAATGTAAGCAACCAAAGTAGTCATATTCTCAAGCATGTAACTGGAGAGTTATCCAGTTTCAGATTTAGAAAAATATAAAAATAATAACATGGTTCTATATGATGTAGTCTGTTTTTATGCCAGTACCATGTGTTTTTATTACTGTTGCTCTATAGAACAGTTTGAGATCAGGGATGGAAATACCTCCAGAAGATCTTTTGTTGTACGTAGTTGTTTTATCTATTCTAGGTTTTTTATTTTCATTTTTTTTCTCAAGGAGTATAATCTGGAATAAATCATTATTTAGCATTTTCTGTCAGTATGAAAACAATCACATAATTTTCTTTTCTCTAGAGCATCCTTAGATCAACTACCAATCATGTTTAAATACTACTAAGTGAATTTTGTACAAAGACTAAATTTAAATCTGAATTTTAATAAAGAAAATAAAGCCAACAACATGTTATTTAATTTATCAGTTGTAGGAGTTCACTGGTGGAATTTTTGGGGTCCCTTAAGTACACTATCATATCATCTGCCAATAATGACGTTTTTAACTTCTTCCTTCCCAATTTGTATGCCCTTGATCTCCTTTGGTTTTCCTATAGCTCTAGCTAGAACTTCAAGTACTGTATTGAAGAAGTATGGAGAGAGTGGGCAGCCTTGTCTTGTCTTGATTTTAGTGGAATTGCTTTGAGTTTCTCTCCATTTAATTTGATGTTGGCAATCAGCTTGCTGTATGCAGCCTTTATTGCATTTAGATATGGGCCTTGTATCCCTGATCTCTCCAAGATTTTCATTATGAAGGGATGTTGAATTTTGTCAGAGGCTTTTTCTACATCTAATGAGATGATCATGTTATCTTTTTTCCTTGAGTTTGTTATATGGTGTATTATGTTGATGGATTTTCATATGTTGAACCATCTCTGCATCCCTCAGATGAAGCCAACTTGATCATGGTGGATGATGTTTTGATGTGCTCTTTGATTCAGTATTTTATTGAGTGTGTTCACATCAATGTTCATGAGTGAAACTGGTTTGAAATTCTTTCTTTGTTGAGTCTTTGTGTGGTTTAGGTATCAGGGTGACTGTGGCTTTGTAGAATGAGTTTGGCGATGTTCCCTCAGTTTCTATTTTGTGAAATTGTTTTAGAATATTGGTATTAGCTCTTCTTTGAATGTCTAGTAGAATTCCTTGCTAAAACCATCGGACTTGGGCTCTTTTTGGCTAGGAGAATTTTGATGGCTGCTTCTATTTCCTTAGTAGTTATAAGGCTATTTAAACTGCTTACCTGATCTTAATTTAGCATTTGCAGGTAAAATATATCTAGACCTAGATGTCCCTCAACAGAAGAAGGAATAAATAAACTATGGCACATTTACACAATTTACTCATTTACACATTTACACATTTACTCAGCTATTAAAATCAAAGAAATCATGAAATTTGCAGGAAAATAGATAGAATTATACCTGAGTGAGGTAACCAAGACCCAGAAAGACACACATGATATATACTCACTTATAAGTGGATTTTGGCCATACAGTACAAAATAAGCATACTACAAGGCACAGACCCAAAGAAAATAAGTTATTAGGAGGACCCTGAGAGACCAAAATATTAAAAATCATCAGCTATTAATATTTAAGGCCTGAACTAGCTGGGTGGAGAAGTCCAGGAATGCCCCGCGGGGAAGAACCGCCTTACTGCATTCTTTCCTCACCCACTAGAGATACAGTTGCTAGGAAACTGACCAATCCCCCTAGGGAGGGACACTAGATCATTAATCATCTGGGGACCTTCCTATAGCCAGTCAATTCAAAATGTAACATTTTGACCAGTAGATGCTTGCTAGACAGGAATTGCCCCTGCCTTGGGCGTGCTGGGAATCTTTAAATCACCCAACTAACCTGAGCATGGGGTGCTCGGCTCTCACTGCTTCAGTGGTGGGGGGTGTGAACCCAAGCTGCAGCTTGTAATGATTTATAATAAAAAGAAACTCATGTATTTACAGTGGAGTTTATTTATTTCTGGTCTTTTGGGGTTCGTGAACTGGGCAGAACCACCCAAGTGAGGATGCATTAATCTCACTAGGAAGGTGAGATAGAATAGACAGAGGTAATGGCTGAAGAAAGGGAACAAGGTAGGAGAGGGGGCACAGAGAGTTAAGAGAGTAAAGGGTGTGAGGAAGACAAGGGCATGAAGACAGAGACCTGTAGAAAAAAGAGAAACTGAGAATGGGAGTATCACTGTGGTAAGCTGGAGACCTAAGTCAGGGTAGGCTCCTGAGAGGATATGAGGGGGATTCTAGCAGAGACCTCTAGTAGCAGAGACCATAGAGACTGGAGAGGACGTCCTCTAACTAGACTAGTCTTTTAGTAAAGGGCCAGGAACAACAACCCACCCACAAAAACTGTGACCCAAAATTTACCCTTCCTATGAGATGTGCAGGGATAAGGATAGAGCAGAGATCGAGAGAATGACCAATCAATGCTTGGCCCAACCAAAGACCCATCCTATCAGAGAGTGTCAATCCCTGACACTATGAAAGATACTCTGATAAGCTTTCAAACAAGAGCCTGTCAAAGTTGTCGTCTGAGAGGCTCTACCCAGCAACACCTCAAACAGGTGGTGCAACTCACAGCCAAACAGTGATTGATGTGTAGGAAGTCTTGGGAAATAGTAAGAAGAAAGAGAAAATGACCGAGAAGTGACAGGAACTCCAAAAGAAAACCAACAGAGCCAGCTAACTAGGGCCTAGAGGGGCCTGCGACTGAAGCATCAACTAAGGACCATGCATGAACTGGACATATGCCCCCTACAAAGATGTAGCAGATGGGCACCTTAGGCTTCAAGTGAGTCCTCTAGTAAGGGAAGTGTGGACAGCACTGAACACAGACTCACTTGCCAGCTTTTAGATCACTTTTCCCTGGCGGGACTGCCTTGCCAGGCCACAAGTGAAGAGGACACTCTTAGAGCTTACGCAACTTGATGAGCTGGGCTGGATGGGAAAGGGAGCCTCCCTTTTCTGAGGAAACAGAATGGGATGAGAAAGAGGATGGGACTGGGAGGAGAGAAGGGAAGAGACTACAAGGATGTAAATTGAATAAAATAAATAAATGAGAAAAAAAAGATCAAAAATGAGTCCTAAAAAAAATAAAAAGTGAGATCTTAGGATGGAGAGATGGTTCAGTGTTTAAGAGAACTGGCTGCTCTTGCAGAGGTCTGGGATTTAACAGCACCTACATGACAGTTCACAAATCATCTCTTATTCAAATTCTAGGAATCTTATGCTCTCTTCTGACCTCAGTGTGCACCAAATATCCTTAATCTACACTAGATAAGAAGGAAGTTTGGTTCAACATGACTCAGTAACCAATATTGGCCCAATCTTTGAGAGTCTGACTTCAAATAGTTTATTTTAGTCATACTTAAACAAAGCACAATTTGGAAAGATTGTGATAATTAACTTATAATTAACTCGAACTTGAGTACACAACAAAGCTTAAGACATGACTACATTGAAACTCTTTGTGAGGTACAAGTGACATCTTTCATAAAGATAGACTTTATAGGTTAATTGATGAAATAGGTTCAAGATAAACAAGCTCATGATAAAAATCTGTGGGAGGGTAGGGCTATAGACTGACTGAGACAAACAAGCTTAAGATAAAGGTCTAGTGGAACCAGCATGGCCTGGCCACACATACAACATAAAGGCCACCAAGCTTTTATCCACAGTTGTTCTCAGCCTTCTTGGCAGAAAACAATTTAAACTTTTCTTACTTTGAAGACAAGCATGTATATTTAATGTTTCAGTTTTCCTAGTGCTTATGTGTCGGTACAAGGACCTACATACATTCTATACATGTGTACAGAAAAAGTACCCATTCCATAAATAATAATAATGTAAAATTTTAAGTGAGATCTAAATTTAAAAAAAAACAATAGTAATGAAGTGTTAGAGGAGACGCAGAAACACACATATCTTGGTAGAAGAAAAATGGCTTAATTTAATAAATGAGTGATGTAAAAATATAGTTTATATGCATAATTATAATGTTTTAAACCTTTATTACCTTAGTACTAACCCTCAAATAGTTTCACTTTTTTTGTTTTACTTTTTAAAGAAACTTATTATTTTGCTTAGCATATCTTTGAAGGCTATTTTCACTTGTTTGTTTCTGAGAGTGTAGATGAATGGGTTTAACAGAGGTGCAACAGAAGTATTTAAAACAGCCACTTTCTTATTAAAATTTGCTGCATCTTTAACAGAAGGATTTATATACATGAAAATACAGCTTCCATAAGAAAGTGAGACCACTATCATGTGTGAAGAACACGTAGAAAAAGCTTTCTTTCTCTGTTGAGCAGAGGGGATCCTCAAAATGGTCCTGATGATATGTGCATAGGAGAGAATCACCAACAGCAAGGTTAAGATGAGGGTCACAGCAGCCAGAAGGAATTGGATCACTTCTATGAAGTGTGTGTCTGAACAGGATAAATGCAGCAAAATAGTGGAGTCACAGCAGTAATGATTGATAATGTTGGATGCACAGAAATTCAACTGAAGAGTCATTGCATGTGGAACAACAACAACCATAAAACCTGAGAACCAAGAACTTAAAACTAATTGAAAGCAAAGTCTTCTGCTCATGATAGTTGTGTAATGCAGGGGTCTGCAAATGGCGGCATAGCGGTCATAGGACATAGCTGCTAAGAGATAAAATTCGGTTGCTCCCAGAAGGATTGCAAAAAAATACTGTGTAAAGCAACCAGCAAAGGAAATAGTTTTGACTCCAGTTCCAATATTGACTAGCATTTTGGGAACAAAGACAGAAGTAAAAGATATCTCCAAAACTGCAAAATTTCGGAGGAAGAAATACATAGGCGTCTGGAGGCGGTAATCCAGTAGGGTCAAGAGAATGATGGCTGAGTTTCCCATGATACTTAAGATATAAGTTAGGAGCAAAAAGAGAAGAAGCACAGCTTGAAGGTTGACATCACTTGTCAATCCAAGAAGAATGAATTCTGTCACTGATGTGTGGTTTGCCATCATTAACTTCAGGCAGGTCAAAATAGAGAATAACAATGACAAATGTTGAAATGAAATTTAAATTAGTTTCAACATAAAATCAGAATTCACAACCTCCACTCAGATGTAGCCTGTGGTAGCTCAGTAACCATTGGTTTCCCAAAGTGAGGGGAACAGGGACTATTTCTAACAGGAACTCGATGACTGGCTCTTTGGTCTCCCCACCCCCGAAGGGAGGAGCAGTCCTGTTAGGCCACAGAGGAGGGCTTTGCAGCCAGTCCTGAAGATACCTGATAAAACAGGATCAGATGAATGGGGAGGAGGTCCCCCCCCATCAGTGGACTTGGAAAGGGGCACAGTGGAGATGAGGGAGGGAGGGAGGGAGGGACTGGGAGGGAATGAGGGATGGGGACACGGCTGGGATACAGAGTTAATAAAATGTAACTGATAAAAAAAAAAAAAAAAAGCAACAGTTAAAAAAAAAAAAACAGAATTCACAACTAAAAACAAATGTTTCAAACTATGACTCCTTTCCTATAATTTGTTTTGAAAGTTAATTACACTAGAATAATAAGGGACTTTGATGTACTGACCCTCTTTACTTCGGAAATAGTGAAAGTCCTCATTCTGGGGACTGGGTATTATTTCTTCTAAATTATATCAGCTTATGTTTTCTCACTGGCTTATGCTTCCTTTCTTATGTTCTGTTCTGATTATCTTGTCTGGAGTGATTAGCAGCTGTCACATTTTCATAGATTTTTAAAGAAATATGCATGTATGTATGAAAAATAGAAGGGGATTAGTTGGAAACTTGAAAATGACTCAGAGAGGCAAGGGAGTGTAAATATAGTTAAAATATATACTACACCTGAATGAAAATGCTGTTGTGAAAGCCATAATTTTGTGTAATGAATATATGCTGGTGAATTTTTAGAAAAAAAAATGACTCATTTTAAAGTTAGTATTCCAATCAATTTGTTAGTCAACAGATAAATATAATCCAAAATATGAATTATCATATTAATACTGAACTTTTTACATTTAGGAATATATATATATATATGCATGCAAAAACATTAGTGAAAAAAAAAAGAGGCCGTGAAGGGAAGGAGTATATGGGAGGGTTTGGAGGGAGAAAAAGGAAGGAGAAATGTTTGATTATATAATTATCTCAACAATAAAATAACAAAACACAAACTTGGCTGTTATTATGTCTTCCGTTAATCTGCACATTTTTTATTGTTACTTCATCATTTTAAATAACATTCTGTGCCTGCTGAATCTCAAATATTTCGAGCTTACTCCATTAATAAAAACAAAGATAACCCCTTCTACTACATTTTTATCTGTTCATTTATTGTGCATTGGAGTGCAACATGTGTCATGGTGCAAATGTAGAGATCAAACCATGACACAAACTTGTGGATGTTGGTTCTGTTCTTCCACTTTGTGGGCCACAGGGATTAAACTGGTTATCAGGCTTGGTAGTATTGCTGATCCAGTTTGATCTCACTTCCTATGTTATGATAAGGTTGTATTATGATAAAGTCTGAGTGAATGCCGGGAGCACTTAATATAGGCATGTGGATCAGCCAACGTTCTGTGCAATATTAACTCAAAGTTAAGGTCCCTATAACATCACTTCAAGTTTAACTATACATGCACTATTTCTGATAACCCCAATAAAGAATAAATTTTTTAATCTTATTTGTTGCAACATAACATTGGTTCATAAAGTAAAACTATTTTCTAGTTCTTTCTAAATATATACTTATTTCTTTAATTTAAAGCTAAGTAAATTACAGCAGGCTCCTGTTGCACTCTTTGTTCCTCTTTTATGAAAGGTAGAATATTATATATATTGGCAAATTTTTCATTCACTTCTAAATTTGTAACACTATTTTTGTTGAATATAATTACTTCTATTCAACTAATTAACTCCCTCTTAATGCATGCAAGTCTCCATAATTATAAGATTTTTCTCAACGAATATGAGGAGATATTTAGAGGATATGCAGTTTCTACACAAGAAATTTGAATGTTTTTTAATGTTAGTATTTTCAACACAAAAACAAATATTTTATGTAATATACAACAAGTTATCAATGGTCACATGTATTTATTAAGGTAGAAATTGCAAAATTATTTTGTATGAACAAAGCAACAGCGGGTTTTGCCAAGTTAGAAAAACAAACTATGTAATTGAATTGTATCAGGAAATTTTCAGTGCTTTAAATATTATAACATGGGCAGTTTAAAGTTTTGGAGAATTTTTTTTTTGCAAAATTTTACAGGTTAGTTATAAGAATCAAATATACTGTTTTTTCTTTTATTCATTTTAATTTTTTTGATGATTTTATATATGAGAATTGTATTATTTTAATGGATAAAATATGCTCTATAGTTCTACACTGCTGGCTTAAAATTCTGTTATATATGCTGACTTTTAGTGCCAAGAAAATAAATTTGTCAATTCAATTATGTATAGTCACATGTGAATATATTAACTTGTATCTTTTGTTTGTGCATGAATATCAATTTAGAACACTAAAAATGTATAAATTGTACATAAAAGTTTATACTTAGATAATTATTAGATAATTACTAAATAATTTGTTAAATTATACCATATTTCCAAATGTTTGACTTTTAATCAATCAGTAATGATACATTTTTTCCTCCATGAAAATTAATACAGTGTCATATATACCTAAAAGATACCAAGTTTTATTTTCTAATTTGATAATATAATTATTAGCTATAACTACAATTTCTAAGTTAAGAAGTAATTAATCAGTGCCTGGAGAGATGTCCTAGTCCATAGGAGTTGCTGAGCTTGACAACCTGAGCTTAATCCCTGACACCCACATGGTGGAAGTGGAGAACTGATTTACTAAGTTATCAGACCTCTACACAAGTGCTGTGGCGTTCATGCTCCTTAACCACCTCCATACAAACAAATAAATACAAATTTATGAACAGATGACTACTCAGGAAAGTTACACTCACTAAAAATACATAAGAAAATTTTTGTTATTTGATTACTTTTTACCAAAAGAGAACTTTTGCAATTATTCCTTTTTGTTGAATTTTTAAAAAACTGTTTCTTTTATTTTTGAGATTATAATATAATCATATAATTTTCTCTTTCCTATCTTCTCTCCAAAGCCTCTCATATACCCTTCCTTACTTTTTTTTTTCAAATTCATGGCCTTTTTTATTAATTATATATGTATATATAATTAATATATATATATACATATACTATGAAAACTGTATTTATGAATATAACTTGAACAGTGTTATGTTTTTACAGTTCTATAAATGCATAAAATACATTGTTATTAGTCTTTCTCTGCCACTCTTTCTTATCTCTCTTATCCTTATGAACCTCCCTCCCCTTAGCTCTGCTAGTCATTTTTCCAGATTCATGTATTTGCTTTCATTTTGTGAGCAATTAAATTTAACAAGGGCCATCTTATAGGATTGGAACAGTCCATTGTAGTCCAGTGAAGTTCTCAATGGTTACACAGCTGAAGTCAATGATTTTCCCTCTCTCAGGAACTATCAAAAGCAAATGGTTCAGCAGTGATGGGTAAAGCCTCCGGAATCCTACCTAAATAATTTGTTAAATTATACCATATTTCCAAATGTTTGACTTTTAATCAATCAGTAATGACATATTTTCTCCATGAAAATTAATACAGTCCCATATATACTAATTTTTATTTTCTAATTTGATAATACAATTTTTAGCTATAACTAGAATTTCTAAGTTAAGACGTAATTAATCAGTGCCTGGAGAGATGTCCCAGTCAGTAGGGGTGTGTACAGCTGAAGGGGATTATTCTTGGGTAGACCCAGGGCAGTTATGCACAGCTGCTGTGGATTCCTGTTTTGCAATGGGATTCTTGAGTTTACTGAATGAAAGATTAAAAATGAGAGGAAATCATGTTCTTGTTGATATTTTTAAATGATCTTACTATGTTTGACTCTGGCTACCTTTCAGCTTCTGACGATCCTCCTGTCTCTGCCTCCTGAGTAATAAGATTATAGATATGTACTACCAGGAAAATATTTTTATTAGTGATATTATCTATTAGTTGAGCAATAAGTTATCTCTCTACAAGAAAAATATATTTCAATTATTTGCTAGCATAAAAAATTTTTAGACTAACTCATGATATGTATATGGTAATCTATAGTTACATATAGTGATATTCATATTTGTTTACATATAATTATATATGTAAACAAATAATAAAGCTTGATCCAATAAATTTTGTTTGGGAAGAAATAATTGCCTTTCAGAAAGTCATAAGATGATGTTTTATATGAAGCCAAAAGATCATGAAAGAAATGTTCTAAACTTTTCCAAAACTGCATAGCTTTGCTTTCATTTCTGACAAGGAAAAATGATCTCCATTTTTCATCAATGAATTCTATGACTCACACATTTGTTTATGTTTCTTCACATTTGCTTCTGTTTCTTCACATTTGCTTCTGTTTCTTCACATGGTAGAACACAAATGATTAAAAATCACCTGATAGGATATGAAAAGAAATGTTCCAGATTACATAAAGAAGAACACTAATAAAATAGACTTCATGGGAAGGAAGAATGACATAACATAAAATATGTTTTATCTTATTTTTTTACTAATTTAAGCTCTAATTATTTGTCATTTAAATTTTTCTACATATGCCAATGTCTTACAAGTTATATTTTGTCTATTGGTATAAATCACTGAAGGTGTATGAAACAATGTGTGTGGAGCTATGCCATCAAAGATGAACAGTAGCTGAGGCAACAAATCAGGAGCTAAGTTCACCCATCATCAACTCCCTCCTACCTTAAGCACAACCACTTCTGACTTTGGTCCAAATTAGATCCTTTTGTAGCTTAATTAGAGAATATGAATATTGAGGACCATTGGGAAATGATCCCTGGGCCCTCAGAAAGAAAATGAAATACAAGCAGGCTATTTATGTGAAAGTGAGTTTAAAATCATATGAATGTATTTATTCCATTTGCTGTATAAACCACCAACAACAAAATTATATAATCTTGTTTATACAGAACTTTACAATTTTTAACTTCCGCATTTATCAGTGTATACATTTTTTTGACAGTCATCAATGCAGTAAGAGAAAGGATTGTCCAATATTTGAAGGAGGCATTTTAAATGAATTTGAGAAAAAGCAGCAAACTCAAAATGAGCTATTTGCTTAGACCCGGAACTGCATCCTTTTCATTTTTTTATTTTTTGCTATATGAGAACTTTTTTAAAATTAAATTCTTATTTTTTATATTAATTACAGTTTATTCACTTTGAATCCCAGCTGTAGCCCCCTTCCTCATTCCCTCCCAATCCCATCCTCCCTCATCTCCCATGCCCCTCTCCAAGTCCACTGATAGGGGAGGTCCTCCATCCCTTCCATCTGACCCTAGCTATCAGGTCTCATCAGAACTGGCTGCATTGTCCTCCTTTGTGGCCTGGCAAGGCTGCTCTACCCACAGGGGGAGGCTGTCAAAGAGCTAGCCACCGAGTTCCTATCAGAGTCAGTCCCTGTTCCGCTTAATAAGGACGCCACTTGGATTCTGAGCTGCTGTGGGCTACATCTGATAATTTTATCATCGTTTATTACAATTTATTCAATTTTTATCCTGGCTGTGGCCTCCACCCTTATCTCCTCCCAATCCCACCCTCATTTCCTCTTCTCTCCCTACTTCCCTTCCCTAATCCACTGATAGGGGAGTTCTTCCTCTCCTTCTATTTGATCCTAGCCTATCAGGTCTCATCAGGACTGGTTGCATTGTCTTCCTCTGTGGTCTGGCAAGAGTGCACCTCCCAGAGGGAGGTGATAAGAGAACCTGTCACTGAGTTCATGCCAGAAAAAAGCCCCTGCTCCCCTTACTAGGGACCCCTTGGATACTGAGTCTATGGGCTACATCTGAGCAGGAGATTGAGCTCCTCTCCATTTTGTGGTCCTTGGATGGGGTATCAGTCTCTGCAGGGTCCCAGGGCTCAGTTTTTTGGCTCTATTGGTCTCCTTTTGGAGCTCCTGTCCTCTCTAGGTCTTTCTATCTCCACTTCTTTCATAAAATTCTATTCCCTCTGCCTAAAGTTTGGCTATGAGTATCAGCCTCTGCTTCCTTACCTTGATCAGTAGAGTATTTCAGAGGCCCTCTGTGGTAAGTTTCTGTCCTGTTCCCTGTCTTCCCTTGCTTCCGATGTCTGTCCCATTTGTCCTTCGGAATGAAGATTAAACATTTTCCCTAGAGTCTTCCTTGTTGTTTAGCTTCTTTAGGGCTATAGATTTTAGTATGTTTATCCTATCTTATATGACTAATATCCACTTATGAGTGACTATATACCATGTGTGTCTTTCTGCTTCTGAGTTACCTCACTCAAGATGATCTTTTCCAGTTTCCACTAGAAATTTGCCTGCAAATTTTATGATTTCATTGTTTTTAATAGCTGTGTAGTATTTGAATGTGCAAATATACCACAATTTCTGTATCCATTCCTCCGTTGAGGGACATCTAGGTGTTTCCAGATTCTGCCTATTACAAATAGAGCTGCTACAAACATGGTTGAGTAAATGTCCTTGTTGTATACTTGAGCGTACTCTGTAGAGGAATATAGAATGGCAGAGAAATGCTAAACGAGATGCTGAGATTTATGGCCAACCTTTGGGCAGAGTGCAGGAAATCTTATGAAAGAAGTGGGGAATAGTAAGATCTGGAGAGGACAAGCCCCACAAGGAGAGCAAGAGAACCAAAAAAATCTGAGCACAGGGGTCTTTCCTGAGAATGATACTCCAACCTAGGACCATGAATGGAGATAAGCCAGAACCCCTGTACAGATGTAGCCCATGACAGTTCAGTCTCCTAGTGGGTTCCATAGTAATGGGAACAGGGACTGTATCTGACATGAACTGATTGGCCTACTCTTCTATCACCTCCCCCTAAGGGGGGAGCAGCATTACCAGGCCACAGAAGAAGACAATGCAGCCACTCTTGATGAGACCTAATTGACTAGAATCAGAAGGAAGGAAAAGAAGACCTCCCCTACCAGTGGAATTGGGGAGGGGCATGAGTGGAGAAGGAGGAGAAAGAGAGGGGTTGGGAGGGGAGGAGGGAGGAAACTACAGGAGGGATACAAAGTAAATAAAGTTTAATTAATTAAAAATTATAATTTAATTTATAATAAAATTATTTAAATGGAAAAAAAAGAAAGGCTCAATGTCCTTAGCCATCAGGGAGATGCATATCAAAATGACCCTGAGATTTCACCTTACACCCATCAGAATGGCTAAGATCAAAAATTCAAGTGAGAACACAGGCTGGAGAGGATGTGGAGAAAGGAGAACCCTCCTCCATTGCTGGTGGGGATGTAAACTTGTACAACCACTTTGGCAATCAACCTGCTGCTTTCTCAGACAATTAGGAATAGTGCTTCCCCAAGATCCAGCTATACCACTCCTAGGCATATATCCAATATATGCTCAAGTACACAACAAGTACACTTGCTCAACCATGTTTGTAGCAGCTTTATTAGTAATAGCCAGAACCTGGAAACAGCACAGATATCCCTCAACAGAGGAATGGATACAGAAATTGTGGTACTTTTACACAATAGAATACTACTCAGCAATTAAAAACAAGAACATCATGAAATTTGCAGGCAAATGGTGGGATCTAGAAAAGATCAACCTAAGTGAGGTATCCCAGAAGCAGAAAGACAGTGGATACTAGATCTATACGATAGGATAAATATACTAAAATCCATACTTTGGATATATGCCTAAGAGTGATATAGCTGGGTCTTGAAGTAGCACTATTCCTAATTTTTTGAGAAAGTACCAGATTGATTTCCAAAGTGATTGTACAAGTTTACATTCCCACCAGCAATGGAGTAGGGTTCCTCTTTCTCCATGTCCTCTCCAGCAAGTGTTCTCACTTGAGAGTTTGATCCTACCCATTCTGATGGGTGTAAGGTGAAATCTCAAGGTCGTTTGGTTTGCCTTTTCCTGATGACTATGGATGTTGAGCATTTCTTTAAGTGTTTTGCTGCCATTGGTATTCCTCTATTGAGAATTCTCTGTTTAGCACTGTACCCCATTTTTAATTGTTACTTGAATTTTGCTGTTTAATTTCTTGAGTTCTTTATATATTCTGGATATTAGCCCTCTGTCAGATATAGGGTTGGTGAAGACCTTTTCCCAATCTGTAGGCTGTCTTTTGTTCTGAGGACAGTGTCCTTTGCTTTACAAAAGCTTTTCAGTTTCATGAGGTCCCATTTATTGATAGTTGATCTTAGAGTCTGTGTTGTTGGTGTTCTGTTCAGGAAGTTGTCTCCTGTGCCAATGAATTCAAGGCTCTTCCTCACTTTTTCTTCTGACAGGTTTAGTGTGTCTGGTTTTAAGTTTTTTATACACTTGGACTTTAGTTCTGTGTAGGGCAATAAATATGGAACTATTTGCATTTTTCTGCATGTAGACATCTAGTTAGACCTGCACCATTTGTTGAAGATGCTGTCTTTTTTCCATTGAATGGTTTTGGCTCTTTGTCAAAAAATCAAGTATATCCTAGCTGTGTGTGTTTATTTCTGGGTCTTCTATTTGGGTCCATTGATCCACCATTCTGTTTCTATGCCAATACCATGCAGTTTTTATTACTATTGCTCTGTAGTACAGCTTGAGATCAGGGGTGGAGATACCTCCAGATGATCTGTTGTTGTATAGGATTGTTTTAGCAATTCTGGGTTTTTTTCCCATATGAAATTAAAAATTGTTCTTTCAAGGTCTGTAAAGAATTGTGTTGGTATTTTGATGGGAATTGCATTGAATCTGTAGATTGGTTTTGGCAGGATGGCCATTTTCACTAGGTTAATTCTACCAATCCATGAGCTTGGGAGATCTTTCTATCTTCTGATATCTTCTTCAATTTCTTTCTTCTGAGACTTGAACATTTTTTCAAACAGATCTTTCACATGCTTGATTAGAATCACACCAAGGTAGTTGATGTTATTAGTGGCTATTCTGAAGGGTGTTGTTTCCCTATTTTTTCTCTCAGCCCTTTTGTCTTTTGGCTACAGGAGGGCTACTGATTTTTTTTATTTGATTTTGTATCCAGCCATTTTGCTAAAGGTGTTTATCAAAGATAAGTTCTTATAGTGAAATTTCAATTAATGAATTAGAAACAAGAAAATTGAAAAAAACGATGAGGCAAATACTATAAAAATTGCTACAGATAAGATATAAAATATATGAATAGAAATTTAAGAGGGAACAGAACTTTCGTACTTCAAATAATGTCTTTCCCAAGTATTTGACTGTTGTGTAATGGGATAGGAACTTTACAGTGTAGTATTGTCATGAATACTTCAGTATGATGTGCCAGGAGTACATCTCTTTTGTAACTGTGTTAAATATACATTGTTATTCCATTCATGTAAAAACACAAGCTCAAGCAGCACTGTTGTACTGAATAGCTAGTAAGTATTCTTCAAAAATATAAGTATCTTTTATCTTAATCTTATTGTATATTAGCTTTGTCTATGCTCCAGAATAATATGCAGTCATATTTTTTAGAAAATCAAAAGTATTTAAAATATTTGTTTCCTAAGTAGCTTCAAAATGTGCTTATATTTTCAGTTATAGAAATAAATTTCTGACTGGGGACAAAAGTGTTTGTTATGAAAACATGATGATCTGATTTGGGATCTCTAGCATCCATGTCAAATAGAGCTAGGTATTATTTTCAGCTTCATGCATAATTTTATTGACTTATGTTATTTGTAAAACTTAACTCAGATTAAAGTTTTTTCGTAGTTAAGATTTGGCTGTAGATAGGGCTGGAGAGATATCTCAGCAGTTAAAAATACTTACATGCTGGAGAGGATGAGGAGAAAGGGAAACCTTTCTTCATTGCTGGTGGGAATGTAAACTTGTACAACCACTTTAGAAATTAATCTGGTGCTTTCTCAGATCCAGCTATGCCACTCGTAGGCATATATCCAAAATATGCTCACCTACACAACAAAGACATTTGTTCAACAATGTTTGTAGCAGCTTTATTTCTAATAGCCAGAACCTGTAAACAACCCAGATGTCCATCAACAGAGGAATGGATGCAGAAATTGTGGTACATTTACGCAATGGAATACTACTCATCAATTAAAAATAAGAACATCATGAAATTTGCAGGCAAATGGTGGGATCTAGGAAAGATCATCCTGAGTGAGGTATCCCAGAAGCAGAAAGACACACACGGTATATACTCACTTATAAATGGATACTAGACATATAATATGGGATAAACATACTAAAATCTATACACCTAGAGAAGCTAAGGAAGAATGAGGACCTTGGGTACGATGATCAATCCTCACTCAGAAAGACAAAGGAGATGGACATTGGAAGAAGGAGTAAACAGGAAACAGGTTAGGAGCCTACCACAGAGGTCCTCTGAAAGACTACCCAGCAGGGTATCAAATCAGATACTGAGACTCTTAACCAAACTTGGGGCAGAGTGCGGGGAATCCTGTGAAAGAAGGGAAATATAGTAAGACTTGGAGAGGACAGGAACTCTATAAGTAGAGCAACAAAATCAAAATATCTGGGTACAGGGGTCGTTTCTGAGACTGATATTCCAACCAAGGACCATTCAAGGATATAACCTAGAACCCCTGCTCAGATGTAGCTGTTGGTATAATGTTCTTTTAAAATGTATATGCCTTACCCTTGTTAATTCAAATGCTGATTTCCCCACCCCCAACTCTCTGGTTTCAATCTGGATATTGCATTGTGATACTCACCCATCCTGTCTCCTCTTGTGTAAACAGGTCACAAATAAAGCAACTAGATACAATGTTGTGCAATGGGAGGAGCCAGAGGACAGGAAAGAGGGGAGGAGCTAGAGAACAGGAAGGGGCGAGGAGGAGGAGCTTGAGGAGGAGAACAAGCGCAAGGAGAGCAGAGCTGGAGGAGAAAGCTTGGAGGACTTGGAGCATGAACCAGACCTAAGATTTCATAAAAAGCAAGTATAATGTGGGAAATCTAAATGTTAGGAAACTGAGGGCTTGAAGGTTTAGGAGGGAGTAAATATTGCCCAGCATTGTGTTCTAGGTTAACTAAAACCCAGTCTCTGTGTGGAGATTTGGTTATACAGCTGCTGAGGATTAACAGCAGCGATACCAGAAGTTAAACCCATAGTAAATATTAATAACATACTACAACATGTAGCCATGGCAGCTCAGTATCCAAGTAGGTTCCCTAGTAAAGGTAACAGGGACTGTCTCTGACATGAACTCAGTGGCTGGCTCTTTGACCACCATCCCCCACCCGATGTGGGAGCAGCCTTACCAAGCCACTTAAGAGGACAATACAGCCAATCCTGATGAGACCTGATAAGCTAGGGTCAGATGGAAGGGGAGGAGGTTCTCCCTATCAGTGGGCTTGGAGAGGGGCATGGGAGGAGATAAGAAAGGGAGGGTGGGATTGGGAGGGAATTAAGGAGGGGGCTACAGCTGGGATAAAAAGTGAATAAACGGTAATTAATATAAAAAATAAAAATTTAATTTAAAAAAGAGTTACTACTAGGACCATGCATGAAGAAGACCTAGACCCTGCTCAAAGGAAGCCCATAGGTGGCTCAGATTCCAAGTGGGTTCCCTAGTAAGGGGGGCAGAGGCTGTCTCTGACATGAATTCAGTGCTGGTTCTTTGATCACCCCCCTGGGGGGGGTGCAGCCTTGCCAGTCTACAGAGGAAGATGATGCAGCCAGCCTTGATGAGACCTGATAGGCTAGGGTCAGATAGAAGGAGAGGAGGTCCTCCCTTATCAGCGGACTAGGGAAATGGCATAGGGAGAAAAGAGGGAGGCTGGGTGGGACTAGAAGGAGAAGAGGGAGGAGGCTACTGCGGGGATACAAAATAAATAAATTGTAATAAATAAATAAAATTTTTAAAAAAGAAAAGAGATACAAGGAGAGAAAAGGGAAGGTAGTAAGGAAGTAAGGAGGCAGGAAGGAAGGAGGGAAGGAAGTAAGGAGGAAGGAAGGAAGGAAGGAAAGAAGAAAGGAAGGAAGGAGGGAAAAGAAAAAAGAAAAGAAAAGAAAAAAGAGGACAGAAGAAGAAGGGGTGATAAATATGGATCTATTTTCATTTTTCTGCATGTAGACATCCAGTTGGTCCAGCACCATTTGTTGAAGATGCTGTCTTTTTTCCATTGAATGGATTTGGCTTCTTTGTCAAATATCGAGTATTCATAGGTGTGTGGATTTATTTCTGGGTCTTCTATGCGGTTCCATTGATCCTCCTTTCTGTTTCTATGCCAATACCATGCAGTTTTTATTACTGTTGCCCTGTAGTACAGCTTGAGATCAGGAATGGAGATACCTCCAGATTATCTGTTGTTGTACAGGATCGTTTTGGAGATTCTGAGTTTTTTGTTTCTCCATATGAAGCTGAGAATCTTTTTTTCAAGGTCTGTAAAGAATTGAGTTGGTATTTTGATGGGAATTGCATTGAATCTGTAGATTGCTTTTGGCAGTATGGCCATTTTCACAATGTTAATCCTACCAATCCATGAGCATGGGAGATCTTTCCATCTTCTGATATCTTCTTCGATTTCTTTCTTCAGAGACTTGAAGTTTTTCTCAAACAGGTCTTTCACTTGCTTGGTTAGAGTCACACCAAGGTACTTTATGTTATTAGTGGCTATTGTGAAGGGTGTTGTTTCCCTAATTTCTTTCTCAGCCTTTTTGTCTTTGGTATATAGGAGGGCTTCTGATTTTTTTGAGTTGATTTTGTATCCTGCCACTTTGCTGAAGGTGTTTATCAGCTGAAGGAGTTCTCTGGTTGAATTTTTGGGGTCGCTCTGCACAAAACTAAAGTCAAAGTGGATCAAGGACCTCAACATAAAACCAAATACCCTAAATCAATTGGAAAAAAAAGTGGGGAACAGCCTAGAACTCATTGGCACAGGAGACAACTTCCTGAACAGAACAACAAAAGCACAGGCTCTAAGAGCAACAATCAATAAATGGGACTTCATGAAACTGAAAAGTTTCTGTAAAGCAAAGGATACCGTCATCAAAACAAAACGACTGCCTATAGATTGGGAAAGAATCTTCACTAACCCTTTATCTGACAGAGGACTAATATCCAGTATATATAAAGAACTAAAGAAGCTGAAAAGCAGCAAACCAAATAATTCAATTAAAAAATGAGGAAGAGAGCTAAACAGAGAATTCTCGACAGAGGAATATCGAATGGCAGAAAAACAAAGAAATGTTCATCCTCATTAGCCATCAGGGAAATGCAAATCAAAATGACCCTGAGATATCACCTTACACCCATCAGAATGGCCAAGATGAAAAACTCAAGCGATAACACATGCTGGAGAGGTTGTGGAGAAAGGGGAACCCTCCTCCACTGCTGGTGGGAATGTAAACTGGTACAACCACTCTGGAAAGCTATCTGGCGCTTTCTAAGACAAATAGGAATAGTGCTTCCTCAAGACCCAGCTATACCACTGCTAGGTATATACCCAAAGTTTGTTCAAGTACACAAAAGGGATACTTGCTCAACCATGTTTATAGCAGCTCTATTTGTAATAGCCAGAACCTGGAAACAACCCAGATGTCCATCAACGGAGGAATGGGTACAGAAATTGTGGTATTTTTATACAATGGAATACTACACAGCAATCAAAAAGGAGGAAATCATGAAATTTGCAGGCAAATGGTGGGATCTAGAAAAGATCATTCTGAGTGAAATATCCCAGAAGGAGAAAGACAAACATGGGATATACTCACTTATATAGACCTATAAGATATGATAAACATAATGAAATCTATACACCTAAAAAAGATAATCAATAGAGCGGACATGGGGTAAGATGATCAATCCTCGTTTAGAAAGACAGATGGGATGTGCATTGAACGTATGACAGGAGTCTACTGAGCGCATCTGAAAGACTCTAACTAGCAGTGTTTTCAAAGCAAAGACTCATGACCAAACCTTTGGCAGAGTACAGGGAATCATAAGAAAGAAGGGGAGTTAGTCTGATGGGGAAAGGATAGGAGCTCTACAAGGACCAAATATATCTGGGCACAGGGTCTTTTCTGAGACTGACATTCAACCAAGGACCATGTATGGATATAACCTAGAACCTCTGCTCAGATGTAGCCCGTGGTAGCTCAGTAACCAATTGGTTTCCCAAAGTGAGGGGAACAAGGACTATTTCTAACAGGAACTCAATGACTGGCTCTTTGGTCTCCCCACCCCCGAAGGGAGGAGCAGTCCTGTTAGGCCACAGAGGAGGGCTTTGCAGCCAGTCCTGAAGATACCTGATAAAACAGGATCAGATGAATGGAGAGGAGGTCCCCCCTATCAGTGGACTTGGAAAGGGGCACGGTGGAGATGAGGGAGGGAGGGAGGGACTGGGAGGGAATGAGGGATCGGGACACGGCTAGGATACAGAGTTAATAAAATGTAACTGATAAAAAAATAATAATAATAAAATCAAAAAAAAAAGAAGAGGGGGAAAGTGGGAAGGAATTCAAACAGACAATATCATTGAACTTTTGCTGTGGTTCAGAAATTTTCATCTGGAGGCAAAGTTTTTTCATACTGAATAATCAAGTAAAGGCAAATTTCCCTGCCAAAAATCCAAACAAAGAGACAAAAAAAAACAAAACAAACAAACAAAAACAAACAAACAAACAAAATACTTGCTTTTCTTGCAGGGGACCTGGATCCACCTAGCACCAAAATGGTGGTTCAAAACTATATGTAACTTCAGTCAAAGGGGACCCAGTGCACTCTTCTGTTTTTTGCTAACACCGTGTTACAAAACATGAAGGCAAACACTCATATACTTAAAATGAAAATAAATAAGTCATAGTAAAAATAGATCGCTTTTTCTTTGAGCATCATTTTCTTTATATTTATTTAGAAGTGTTTTTTTCTCTCCTTCCTATTCCAGTCATTGTTGAAGAATGCTATTCTATATTCCTTTTTAAATGTTTTCCTGGTGCTATTTATTTTAGACTATCATATCTGGATCAAATCCAATCCACATTCCATCCTCTCTAATTCTTCTCTTGTACCCTCTACCAATTTTCTCTCCAAACTTCTTGTGTATTAAAGAAATTACCCAATGAGTCTATATAGTCATGTTCACATGTGTATGAGTGTGAGATCATCTACTGGAACATGAGTAGCCTCTCAGGGCTGCAGCTATGAGTAAAATAATATTTCCCTTCTCCAGAAGCCCACTCATTCCCTATGACTGACAGAATTGTGTCTAGCTTGTTCTGGTGCACATAGTTTGCACACAGTCATGGTCACTGGTAGTTCATAGATATAACTGTGCTCTTGTGTGCAACAAATACTATTTTTCTGAGAAATATATTTCCTGTCTCTTAAATTAACAATATTACACTGACTCCTATAGATTATCTAAAATGTAATGAAAGCAAAGATGTTCTTATAGTGAAATTTTAATTAATGAATTGGAAACAAGAAGATTGAAAACAACAATGAGGCAAATATTATAAAAATTGTTACAGATAGGATATGAATGAGCTAGAAACACAGAACAATGGAAACCTCCAGAAATCTATGAGGGTGAGCCCAGCTAAGACTCCTAGCAATAGGGAATATGTAACCTGAACCAACCAACTCCTGTAACAAGAAAGACTTCCAATGCAGGGATTAGGACACTAATCCAGCCACAAAATCTTAGGCCCATAATTTTTCCTGCCCACAGGATGCCCAGTGGTATGGGATGGAGTAGAATTTGAGAGAAGAGAAGGGCCAATCAATGACTGATCAAGCTTGAGATGTATACCATGAGAGGCATCTCACCCCTGACACTATTCATGATATTCTGCTATACTTGTAGACAAAAGCCTAGTGTAAACGTCATCAGAGGGTTTCATCCAACAACTACTGGAGGCTGATGCGGAGACACACAGCCAAACATTGAGTGGAGCTTGGGGAATCCTGTGGAGAAAGAAAGGATGGAGAGAGCTGGAGGGATCAAGGACACCACGAGAAAACCTACAGACTCAACTAACCTGAGCCTATGGGTACTCATGAAGACTGAACTGCCAACTAGAAAGCATTAATGGACAGACCCAAGCCCTCTGAACAAGTTGTGCAGCTGGGTTTTCCTGTGGGGCAGGGGCTGTCTCTGACTACATTGCCTGCCTTTGGATCCCTTTCCCCTATCTGGGATGCCTTGTCTAGCCTCAGTGGGAAAACATGCACCTAGTCTTGCTGTGTCTTCATATTCTGGGGATGGTTGTCGTCTGTGAGAGGTTCCAATTTTCTGGGAAGAAGAGGAGGAAGTGTGGCTGGAAGGAGAGAGGAGGTGAGAGGTAGGAACTGGGGAGAGAAGAGGGAGGAGAAGCTGTTATAGAAATGTAAAGTGAACAAATAACTTCATCAATAAAAAAGAGTATAAATGAATTAAATGGACTTCTACGAGACAAATCCATGGAAATGAGTATAATGAAACTTCATAAAAATAAGAATCCATAAATTCATGGAAGAATGAAAAATAAATAGGAGATCTCTCGTACATAAAATTTCAACTAATTTGTGTGATGAGAAAATTGGAACTATAACAATAATTGTTTTTCACAGAGGAGGACTTTGCAGCCAGTCCTGAAGATACCTGATAAACCAGTATCAGATGAAAGGGGAGAAGATACTCCCCTATCAGTGGACTTGGAAAGGGGCAGGGAGGAGACGAGGGAGGGAGGATGGGATTCGGAGGGAATGAGGGAGCGGGATACAGCAGGGATACAAAGTAAATAAACTGTAACTAATACTAAAAAAAAAATAATTTTTTAAACGAATCTTCAATAAGTAGAAGAATAAGCAAGAAATGTCTGATTAAGAGTTCAAGTGGCACAGGTGGGCAGACCAAGCCCAAGGGGACTCTTGTCTGGTACCACACAATATAGGAGGGCATAGCACTCCTGAGGCCACTCCTGAGATGACTACGGACACCCAGAGACAGCAGGTGCCACTAAGATGAGCAAACAAGTGGTGGAGAAATGGTAGAAAAAAAGAGAATCAGAAGAATGTGTGTACAGGAAGTGAGGCAGAACTGGAGACTTGAAGGTGGTGAAGAACAGCTTGATTTGAGTAATTGGTAATGTTACCTTTCCATTATGAGGTCCTGGCCTATGCCGCCACTAAGGCACATATCTGTATCCATGACCCTGAAGCAGTGGGTGTTTGTTGCCACCAAAGCCCAGGTAGATATCCCTGGTTGGGGCTGCTGCCTGGAGCCAACTTGATATCTGATAACTGTGCAAAACCAGCCCTACCCCTCACCTGGACATCCTGGAAAGATTTAGCTACAAAGGCATGAGAGCAGGAGTACTGGTCTTGCCCCTTGCCGGCTGCAGTACTCTGGAGAGTGGGCCCCACACCTTTCTCAAGAGCAAGTAGAGCTTGCCCTGGTGAACAAATACAGAGGGCATGAGCATGGGAATGCTGGCCCCACAACTTGTCTGCCAAGCAGTGCCACAGGTGGGAGGGTTGTTATCTCCCTTCACGGCTTGCCACCTATGACAGGTGGGAGAGCTAGCCCCAAGATCATGAGAGTGGGAGAGAAGTCTCTGTCGCTCACTGGCTACAACACTGAGGGAGCAGGCCCTGCACCTTGCTTGGGCTGTACAGTAGAGCTGGCCCTACTGGAGTGAACACTGGTGAGCTGAACCTGAAGGCATGAAAACTGAAGAGCTGGCTCTGCCCCTTGCCCTCATTGGATGAGCTAGTTGGGATAGTGTTGGAGAGCTCATCCTGATGGTGAGTTAGAGGAGAGCTAGTGGGCTGAACAGCTCAGATACCTTCCATGTCCAGATCTAGGGCTTTGAGTTGGCCCAATCCAATACCTACCCCACTGATAAACTGCCAGAGCTCATAAAGAGGCAGGTCTTACAGATCCAAAGCTGCACAATCTCCATGACAAAGGGTAACAACAGGCAGAAAACGTAAATAAAATGTATTAGTAGTCAGTAAGATGTAAGAGCTATATTTCAGGATACTTTAAAAAAGTTATTCTGAGTATTTCTGTTCTATTCACAATAGAAAGAAAATGGAATAAGCTTACACATCCAAGGGAGATCACTCAGGTTCAGAAAAACATCATAGTTCCTTCTCATATCAAATCCTAAATTCTAATTTTTACATATGTATTATTTATGTACAAGTAAGTGTGTACAGGTGCTAAAAACTAGAAAGAGTCGTGAGACAGAAGATGGGCTCTGAGGGAGGGTGGGAAAAGTAGTAGAAGAAATGTGCTATAAGTGGAAGGGGAAATACTGAGATCTGAAGGATTTAAACAGGGCTAGGGGCCATTGAGAGAGGGGAAGGATATGAAGCTTAAAAAAGTCAATGCATGAAAATGCCATAAGGATGCTTGCAGGGTTTGTTTTTTTGTTTTTTGTTTTTCTGAGACAGGGTTTCTCTGTGTAGCCTCAGCTGTCC
This sequence comes from Meriones unguiculatus, assembly GCF_030254825.1. Lineage (NCBI taxonomy): Eukaryota > Metazoa > Chordata > Mammalia > Rodentia > Muridae > Meriones > Meriones unguiculatus. Next base: position 295,713 of record NC_083355.1, on the reverse strand, counting down.
TGGACTCACTTTGTAGACCAGGCTGACCTTGAACTCACAGAGATCTACCTGCCTCTTTCTCCCCAAGTGCCAATTTTACAGGTGTGCACCACCAAGCCTGCTATTTTCTAAGTTAATTAAAAATAAAATTAATGTGGGTTTATTTCTGGGTCCTCTGTTCTGTTCCATTGATCCACCATTCTGTTTCTATGCCAGTACCATGCAGTTTTTATTACTGTTGCTCTATAGTACAGCTTAAGATCAGGGATGGAGATACCTCCAGAACATCTTTTATTGTAGAGGATTGTTTTAGCAATTCTGGGTTTCTTGTTATTTCATATGAAGTTGAGAATTTTTCTTTCCAGGTCTGTAAAGAATTGTGTTGGTAATTTGATGGGAATTGAATTGAATCTGTAGATTGCTTTTAGTAAGATGGCCATTTTTACTATGTTAATCCTGCCAAGCCATGAGCATGGGAGATCTTTCCATCTTCTGATATCTTCTTCTAATTCTTTCTTCAGAGACTAGAAATAAACCCATACACTTATGGACACCTGATCTTTGATAAAGATGCCAAAACCATACAATGGAGAAAAGATAGCATCTTCAACAAATAATGCTGGTCCAACTGGAGGTCTACATGTAGAAAAATGAAAATAGATCCATATTTATCACCCTGCACAAAACTAAAGTCCAAGTGGATCAAAGACCTCAACATAAAACCAGACACATTAAATCAGTTAAAATAAAAAAGTGGGGACTATCCTTGAACTCATTGGCACAGGAGACAACTTCCTAAACAGAACACCAACAGCACAGGCACTAAGAGCAACAATCAATAAATGGGACCTCATGAACTGAAAAGCTTCTGTAAAGCAAAGGACACCATCATCAAAACAAAACGACTGCCTACAGATTGGGAAAGAATCTTCACCAACCCTTCATCTGACAGAGAGCTAATATCCAGTATACATAAAGAAATAAAGAAGCTGAAAAGCAGCAAACCAAATAATCCAATTAAAAAATGAAAACAGAGCTAAACATAGAACTCTCTGTAGAGGAATATCGGATGGCAGAGAAGCACTTGAAGAAATGCTCAACATCATTAGCCATTAGGGAAATGCAAATCAACACGACTGTGAGATTTCACCTTACACCCATCAGAATGGCCAAGATGAAAAACTCAAGTGACAAAACATGCTGGAGAGGCTGTGGAGAAAGGGGAACCCTCCTCCACTGCTGGTGGGAATGCAAACTCGTACAACCACTCTGGAAAGCAATCTGGCGCTTTCTCAGACAACTAGGAATAGTGCTTCCTCAAGATCCAGCCATACCACTCCTAGGCATATATCCAAAAGGGGCTCAAGTACACAACAAGGACATTTGCTCAACCATGTTTATAGCAGCTTTATTTGTAATAGCTAGAAGCTGGAAACAGCCCAGATGCCCCTCAACTGAAGAATGGTTGCAGAAATTGTGGTACATCTACACAATGGAGTATTACTTTGCAATGAAAAATAAAGAAATCATGAAATTTGCAGGTAAATTTTGGGACCTGGAAAGGATCATCCTGAGTGAGCTATCCAAGAAGCAGAAAGACACACACATTATATACTCACTCAATGGACATATAACATAGGATAAACCTACTAAAACCTGTACATCTAAAGAAACTAATCAAGAGAGAGGACCCTGACTAAAATGCTCAATCCCCATCCCAAAAGGCAAAGAGGATGGACATCAGAAGAAGAAGAAAACAGTAAACAACCTAGGAACCTGCCACAGAGGGCCTCTGAAAGGCTCTACCCTGCAGACTATCAGAGCAGACACTGAGACTTATGGCCAACTGTTGGGCAACGTGCAGGGAATCTTATGTAAGAGGTGGGAAACAGTAAGATCTGGAGAGGACAGGAACCCCACAAGGAGAGCAACAGAACAAGAAAATTTGAACACAGGGGTCTTCCCAGAGACTCATACTCCAACCAAGTATCAGGTATGGAGATAACCTAGAACCCCTGCACAGATGTAGTCCATGGCAGCTTAGTGTACAAGTGGGTTACATTGTAATGGGAAGAGGGACTGCCTCTGACATAAACTGATTAGCCTGCTCTTTAATCACCCCCCTCTAAAGGGAGAGCAGTCTTACCAGGCCACAGAAGATGACAATGCAGACATTCCTGATGTGATCTGATAGACCAAGATCAGAAGGAAGGAGAGGAGGACCTCCCCTATCAGTGGACTTGGGGAGGGGCATGCATGAAGAAGGGGGAGGGAGAATGGGACCGGGAGGGAAGGAGAGAGTGCCTTATGGGGGGATACAAAGTGAATAAACTGTAATTAATAAAAATAAATAAATTTAAAAAATAAAAAATAAAATTCATGTTAAAATACTATCAAAATTAGAAAAAAATAAGTGATGATTTAAGTACCTCCTACTGAAATACTTTTCAGGAAAGAATGTAATTTTCATGATGCTTATTAATGAAAATAAATCATTCTAAACATAGAAAAAATAATACCAAGTGTAATAAAAGATATTGCTTGGAATCAAAGCTGTTGCTTTGGAGCTAATCAATAATAGTGTCAGGCAATTATCCTTACAAACATTAGCTTTGGTCATTGTTAATACTTATAAACACAGGAGAGAAAATAAAAAACAAAAGCAAACAAACAGAAAACAACTTTATTATACATGTTGACCTGTATTTCCTCCAGAACAGGGTTCTCAACCTTCTAATGTTGCAACCCTTTAATAGAGTTCTTTGCTGTGGTAACCCCAACCATAAAATTATTTTGTTGCTACTTTATAACTACAGTTTTGCTAATACTATGAATTGCAATGTAAATATTTGATAAGCAAGATATTCAATATGTGACACCCTCCCCCCCCAATGTGGTCATGATGTACAGGCTAAGAACTGCTACTCTAGAGTTCAGGTGAAACATATTAAGTCAATTCAATGTAAAATTCTAGGAATCGCAGGCCTCAAAATATACACTTTCCCTTCTATAACCTTTAAATATGTGTAGAGATACTTGTAATCAATGTCTGACTCCATCACCTTCAGAGCCTCGAATATATTTTCTAATTTTCTCTCCAAGCTTCTTAAAAGCTAATAGCAGTGTAAGGTTCAGATCCAGAGAGGAGAAATCCAAGAGTATGTGCCATATTAGAAAGTTTATTCAAGTAAAAACTAGAAAAATACCTGAAGTTTGTGTTAGAGGCAGTATTCACAAATAGAGGGTATATGGTGATTTCAATAGGAGAAGCACCTAAAACTGAAGTTGGAAGGCACACATTCAAGAGAATCATTGTATAGCATGATGGCTGTACTTCATAGCAATGTACTGTACTCTTGAAAATTGTACAGAGAATGGATTGTAAGTGTTCATATACAAATGGTTGTGAGATGTACATATGTTAATTCAGTTTAGTCATTCTACATCGCACACATATTTGCCTGCCCAGTGTTATGGATGGTTGGCCAGGCAGATGTGAATGTGGGACCATCCTGTTTTACATAGCCAGTTAAAAGTCAAGGTGAACAAATGTGATAAATGTGGTGAGATTCCATTTACAAATGAACAAACACCAAATATATATTGCAAACATGGTTAAAGACCACATGTTGTGTATCCATATTTAATTTTAATTTGCCCATAAAAGTAAAAATAATGTTAACAATATTATCAAAATTATTAGTAATGATATTACTGCACTTTGAATTCATCAAAGAAAATCATTTTTTCAGAAACGGAAGTCTTGGAATGATTCTTTATAGCTCAGTAAAATTAGCCTAAGAATAATTGTGGAAGTGTTGGTGACACTGTTTGAGAGATGTGGCTGAGAGAACTCATATATTTCTCATGAAAAAGGAAATAAAAAATAGTTAAAACAAAATATTTAAATGATGATAAATTAATAAAGTAAGGCCTTCTTTGTTCACAGAAGATTGGCAAGTGCCAAATCTTCTATAGCATCTCTGGGTCAGCTTCATAAGGAAAAAGAATTTCTACTAAAGATTCAAAAGGTGAGTTCAACAAAAATAATTATCTTCATCATCTAATGTAGAAACCATTATTAATCCTTATCCACTTGTATATATAAGATATCCTCTAATGTTAAGTGTTAGAAGTTAAATGTGTTGATGATAATTAAACACATTAATGATAAATTTGTCCATGTCAGTTACTTTCTCTGTATCTCCAAATCTATCATATTATAGCAGGCTATCACTCATTATATGCAGCATCCTTTCTACCATAACCAGTATAAACTGGTTGCCTCCACAACTTTTTGTTCACCTAAAATCCTTTTACAATTTTATCATTAACACACTTAATTCATTGTCAACTATTTTGATGATAATAATCCATATGTTGTTATTATTAAAATCTAGTATCTGGTTAGAATCTTCTCTGTTACAGATTGTCAAGGTGATTCTGCTTCCAATTTACCAGGGCCGTTAAAGTTCAGAATGAAAGAACTGGATGGAGCCTTTCAGAGGACATCTGTGGAAGGCTCCTGTCCTGTTCCCACTCTTCCACCACTTCTGGTGTATATCCTGTTTGCCATTCTGAATGAGAATTAGCATCTTCCATAGAGTATTCCTTGTTGTTTAGCTTCTTTAGGTCTGTAGATTTTAGTATAGTTATCCCATATTATATGGCTAATATCCACTTATAAGTAAGGATATACCATGCATGTCTTTCTGGTTCTGTATCACCTCACTCATGATGATTCTTTCTAGTTCCATCCATTGAAGGAGATGCAGAGACTCACAGCCAAACTTTGGGCAGAGCACAGGAAGTCTTGTAGAAGAAGGAGGGAAGGTATAGAAGGACCTGGAGGGGACAGAAGCTCCACAAGAAGACCAAGAAAACCAAAAATCTGGGCCCAAGGGGTCCTGCAGAGACTGATACACCAACCGAGGACCATACATTGAGAGGACATAGATACCCTGCTCAGATGTAGGCAGCTCATTCTCCATGTGGGTTCCCTAGTAAGGGGAGCAGTGGATGTCTCTGACATGAACTCAGTTGACTGTTTTTGGATCACTACCCCCGGGCAGTTCAGCCTTGTCAGGACACAGAGGAGAGAATCCACACAGTCCTGATGACACTTGATAAATTAGGGTGAGATGACAGGGGAGAAGGTCTCCCCATTTCAGTAAACTAGGGAATGCAATACAGGAAAAGAGGAAGAGAGAGTGGGACTGGGAGGAGATGGAGAAATGGGCTGCAATTGGGATATAAAATGAATTAATTAAAAAATAAAAATTCAAAATTTAAAAAAACAATAAAAGAAATGTGAAGAGCATCTAAATATTCTCACCATAAAACATTCTTTTTCTCTATCAATCTTTTTCACCATAGTTACAGAGAGAAAACAAACAAATTTATCTGGAAATGAAAGTAACATTGTACTTTTTAGGGTTATATCCGAAAGTCCTTAATATTAGTTTCTTAAATCTTTCTTTTTTTATAATTTTTATTTTTTATATTAATAACAGGTTATTTACTTTGTATCCTAGCCATAGCCCCCACCTCATTCCCTCCCAATCCCACCCTCCCTCCCTCATCTCCTCCCTGCCCCTTTCCAAGTCCACTGATAGGGGAGGTCCTCCTCCCCTTCCACCTGACTGGAGCTTATCAGGTATCTTCAGGACTGGCTGCAATCTCCTACTCTGTGGTCTAGCAAGGCTGCTCCTCCCTTTGCGGGGGGAGGTCAAAGAGACAGTCATTTAGTTCATGACAGAAATAATCCTTGTTCTTCTTACTAGGAAATCCACTTGGATACTGAGCTACCATGGGCTACATCTGAGCTGGGGTTCTAGGTTATATCCATGCATGGTCATTGGTTGGAGAATCAGTCTCATAGAAGACCCCTGTGCCCTGATATATTTGGTCCTTGTGGAGTTCCTGTCTTCTCCAGGTCATACTAACTCCCCTCTTTGATGTGATTCCCTGCACTCTGCCAAAGGTTTGGTTATGAGTCTCAGCATCTTCTTTGATATACTGCTAGGTAGACTCTTTCAAAGACCCTCTGTGGTAGGCTCCTGTCCTGTTACTTGTTTTCTCCTACTTCCAATGTCCATCCCATTTGTCTTTCTAAGTGAGGATTGATCATCATACCCCCAGTCCTCTTTCTTGTATATCTTCTTTAGGTGTTCAGATTTTAGTATATTTATCCCATATTAAATGTCTAGTGTCCATATATAAGTGAGTATATACCGTGTGTGTCTTTCTGCTTCTGGGATACCTCACTCAGGATAATCTTTTCTAGATCCCACCATTTCCCTGCAAATTTCATAATGTTCTTGTTTTTAATTGATGAGTAGTATTCCATTGTGTAAATGTACCACAATTTCTGTATCCATTTCTCCATTGAGGGATGTCTGGGTTGTTTCCAGGTTCTGGCTAGTATGAATAAAGTTGCTACAAATATGGTTGAGCAAGTGTCCTTGTTGTGTACTTGAGCATCTTTTGGATATATGCCTAGGAGTGGTATAGCTGGATCTTGAGGAAGCACTATTCCTAATTGTCTGAGAAAGCAGCAGGTTGATTTCCAAAGTGGTTGTAAATGTTTACATTCCCACCAGCAATGGAGGAGGGTTCCCCTTTCTCCACAACCTCTCCAGCATGCATTCTCACTTGAGTTTTTGATGTTAGCCATTCTGATGGGTGTAAGGCGAAATCTCACAGTCCTGTTGATTTGTATCTCTCTGATGGCTAAGGACATGGAACATCTCTTTGTGTTTTTCTGCCATTCTATATTCCTCTACAGAGACTCTCTGTTTAGCTCCATACCCGGTTTTTTAATTGGATTGCTGGAGTTATTGCCTTTTAACTTCTTTAGTTCTTTATATATTCTGGATATCAGCCCTCTGTCAGAAATAGGGTTGGTGAAGAGCTTTTCCCAGTCTGTAGACTGTCATTTTGTTCTGGTGACAGTGTCCTTTACTCTACAGAAGTTTTTCAGTTTCATGAGGTCCCATTTATTGATTGTTGCTCTTAGTGCCTGTGCTGTTGGTGTTCTGTTCAGGAAGTTGTCTCCTGTGCCAATGAGTTCTAGGCTCTTCCCCACTTTTTCTTCTAACAGGTTTAGTGTGTCTGGTTTTATGTTGGTGTCTTTGATCCACTTTGACTTTAGTTTTGTGCAGGGTGATAAATACGGATCTATTTGCATTTTTCTGCATGTAGACCAGTTGGACCAGCACCATCTGTTGAAGATGCTGTCTTTTTTTTATTGTGTGGTTTTGGCTTCTTTGTCAAAAATCAAGTATTCATAGGTGTGTGTCTTTATTTCTGGGTTTTATATTCGGTTCCATTAATCCATTTTTCTGCTTCTATGCCAATACCATGCAGTTTTTATTACTATTGCTCCATAGTACAGATTGAGATCAAGGATGGAGATACCTCCAGATGATCTGTTGTTGTACAGGATCGTTTTGGAAATTCTGGGGTTTTTGTTTCTCCATATGAAGTTGATAATTTTTCTTTCAAGGTCTGTAAAGAATTGTGTTGGTAATTTAATGGGAATTGCATTGAATCTGCAGATTGGTTTTGGCAGAATGGCCATTTTCACTATGTTAATCCTAGAAATCCATGAGTATGGGAGATCTTTCCATCTTCTGATATCTTCCTCAATTTCTTTCTTCAAAGTCTTGAAGTTTTTTTTTTTTTCACACAGGTTTATCACCTGCTTGGTTAGAGTCACCCCAAGGTACTTTATATTATTAGTGGCTATTGTGATGGGTGTTGTTTCTCTGATTTCTTTCTCGGCTCTTTTATTTTTGGTATATAGGAGGGATTCTGATTTTTTTTTTTGAGTTAATTTTGTATCCAGCCACTTTGCTGAAGATGTTTATCAGCTGAGGAGTTCTTTGGTTGAATTTTTGGGGTCACTCAGGTATATTATCATATCATATGTGAATAGTGAAACTTTGACTTCTTCCTTTCTGATTTGTATTCCCTTGATCTCCTTTCGTTGTCTTATTGCTCTAGCTAGACTTCAAGTAATATGTTGAAGAGATATGGAGAGAGTGGGCAGCCTTGCCTTGTCCCTGATTTCAGTGGGATTGATTTAAGTTTCTCTCCATTGAGTTTGATGTTGGCTGTAGGCTTGCTGTATATTGCCTTTACTATGGTTAAGTATGTGCCTTGTATCCCTGATCTCTCCAAGACTTTAAACATGAATGGGTGTTGGACTTTGTCAAATGCTTTTTCGGCATCTATGGAGATGATCATGTGGTTTTTCTCCTTCGGTTTGGATTACACTGATGGATTTCTGAATATTCAACCACCCTTGCATGCCAGGGATGAAGCCTACTTGGTCATGGTGGATGATGTATTTTATATGTTCTTGGATTCAGTTTGCAAGTATTCTATTGAGTATTTTTGCATCAATGTTCATAAGAGAGATAGGACTGAAGTTCTCTGTTTTTGTTGGGTCTTTGTGTGGTCTAGGTGTCAAGGTGACTGTGGCTTCATAGAATGAGTTTGGTAATGTTCCTTCTGTTTCTATTTTGTGGAATATTTTGAAGAGAATTGGAGTTAGCACTTCTTTGAAGGTCTGGTAGAATTCTGCGCTAAAACCATCTGGCCCAGAGCTTCTTTTTTTGGAAGGGAGACTTTTGATGACTGCTTCAATTTCCTTGGGGGATATAGGACTATTCAATCTTTCTGCCTGATCTTGACTTAATTTAGATAGATGGAATCTATCAAGAAAACTGTCCATTTCCTTTAGATTTTCAAATTTTGTGGCATATAAGCTTTTGTAGTACTACCTAATGATTGTTTGGATTTCCTCAGTGTCTGTAGTTATGCCCCCTTTTTCGTTTCTGATTTTGCTGATTTGGATAGTGTCTCTCTGCCTTTTAGTTAGTTTGGCTAAGGGTTTGTCTATCATTTTGATATTCTCAAAGAACCAGCTCTTTTTTTTATCAATTTTTTGAATGGTTTTATTTGTTTCTAATTTATTGATTTCAACCCTGAGTTTGATTATTTCCACCCATTTACTCCTCTTAGGTATGTCTGCTTATTTTTTTTTTCTAGGGCTTTCAGTTGGGCCATTAAGGTGCTTGTATGAGATGATACAAATTTCTACTTGAGGGCACTTAGTACTATGACTTTTCCTCTGAGAAATGCTTTCATTGTGTCCCATAAATTTGGGTATGTTGTACCTCCATATTCATTGAATTCTAGGAAGTCTTTAATTTCTTTCTTTATTTCTTCCTTAACCCAGCTGTCATTGAGTATCAAGTTGTTCCATTTCCATGTGAAACTAGGTTTTTTTCTATTTCCATTGTTGTTGATGTCCTGCTTTAGTCCATGGTGGTCAGATAGAATACGGGGGATTATTTCAATCTTCTTGTATCTGTTGAGGCTTGCTTTGTGACCAACTATATGGTCTATTTTGGAGAAAGTTCCATGAGGTGCTGAAAAGATGGTATACTCTTTTGAGTTTGGGTGAAAAGTTCTGTAGACATCTATTAGGCCCATTTGAATGAGAGCCTCTGTAAGCACCTTGATTTCACTATTTGGCTTTTGTGTAGATGATCTGTTCCTTGGTGATAGTGAGGTGTTGAAGTGTCCCACTATTAAGGTGTTGGGATTGATGTGTGATTTCAGCTTTAATAATGTTTCATTTACGAATGTAGGTGCTCTAGTATTTGGGACATAGATGTTCAGAATTGTGATGTCCTCTTGGTGGATTTTTTTCTTTGATGAGAATGAAATGCCCCTCTTCATCTTTTTTGATTAATTTTTGTTGAAAGTCTCTTTTATTAGATATTAGAATAGCTACTCAAGCTACCCAGAAAACTGGGTCCATTTGCTCGAAAAATATTTTTATAGCCCTTTACTCTGAGGTAGTGTTTATCTTTGTTGCAGAGGTGTGTTTCCTGGATGCAGCCAAATGTTAGATCCTGTTTCTGCACCTATTCTGTTAGTCTGTGTCTTTTTATTGGAGAGTTGAGTCCATTGATGTTGGTAGACAATAGTGACCAATGATTGTTAGTTCATTTTGTTGAGTTGGTGGTCTTACTGTGATTCATTGCTTGTTTTCTTTTAATTTTTGTTGGAAAATTAACTGTATCCTATGGTTTCTTGGGTGTAGTTGTTTTTGTTGGATCAGATTTTTCCTTCTAGTATCTTCTGTGGTGCTTGTTTGCTGTGTAGATATTGCTTAAATTTAGTTTTGTCATGGAATATTTTTATTCTCCATCTATGTTAATTGAATGCTTTGCAGGGTATAGTACTCTGGGTTGGCATCTGTGGTCCCTCAAACTCTGCATGACATCTGCCCAAGTCCTTCTGGCTTTCATAGTTTCTGTTGAGAAGTCCAGTGTGATTCTGATAGGTCTACCTTCATATGTTACTTGGCCATTTTTCCTTGCTGCTTTTAATATCTTTCTTTGTTCTGTAGATTTACTATTTTGAATATGATGTGATGTGATAAGTTTCTTTTCTGGTCTAGTCTATTTGGTCTTCTATAGGCCTCTTGTATGTTTATGGACATCTCCTTCTTTAGGTTGAGAAAGATTTCTTCTATTATCTTCTTGAAAATATTTTCTGGACCTTGGAGCCTGGAATCTTCTTTTTCGTCAATTCCTATTATTCTTAGATGTTGCCTTTTCATGGCATCCTTGATTTCTTGTATTTTTTGTGTTTGGGACTTTTCCAGTTTTACTTTTTCTTTGAGAGAAGTATCAGTTTCTGCGAGTGTATTTTCAGCACCTGAGATTCTCTCTTCCATCTCTTGTATTCTATTGGCGATGCTTACCTTCGTGGTTCCTGCTCTTTTCCCTAAGTTCTCCAGCTCCAGGGTTTTCTCAGTTTGTGTTTTCTTTATTGATTCTAATTCTGTTTTCATGGCTTGCACCATTTCCTTCATCTGTTTGAATGTGGATTCCTGTTTCTCTATGATGGTCTCTATTTTTTGTTTCTTTCCTCTCTACATGCTTCTAATTGTGCCTCTATTTGTGGTTCCATTTGTTTGGCTAAATTTGCCTGTGTTTCTTTGAGAGCTTTGTTCCTTTCCTCTTTCTTTGAGTCCACTTGCATAGCCAATTCTTTGAGACATTTGTTCATTTCTTTTTTAACTGTTTGTATTTGTATGGCTATTTCTCTGAGAGATTTGTTTGTTTCCTCTTTATGTGCCTCTAATAACTGCATAAGCATAACTTTAAAGCCATTTTCCTGTGTTACTGATGAATTGGAGTATCCATTAAATTTGGGGATTGCTGATGAAGCCATGATGTCCTGATTTTTGTTGGATGTGTTCTTTCACCTACCCCTGGCCATTTGCTTATCTGTAACCTTTACTGTTTGTTCCTGGATTCTGCAGATCAGACTGATACCATCTTTCTCTGGTGTCGGGAGAATTCTTCAGGAAGATGAGGGAGGTCCAGTGGTTTCAGCGTGTGCGTTGGTGTTTCAGCTCTACCTGTGGAAGGAAAGTCCAAGGGCTCAGAAGAGACAAGCATGTGCACGTTCGTGTGTGTGGAAGTTTGCCCTGAGTGACAGGGTGCTAGAGATTGTAGAGGTTTTCAGTGTGAGGGAAGGGTGCCTTGCAGACACCGAAGGTTTGCAGGCACTAAAGGTATTGCAAGTGCTGGTGATGATTGCGGGTGCAAATTCCCTGAGTATGTCAGTGGCCAACAGGTTACTGGTATTCATCTCTAACTGAGCTCCAGGAGTTATTTGCCTAAACTCCACTGGTAAATCCACAGAGCAGAGGCTTCAATGTCCCAAGAAACCCTCTGTTTCCCACAGTGGATGTGTGGGTGGGAGGGATCTGATGTCTGGCTGCTAGCTTAGAAGCACCCTGGATCTGGGGCTCTGTGGGCACTTGAGGGCACACTCACTCTCTAGCAGGTCAAGTCGTAAAGCACAGGGGTTCCTTCTGTTCTCTACTGGCTGGTTTGGACCTGCTGAGTCAAATGTGGCAGGTTGAGTTCAATCAGCTCAGTGGTGCTGCAGCCATTGAACTAGGGAGTCCAGCTGCAGCTGCAGAACTGGAGTGTCCAGGTGCCTGCTGGGAAGTCCTGGGGAGCCACAAAAGTGGTCCACAGACTTGGTGGCCCAGTGCCTGGTCTACCTGGGTGGTTTTGCATGTCTGTTGGACTTTGGTGGCTGTACAGCTGGCTATCTGACACTGATTCTTAACTCTTTTTATATTCTCCCCAAATCCTTAGATAGAAGAACTTGAGTGTAATTTATGATGAAGAGGGAGCATTGTTGCACTGGTCAGTGTGTGTGTGTGTGTGTGTGTGTGTGTGTATGTGTGTGTGTATGTGTGTGTGTGTATGTGTGTGTGTGTATGTGTGTGTGTGTGTATGTGTGTGTGTAGGAAAAGGGTGAATATGGTCAAAGGAAAGATGAAAGAAATTACATGAAACTCAACACTATGCATTGTGAATAAACAAGTCAGAAAAAAAGCACATAAAACCGAAAATTGACTCTTGTTGACTCACACATGGCAAAAGTATGAAAAAGATTTTGAGAGGTGCACACAGCAGAAAATAGTAACAGAAACGATAGAGTTGGTACCTACCAGGACCACATTAAAAAGTTCAAATATGTAATTCTGTAATTCCGAGTTGTCAGGTTTTTTAATTCTTTATTAATTATGCTTTATTCACTTTGTATCCCCCCTGTAATTCCCTCCCTTCTCCCGTTCCAATCCTTCCCTTTCTCCCCCTTCTGCATGCATGCCCCTCCCCAAGTCCACTGATAGGGGAGGTCTTCTTTTCCTTCTTTCTGATTCCAGTCAATTAGGTCTCATCAGGAGTGGCTGCATTGTCTTCTTCTGTGGCCTGGTAAGGCTGCTCCCCCCTCAGGGGGAGGTGATCAAAGAGCAGGCCAATCAGTTCATGTCAGAGACAGTCCCTGTTCCTATTACTATGAAACCCACTTGGATACTGAACTGCCATGGGCTACATCTGTGCAGGAGTCTTAGGTTATCTCCATGCATGGTCCTAGGTTGGAGTATCATTCTCAGGGAAGACCCCTGTGCTCAGATTTTTTGGTTCTGTTGCTTTCCTTGTGGAGTTCCTGTCCTCTCCACATCGTACTGTTTCCCACTTCTTTCATAAGATTCCCTGCACTCTGCCCAAAAGTTGGCCAGAATTGTCAGTTTTATCTTGCCCTCATCACTGGACATGTAGAGTCATCACCACAGTGTTCTATGTTGGTTCTGCTCACAGAAAAACAATGACATCTTGTGAACCCCTACTGTCTCATTTCCTTGTAGTCTATGTCACAACTATATGTGTGTGTGTTCTCATTTTACCTTAGTGATGTTGAAATAAAGATGGTATTTTTCAGCTACATCAAAACATGAGTAACATGGATTTTTTTCTTCTTACCTCACCTTTTGTATCTGTGATTAGATTGAATAATGTGTAATTTGACTGATGTCTCTAACCAACATTTAGCTGTGCCAGAGTATTTCTAATATATATTTTATTAAATGCATTTTAATGTATTAGAAATATATCTACATATACGGCTGATGTTAGAACAAATGGTCACTCTCCAGAAACTGACAGTGGGGCCTCCCATTGCTGAGAACATCCACATAGCTCATGGAACTTAGAGAGGTGGAGCTGCTTAAGTCTTCACCCCTTCTCTTCTAGTCTCTTTGGTTCAGAAAGGTACTCTGCAGACTGCCAAAAGAGAAATCAGGACACCAGCCCAGCCACAAAACTTTCCATCAACAGTCTCCTGCCTGCAAAATTAGCTGGGGCAATAGTGGCTCAGTTTGTGGGAGGGGCCAACTTATGTTTGGTTTAACTTGAGGACCCAGCCACAAGAGGGAGACCCTGCCCTACATTGCCTGGTTAGGAACAGGAAACTGGATAGCCCAGAGACCTAGGGAAGAGAAAAAAACAAATGGAAAAAAATCAATAAATTGATTCATAATGATATTCATCGATCAGTGCCTTGTCCAATCATCATCAGAGAGGCTTCTTGCAGCAGCACATGGGAGAGGGTGAAGAAACCCACAGCCAGACATTATACACAGAGAAGAGTCTAAATTGGTGGTCTCTATCCAGATCCCTTCATCAGAATCAGGGCATCCTGTAGAAGAGAAGAAAGATTATGTTGCAGGATATTTGATCCCACTGTGAACCCCAAGATTGTGAATCCAACAATTCTGTTTATTGTAAAGACGTGATTATGGTGTGGTTCAGCCAGTCCTAGCACACACCAGAGCTTTCTGTAGACAGGATTTAATGAATTTAACCCTAGGTCAAGGAGCAAGAAACCAGCTGACAGGGATTAAAGAGTAGGCTAGGCTTTGAGTTGAGGGGCATTTAGGACAGCATGGAGAAGTAGGACAAGCTTTAGCTCTCTAGATCTGGAGCTTTGGCTCTCTGGCTTCCTGAGCTTTCACTCTAGTTCTTAAGGTTTAGCTCTCTGGCTTTGGGAGCTTTTTGAGCTTTAAGCTAGCAAGCCTTTGGCCTTGGGTTTTTTGTTTGTTTGTTTGTTTGTTTTTTGTTTGCTTGTTTTTGTTGCTGTTGTTGTTTTTTCTTTTCTTCTTTTTTTTTTTTTTTTTTTTTTTTTTTACCTTTACCTCCTGGGCTATTAGCTGAGCTAGTGAGCTTTTTGACTTTTTTTCTCTGAGATATGAACTAAGTAGGAAGGTCAGCTGGGTGCCTTCTCTATCTCTCTGAGCTTAGGAGGTTTTCACCCCAGTATCTGGCTCCTGGGTCTTCATTGGTAAAATAGAACAATTTGGATTTCCATTCATTTTTTTAACAACAAAATTGTAGGAGGCAAAGGAGAATGAGGACATCAGGAATGGGCCAGAAAATCAACTAAGCAGGGCTCACATGGGTTCAAAGAGACTGAAGTTACAAGCATGAAGACTGTAGCAAATAGGACATATACAACTGTAGTCATATGATTGTCAGCTTGCTGTTTTTGTGGGACTCCTTGTGTGGAGGCAGGTGTATCTTTGACTCTTTTGCCTACTTTCCTCCGATTGGGTTACACTGTTCAGCCTGATATGAGAGCTTTCATCTTATTGTTTCTCATTTTGTCCTGTTTAGTTGCTGTGTCGGGGAGTCCTACTCTTTTCTGCAGGGAAATAGAGGGGAGGATCATAGGGAGAAAGGAGGTGTGTGTTTGGGGGGAGCTGGTAAAAGTGGAGGGAGGGAACAGTGTGGTTGGGATTTGTTGTATGACAGAAGAATATATTTTCTAAAAAAATAAAAATAAAAATATGGCAATTAAACTGAAGGATATTTTAAAGGCTTTATTTTTATAATCATTTTGGTAACAGTATGAAGACATACATTTGAATGTGTCCCATGGAATTTTTAACTTGAAAAAATATTTTTAAACTGGAACTAAAATGTCAATAACATTCCTATATAATCAATCATGAAATACATGCTTCAAAGAACACTATTTGTGTTAGTAAGAAAAATGTAAGCTACACAATACACCTTCAGGTGACTATCTCCATAAATATTTTTAATCATGTCTCTAAATAGTGAAATCATGTATTAAATTGCTCCTAAAACTTTGAAGATGAAAACAATTATATTGAATTTTTAAATGAGTCTTATGCCACTGTAATTCTTATCAATTTTTCTCATTTGTATGTCTTTTTGTCTGCATATGTGTCACATGTGTGAGTATATGTGTGTGTTGCTATTCTTATCTATGCCTATACTTGTGGAGGGCAGAAAACAATGCTCAATATTACAAATAAAACTGCTACAAATATGGCTGAGCAAATGTCCTTGTTGTGTACTTGATCATCTTTTGGATATATGTCTAGGAGTGGTATAGCTGGATCTTGAGAAAACACTATTCCTAATTGTCTGAGAAAGCAGCAGGTTGATTTCCAAAGTGGTTGTACAAGTTTACATCCCCACCAGCAATGGAGGAGGGTTCTCCTTTCTTCACATCCTCTCCAGCATGTGTTCTCACTTGAATTTTTGATCTTAGCCATTCTGATGGGTGTAAGGTGAAATCTCAGGGTCACTTTGATTTGCATCTCTTTAAGTGTTTCTCCGCCATTCTATATTCCTCTACAGAGAATTCTCTGTTTAGCTCCATACCCCATTTTTAAATTGGATTGCTTGCTTTATTGGTTTTTAACCTCTTTAGTTCTTTATGTGTTCTAGATATCAGCCCTCTGTCAGATATAGTGTTGGTGAAGATACTTTCCCAGTCTATAGGCTGTCATTTTGTTCTGATGACAGTGTCCTTTGCTTTACAGAAGCTTTTCAGTTTCATGAGGTCCCATTTATTGATTGTTGCTCTTAGATTAGATTGTTGCTGTTGGTTTTCTGTTCAGGAAGTTGTCTCCTGAACCTGGAAACAACCCAGATGTCCATCAAGGGAGGAATGGATATAGAAATTGTGGTACTTTTACACAGTGGAATACTACTCAGCAATTAAAAAACAAGGAAATCATAAAATTTGCAGGCAAATGTGCAGGGAATCATATCAAAAAAGGGGGAGTCAGTATGACCTGGAGAGGACAAGAGTTCCACAAGGACCATATATATCTGGGCACAGGAGTCTTTTATGAGACTTTCTCCAACCAAGGACTATGCATGGATATAACCTAGAACCCTTGCTCAGTACAGCCCATGGTAGCTCAGTAATCAAGTGGGTTTCCTAGTAAGAGGAACAGGGACTATTTCTGACATGAACTCAATGGCTGGTTCTTTGACCTCCCCCCATGCCACAAGAGAGGAGCAGCCTTTCTAGGCCACGGAGGAGGACATTGCAGCCAGTCCTGAAGATACCTGATAAGCTAGGGGCAGATGAAAGGGGAGGAGGACCTCCCCTATCAGTGGACTTGGAAAGGGGCAGGGAGAAGATGAGGGAGGGAGGGTAAGATTGGGAGGGAATAAGGGAGGGGGCTAAAGCTGGGATACAAAGTAAATAACCTGTAATTAATATAAATAAATAAAAATTATTTTTAAAAAAGAAATCAATGTTGGGGTATTTTCCTCTTGTGCTTTTCACTTTATTTTTGAGACAGGATAGCTCACTGAATCTGGAACTTGCTATTTCAACTAGGCTGATTGGCTAGTGAGCACCCAGGATCCACCTGTGGATTCTCCTGGTGCAGCACTACAGGCACACATCTGGGTGTTGAGGCTACAAACCCATGTCTGATGCATGCACAGTGGTTACTTTACCCACTGAGACATCTCCCCAGCTCCAGTTTACCTCCACTTCAATAAAGCTATTTTAAATACAATTATCAACTACCACTTCAAAACTTCAGAATACAAGTGGAATAGAAAATGCAGTAAGTATATAACTAGTTTACATTTTTGTTTGCATACAACAGAAAGAAATTAATTTTGTTGTTCAGCAGGTGTATGGCATATACACACATAAAACATAATATTTTGATATAGAGTATTATTATGCATTTTGATATTACATCCAAGTATTATTTACTGTTAGGTATACTCATATTTTTTACATATTATCTGTATTTTACCATATTGGCATAAACACACATTTTAAAATATTCATGCACTACTAATTTGATTTTGAAATCTGAAATTCTGTTCATAAATTACATATAGATAGAAATCATTGTGACAGAATTTTGCCAAATAATCACTAAGTAAAATTCTCTGAACCCTCTTAGTATTTTAAAAATGACAGAGAGAGATTTAAAGGAACATACATTTCCAATCTCAATTTCTCCATCACAGTTAGTAAATACCTCATTAAAACAAAAACTAAAATATTCATCACAACTTACAAATTTGTGGTGGCTTATACATTTTCTGGAGAATTGACAAAGCATGGTAGATGGTGATTACTGGTTAAAATAATTAAAAATTAACTAATAATTACAGAAGGGCCAATATCATGATATACCACTTTTTATGTAAATCAATATTTGCTTGTACTGTTTCCAAAATTAAATTTGGCTCATATTATTATCTTGTCTCTGTTGTTTTTAAATTTCCTTTTTTTCTAGTTAGCATACAAGATAATAAGTTTCATGATGTCGTTTTCAAACATAATTTGTATTAGTTAATCTTGCCCCACTTTCCTTTTCCAGTCTTTGACACCCATCCCCCCTTGTATCTTTCCTTCTCTAGCACTCCACGTTCAAGTTTCATCTCACATGTATTCTATTTATTGTCCCCTGTCCTTAAAAAAATTTATTCCTCTCAAGGTCCCATTTTTAGTTTCATGGTCTATAACTACACTCATTTTTATGTAAATACATTTGTTAAAATTGTTTTTATAAAATTGTGTTTGTTTCTCAGTTTCTCTCTTACCCTGGCTATCACACAATGAGACTCTTCTATAATATTTAAATAAGTTCACGGCATTAGAACTGAGCAGTTATTACTCTATTCTTAACCCTAATCTAAGCTAATTCGGCACCTGCTCGATTTACATTCTAAGATACTTGCACTTTGTAGCTTCCCTAATTCCAGCTCTCTTCTAATGTCTACTGGCCATCTCTCCCAGCTGAATTCCCTTTTCCTCCTCTAACTCCACCTCCCCTGGCAGGCAGGAAGTCTAGCCCTAGTCTCTCTCCTGCTTTGTGATTGGCTGTAAGCTGCTTTATTGGCATTTCAGGGGACAATTGGGAGCAGTATTTACACAACATGGAGACAGAAAATTCTCAGAATGAAGATTGCAACCAGATATGGGGGTACAGAAATCGGCATTTGAACTACATAGTAACCATATGCCTACATACATGTGTGCAAAATCAAGAATATAGAATTCACATGCAAGTAAAGACTGTTACACATCTTTCTGAGCCTGGGTTACCTTACTTAATATAACAATTTTCAGATTCAGCCATTTTTTTGTGTGTGAAAATATTCATCAAAAATTGAGTAGATCATGTATACTCAGTGGAATTTTATTCAACTATAATGAAAAATTTTTTTCAATGTCAAGATAATTTAAGTAATAAAAATAATAAAAATGCAACTGGAGCTATTTATGATGTTAATACAATGGATCTAAAATTCAAGAATAATGAAATTACATTGAGAAGAGGTCACCTCTCAGTAACTCTATTTTGTCAATCTATTTATACTGTTTGATATTAATTTTCTCTCATGGAAAATCCAAATTTATCACTTGGCTTGCTATAGAAGTAAGTGCTAGAAGTATTGTATCAGTAAATCACATTTGTAATATCACTATTTTAATTTAAACATTTTACAATATATTTTGATAGTGCCTTTTCTCCCTTGTCTCCTTCCTGATCCTCCCACCACTCAACTTCATGTTCTTTCTTTCTCTCCCTTTCAAAAGGAACACAAATATGAAGTCAAAATAAACACAAAACCAATTAAACAAAAAATGCCAAAATAAACAAAAAGTTCACAACAAAACAAAATAAAACAAAAACACAAAACATGGAATTTCTTTTGTGTTGGCCAACTACACCTAAGCATGGAGCCTGTCTTATAGTGTGACTAATATATGCAGTGACACTCTATTACAAAAATTAGTTTTCCCTTTGATAGCAGAAATCAATCACAAATAGATTCCTGGTTAGTTGTGAGACTGTAAATCTACCTCTACCTCTCATTACGGGGATCCCATCTGGTTTGAACTTGGGCAGATTTTATGTGTGCTGCCACAGTCTCTGTGAGTTCATATGTGCTTCAGTGCTGTTTCTGGAAGACATTGTTTTCTTAGAGTCATCCATGCTTTTTGGCTCTTAAAATCTTTCTACTTCCTCTTCCCCATAGATTTCTGAGCCTTGAGAGAAAAGGGAGTTTGTTGAAGACATCCTAGTTAGGACTGAACGGTCCAAAGTCTCAGTTGTCTAGTTTGGGTCTCTGAGTTAATACTGTAAAATGTTTAAATTAAAATAGCGAATTCTCCAGTCCAATTACCTAAAATATAGCTCGACAATTGTTTAGACAGATTTGCAGCACAGGAAAAATTCTCATGTTGTATGCTAGTGACACAAAGTCCAGCATACTTTCATTGACAGCCAGGTTGAGCGATTTGCCATAGGGTATCAATTTGCTCCTGCAAGAGGTCAATCCTCTGATTGAACACCATCAAGCTTCCTTTTAGTTGAGCATTAATTCCTTTATGTACAACTAAGGCATGAGCTACATTGGCTAAATGATTATTCAGGGTCTGAGCAGTCTGCCCAGTATGACTCATGGCTAATGCCCTGGTGGTAGCTCCAACAGCCGTCAATGAGATGGTAGTAACAATGGTGGCTGTAGTTCCAAGATCCATTTTCTGTCTGAAGAGAGTCATAGCGTGAGGGGCATCAATGGGCACAGGCACCCAGTGAGGCATGCGAGTAACCAGGGCATACCTAAATTTACTAGCATTCCAGCATTGGGCAAAAAAGCAAGTATCATTACCACAATTACTTGGCTCTATCTGGCTAATAATGAATAAAAATGGGGGATATAGACAAACAGGTGTGGGCTTATAGGAAATATTATGAGAAGCCTTAACCCCTCGTTGGAACATCCTGCGTCAGTTCTAGAACTAGCAGTGGTGGTGTCCGAGGTTTGAGTAGGTTCAGGAGACCATTGCCCCCAGGGGCGAGACGTGCTTGGACGTAATTGGACTGGAGAATTCGATACTACGATGGAGCAGCTGAGAGTGGCCATTGTCACAGTAAATTCTACCGGAGTGGACGCAGGACTAGCCACAGGATTATCAACATGGATTGCTGCAGCCATGAATCATCTGAAGGAATGGGTGGGCATGGGAGTGTTAGCAGGCCTTCTGGTGTTGGTCTCCTTGGTTTGCCTGTGGTATATATGCAAGATTAGAGTCTCACAACAGTGTGATGCAGCCATGATCATTCAGGCCTTTACAGCCATTGAAGCAGGACATTCTCCCCAAGCATGGTTGGCTACCATAAAAAGCTAAAATGTTAAGCTCAGGATGCGAGGCTAAGCACTGAACTCAGGGTCAGCTGCTTTGGACCCAGAGAAGAGCATGTCTGATTGCATGCGGGTTGATGCCCCAGGTCCCGCCTCTGAGAAAAAGGTATCGGTCGGGTCTGATGCTCTTTGGGTGGATGACACCTAAATGAACATCTGTACAAAGTCCCAATTTATTTCTAATATCAGAGATCAGACCTCTACTCTTGCCTGATGAGTCTAAAACAAAAAAGGGGGAACTGTAGAGAGCTGCGGAATGCTATGCCTTAAAGATGGAGCTGGTTTCTGCCTTCCACCTTCCCGATGGTGAGTGCTCTCTGTCACGAACAACTCCACATTTGGCTAAGGCCGAGGATCTGGCTTGCTTCCATGTATGTGGACCTATCTGCATTGCCCCCGTGGCACGCCTGGGTTGGCTACCCAGAGGCTATTTAAGCTGTGGGCTGGCTTTCCCCGGGGTCCGAGGATTGTTCAATGTTCCTGAATAAACTGCATTGAAAAAAAAATTAAAATAGCGATATTACAAATGTGATTACTGCAAGAAGAAGTTTCTCTGATGAGGGGTTGAGGAAGGCACTGATCTCTGGGTATAGCAATGTGTCATTAGAATCATTTTATAATTATGTTAATTTATCAGAATTATAGCAGCAGATTTTTTTTTTGCTTTTATTCTTTTATTATTTTCTTTAATGACCCAAATAACTTATTCAACAATAGTTGCAAATGCTCAAATTTTAACCACACTAAGTTTTCATAGGGTATCACGGAAGAAAGGGAAACATAGTCCTTTGTTTTCTTGTGTTTTCTTTCTAGTAGAACTAAAAGTGAATTTTTAATTTTCCAACAAATCTGATAAGCCCGCTTCAGTTAGGCTAAATACCCAAAATAAAGTTTTGGAAATGTGTTCATTCTCTCTATTTGACTCTTGATTGTTTCAATGGTACTTTGAAACAGAGTACATCTATCCAATGAAAATAGAGTTTGGTATTTTGGTTGTTATTTGTTTGGTTTGTCTTAGGGTAATTATTTTGGTTAACCTTCCATGTAGTAGAAATCTTTTGCCAGTGTTTTGAAGGTTTTTGTTATCTTTTTTTTTTTTTTTTTCAATGCGGTTTATTCAGGAACATTGAACAATCCTCGGACCCCGGGGAAAGCCAGCCCACAGCTTAAATAGCCTCTGGGTAGCCAACCCAGGCGTGCCACGGGGGCAATGCAGATAGGTCCACATACATGGAAGCAAGCCAGATCCTCGGCCTTAGCCAAATGTGGAGTTGTTCGTGACAGAGAGCACTCACCATCGGGAAGGTGGAAGGCGGAAACCAGCTCCATCTTTAAGGCATAGCATTCCGCAGCTCTCTACAGTTCCCCCTTTTTGTTTTAGACGCATCAGGCAAGAGTAGATGTCTGATCTCTGATATTAGAAATAAATTGGGACTTTGTACAGATGGTCATTTAGGTGTCATCCACCCAAAGAGCATCAGACCCGTCCAATACCTTTTTCTCAGAGGCGGGACCTGGGGCATCAACCCGCATGCAACCAGACATGCTCTTCTCTGGGTCCAAAGCAGCTGACCCTGAGTGCAGTGCTTAGCCTCGCATCCTGAGCGTATCATTTTAGCTTTTTATGGTATCCAACCATGCTTGGGGAGAATGTCCTGCTTCAATGGCTGTAAAGGCCTGAATGATCATGGCTGCATCACACTGTTGTGAGACTCTAATCTTGCATATATACCACAGGCAAACCAAGGAGACCAACACCAGAAGGCCTGCTAACACTCCCATGCCCACCCATTCCTTCAGATGATTCATGGCTGCAGCAATCCATGTTGATAATCCTGTGGCTAGTCCTGCGTCCACTCCGGTAGAATTTACTGTGACAATGGCCACTCTCAGCTGCTCCATCGTAGTATCGAATTCTCCAGTCCAATTACCTAAAATATAGCTCGACAATTGTTTAGACAGATTTGCAGCACAGGAAAAATTCTCATGTTATATGCTAGTGACACAAAGTCCAGCATACTTTCATTGACAGCCAGGTTGAGCGATTTGCCATAGGGTATCAATTTGCTCCTGCAAGAGGTCAATCCTCTGATTGAACACCATCAAGCTTCCTTTTAGTTGAGCATTAATTCTTTTATGTACAACTAAGGCATGAGCTACATTGACTAAATGATTATTCAGGGTCTGAGCAGTCTGCCCAGTATGACTCATGGCTAATGCCCTGGTGGTAGCTCCAACAGCCGTCAATGAGATGGTAGTAACAATGGTGGCTGTAGTTCCAAGATCCCTTTTCTGTCTGAAGAGAGTCATAGCGTGAGGGGCATCAATGGGCATAGGCACCCAGTGAGGCATGCGAGTAACCAGGGCATACCTAACTTTACTAGCATTCCAGCATTGGGCAAAAAAGCAAGTATCATTGCCACAATTACTTGGCTCTATCTGGCTAATAATGAATAAAAATGGGGGATATAGACAAACAGGTGTGGGCTTATAGGAAATATTATGAGAAGCCTTAACCCCTCGTTGGAACATCCTGCGTCAGTTCTAGAACTAGCAGTGGTGGTGTCCGAGGTCTGAGTAGGTTCAGGAGACCATTGCCCCCAGGGGCGAGACGTGCTCCATGCCAATTGACTAACTCCATGTTTTCCTCCAATTTTGAGTCATTTAAGGTTCTTAAATTATTTTTTTCCCTTTTTTCTTAAATTTTTCATCAATTACACTTTATTCATTCTGCATCCCCCCATAAGCCCCTCCCTCCTCCCATCCCAATCCCACCCTCCCTCCTCCCTCTGCTTGCATGCCACTCCCCAAGTCCACTAATAGGGGAGGTTCTCCTCTCCTTTCTGATCTTAGTCTGTCAGTTCACATCAAAAGTGGCTGTATTGTCCTCTACTGTGGCCTGGTAAGGCTGCTCCCCCCCCCAGAGGGAGGTGATCAAAGAGCAAGCCAATCAGAGTATGTCAGAGGCAGTCCCTCTTCACATTACTATGTAACCCAATTGGACTCTGAACTGCCCTGGGCTACATCTGTGCAGGGGTTCTAGGTTATCTCCATGAATAGTCCTTGGTTGGAGTATGAGTCTCTGGGAAGTTCCCTATGTTCAAATTTTCTTGTTCTGTTGCTCTCCTTGTGGAGACCCTGTCCTCTCCAGCTCTTACTATTTCCCAGTTCTTACCTAAAATTCCGTTCACTCTGCCCAACAGTTGCCCAGCAGGCTCAGCATCTGCTTTGATAGTCCGAAGGGCAGAGGCTTTCAGAGGCCCTCTGTGGTAGGTTCCTAGGTTGTTTCCTGTTTTCTTCTTCTGGCTTTCAGAAGCCCTCTGTAGAAGGTTCCTAGGTTGTTTCCTGTTTTCTTCTTCTTCTGATGTCCATCCTCTTTGCCTTTCTGGATGGGGATTGGACGTTTTAGTTAGGGTCCTCTCTCTTGCTTAGTTTCTTTAGATGCACAGGTTTTAGTGGGTTTGTCCTATGTTGTATGTCTATATGAGTGAGTATATACCATGTGTGTCTTTTTGCTTCTGAGACAACTCACTCAGGATGATCCTTTCCAGATCCCACCATTTACCTGCAAATTTCATGATTTCCTTATTTTTCATTGCTGAGTAATATTCCATTGTGTAGATGTACCACAATTTCTGCATCCATTCTTCAATTGAGGGGAATCTGGGTTGTTTCCAGCTTCTGGCTATTACAAATGAAGCTGCTACAAACATGGTTGAGCAAATGTCCTTTTTGTGTACTTGAGCCTCTTTTGGATATATGCCCAGTAGTGGTATGGCTGGATCTTGAGGAAGCGCTATTCCTAGTTGTCTGAGAAAGCGCCAGATTGATTTCCAGAGTGGTTGTACAAGTTTACATTCCCACCAGCAGTGGAGAAGGGTTCCCCTTTCTCCACAACCTCTCCAGCATGTGTTGTCACTTGAGTTTTTGATCTTGGCCATTCTCATGGGTGTAAGGTGAAATCTCAGGGTTGTTTTGATTTGCATTTCCCTAATGGCTAATGAGGTTGAGCATTTCTTTAAGTGCTTCTCTGCCATTTGGTATTCCTCTACAGAGAATTCTCTGTTTAGCTCTGTTCCCCATTTTTTAAGTGGATTACTTGGTTTGCTGCTTTTCAGCTTCTTTAGTTCTTTATATATATTGGATATGAGTCCTCTGTCAGATAAAGGGTTGGTGAAGATTCTTTCCCAATCTGTAGGTGGTCGCTTTGTTTTGATGATGGTGTCCTTTGCTTTACAGAAGCTTTTCAGTTTCATGAGGTCCCATTTATTGGTTGTTGCTCTTAGAGCCTGTGCTGTTGGTGTTCTGTTCAGGAAGTTTCCCCCTGTACCAATGAGTTCTAGGGTATTTCCCACTTTTTTTTCAAGCCGATTTAATGTGTCTGGTTTTATGTTGAGGTCTTTGATCCACTTGGACTTCAGTTTTGTGCAGGGTGACAAGTATGGATCTATTTTCATTTTTCTACATGTAGACATCCAGTTAGACCAGCACCATTTGTTGAAGATGCTATCTTTTTTCCATTGTATGGTTTTGGCGTCTTTGTCAAAGATCAGGTGTCCATAAGTGTGTGGGTTTATTTCTGGGTCCTCTGTTCAGTTCCATTGATCCACCATTCTGTTTCTATGCCAGTACCATGCAGTTTTTAAAACTGTTGCTCTATAGTACAACTTAAGATCAGGGATGGAGATACCTCCAGAAGATCTTTTATTGTAGAGGATTGTTTTAGCAATTCTGGGTTTCTTGTTATTCCATATGAAGTTGAGAATTTTCCTTTCCAGGTCTGTAAAGAATTGTGTTGGTAATTTGATGGGAATTGCATTGAATCTGTAGATTGCTTTTGGTAAGATGGCCATTTTTACTATGTTAATCCTACCAAGCCATGAGCATGGGAGATCTTTCCATCTTCTCATATCTTCTTCTAATTCTTTCTTCAGAGATTTGAAATTTTTTTCATACAAGTCTTTGACTTCCTTGGTTAGGGTTACTCCGAGGTACCTTATGTCATTTGTGGCTATTGTGAAGGGTGTTGTTTCCTTAATTTCTTTCTCAGTCCTTTTGTCTTTTGTATACAGGAGGGCTACTGATTTTTTTGAGTTAATTTTGTATCCTGCCACTTTGCTGAAGGTGTTTATCAGCTGTAGGAGTTCCCTGGTAGAGTTTTTGGGGTCACTCACATATACTATCATATCATCTGCAAATAGTGATAATTTGACTTCTTCCTTTCCAATTTGTATCCCCTTGATCTCCTTCAACTGTCTTATTGCTCTAGCAAGGACTTCCAGCACTATGTTGAAGAGATATGGAGAGAGTGGGCAGCCTTGTCTTGTCCCTGATTTCAGTGGGATTGCTTTAAGTTTCTCTCCATTCAGTTTGATGTTGGCTATAGGCTTGCTGTATATCGCCTTTACTATGTTTAGATATGTGCCTTGTATCCCTGATCTCTCCAATACTTTGAACATGAATGGATGTTGGATTTTGTCAAAGGCTTTTTCAGCATCTAGGGAGATTATCATGTGGTTTTTTTCTTTCAGTTTGTTAATATGGTGGGTCACATTGATGGATTTCCGTATATTGAACCACCCCTGCATACCTGGGATGAAGCCTACTTGGTCATAGTGGATAATATCTTTGATGTGTTCTTGGATTCGGTTTGCAAGTATTTTATTAAGTATTTTTGCATCAATGTTCATAAGGGAGATTGGCCGGAAATTCTCTTTCTTTGTTGAGTCTTTGTGAGGTTTAGGTACCAAGGTGACTGTGGCTTCATAGAATGAATTTGGTAATATTCCTTCTGTTTCTATTTTGTGGAATAGTTTGAAAAGAATTGGTGTTAGCTCTTCTTTGAAGGTCTGGTAGAATTCTGCGCTGAAGCCATCTGGTCCTGGGCTTTTTTTGGATGGGAGACTTTTGATGACCGCTTCTATTTCTTTGGGGGATATAGGTATATTTAGTTGATTTACCTGGTCCTGGTTCAGCTTTTGTAAGTCAAATCGATCAAGAATATTGTCCATTTCATTTAGATTTTCAAATTTTGTGGCATATAGACTTTTGAAGTAAGTCCTAATGATTGTTTGGATTTCCTCAGTGTCTGTAGTTATATCCCCCTTTTCATTTCTGATTTTGTTGATTTGGGTGGTGTCTCTCTGCCTTTTAGTTAGCCTGGCTAAGGGTTTGTCGATCTTGTTGATTTTCTCAAAGAACCAGCTCTTGGTTTCATTGATTCTTTGAATTGTTTTATTTGTTTCCAATTGATTGATTTCAGCCCTGAGTTTGATTATTTCCAGCCGTCTACTCCTTCTTGGTGTGTCTGCTTCTTCTTTTTCTAGGGTTTTTAAGTGAGCCATTAAGGTGCTTGAATGAGCTGTCTCGAATTTCTTCTTGAAGGCACTTAGTGCTATGAACTTTCCTCTTAGCACTGCTTTCATTGTGTCCCACAAGTTTGGGTATGTTGTGTCTTCATTTTCATTGATTTCTAGAAAGACTTTAATTTCTTTCTTTATTTCTTCCCTGACCCAGCTGTCATTTAGTAACAAGTTGTTCAGTTTCCATGTGTGTGTAGGCTTTTTGTTATTTCTGTTATTGTTGAGGTCCAGCTTTATTCCATGGTGATCAGACAAGATACATGGGATTATTTCAATCTTCTTGTATCTGTTGAGGCTCGCTTTGTGACCCACTATGTGGTCTATTTTGGAGAAGGTTCCATGAGGTGCTGAGAAGAAGGTAAATTCTTTTGTGTTTGGGTGTAAAGTTCTGTAAACATCTGTTAGGTCCATTTGATTCATGACCTCTGTCAGAGACATTGTTTCTTTGTTTAATTTCTGTTTGGTTGACCTGTCCTTTGTTGAGAGTGGGGTGTTGAAGTCTCCCACTATTAATGTGTGTGGATCTATATGTGCTTTAAATTTTATCAATGTTTCTTTCACAAATGTGGGTGCCCTTGTATTTGGGGCATAGATGTTCAGGATTGTGATGTCTTCCTGGTGGAATTTTCCCTTGATGAGTATGAAGTGTCCTTCCCCATCTCTTTTGATTAATTTTGGTTGAAAGTCTATTTTATCAGATATTAGAATGGCTACTCCTGCTTGCTTCTTGGGTCCGTTTGCTTGGAAAGTCGTCTTCCAACCCTTTACCCTCAGGTAATGTCTATCTTTGTGTCTTAGGTGTGTTTCTTGTATGCAACAGATTGCTGGGTTTTGTTTACGTATCCATTCTGTTAATCTGTGTCTTTTTATTGGAGAATTGAGTCCATTGATGTTGAGAGAGATTAATGACCAGTGGCTGTTAGATCTCTTGATTTTGATGTTGGCTGTGGTCATCAGGTTGTGTGCTTGGTTGCTTTTTGTTTTACTGAAGTGAGGTTATTTATTTCCTGTGTTTTCTTGAATGTAGCTAGCTTTCTTGGGTTGTATTTTCCCTTCCAGTGTCTTCTGTAATGCTGGATTTGTTTGTAGGTATTGTTGAAATTTGTTTTTGTCATTGAATATCTTGTTTTCTCCATCTATGAGGACTGAGAGTTTTGCTGGGTATAGTAGCCTGGGCTGACATCTGTGTTCTCTTAGGGTCTGCATGATATCTGTCCAGGCCCTTCTGGCTTTCATAGTGTCTGTTGAAAA
The DNA here is from genome assembly GCF_030254825.1 of Meriones unguiculatus. Lineage (NCBI taxonomy): Eukaryota > Metazoa > Chordata > Mammalia > Rodentia > Muridae > Meriones > Meriones unguiculatus. The sequence continues at coordinate 267,221 of NC_083355.1, read as the reverse complement.
GTCAGGTGTGATTCTAATGGGTTTGCCATTATATGTTACTTGGCCTTTTTCCCTTGCAGCTTTTAGTATTTTTTCTTTGTTCTGTATACTTACTGTTTTGATTATTATGTGGCGGGAGGATTTTCTTTTCTGGTCAAATTTGCTGGGTGTTCTGTAGGCCTCATGTATTCTAATTGGCCTCTCCTTTAGCTTGGGGAAATTTTCTTCAATGATTTTGTTGAAAATATTTTCTGGGCCTTGGAGAAGGGAGTCTTCTTTTTCCTCTATACCTATTATTCTTAGGTTTTGTCTTTTCATATTGTCTTGCATTTCTTGGACGGTCTGTGTCAGGAATTTTTCAGATTTAACATTTTCTTTGACAGATACATCGATTTCTTCCATTGTATCTTCTACACCTGAGATTCTTTCTTCCATCTCTTGTAGTCTGTTGGTTATGCTTACCTCTGTAGTTCCTGTTTTCTTCCCTAGATTCTTCCTTTCCATTATTTCTTCCATTTGTGTTTTCTTTAATTTTTCCAATTCTATCTTCAGGTCTTGAGTTGTTTTGTTTACTTCCTTCACCTGTCTGATTGTACTTTCCTGTTTTTCTTTTAGTTCCTTCAACTCTGTTTCTTTCATTTCATTCAGTGTTTTAAGCATTTCCTTTCTAAAGGCCATAAACTGTTTGGCTGCAGCTTCCTCTATTTCTTTACGGATGGCAATATTCTGTTTGAGTTTATCTTCCTCTATGTCTTTACGAATCTTATTTGTTTCCTCTGTTATCATCTTCATGAGCATACTTGTTAGGTCATCTTCTTGGATTTCAGTTATGGTGGGGTGTCCAGGGCTACTTGCCCCTGGGTACCTGGGTTCTGGAGATGCCATATTGCTCTGTCTTTTGTTGCTTGAGCTTTTACGCTGGCCTCTACCCATTGTGTTATCTTAGGAGTTTGGGGTTATTTTCTGGTGGTTCCTGGGGATCCTGTGGTGGAGAGAATCCCCTTTGCAGAAAGCTGGATTTTCCTGAAGGATGTCTTCTCAGCTTTTTGGGTATAGTCCCTGGATGGCTGGTGTTTTTTCAGGAGTTGCTCACCTCAGGGATATAGACTTGAGTGGTAACTGTGGTCTTTGTTAGTCGAGAGGGTTCTCCTCTCACCCAGGGAAGTCCTGAGGGCAGCTGCCCTGTTTCTGGGTTTCTTGTTGCAAATTTAATGATCAGCTGCTGTGACCCAGTTGGACATCAGGCGCGCCTCAACTGTTTGTGCTTGTGTCTGGAGCACAGCTGAGTGCTGGCGCCTCGGCCCCACTAGACTGCTAGACTTTTTCCAGGGAAGGATTGGGTGATTTAGATCAGTACAGTTTCCTTCCTTCCCCGTGGATTCTCTGGAGACACGGACTCCTAGTGTCTTTTTTTGCCCTGGTGCACACTGCTCAGTGTCCGCCAGCTGGCTGGCCACAGAAATTTGCCTGTGCCTGGAGCACAGCTATGTGATGGCGGCTCAGTCTCTGCCAGCTCTCTGGTGTGCAGAAACTGCCTGTGTCTGCCTTTGTGGCTTTTGGGAGTCTGAGTGGCTCCCTAAGCTGGGTAATTTTCCGGGGACCTTTTCAGGTTGGGGGTGAGCTGAGTGCTCTGAGATCAGACCCGCCGTTTCTATCTCCGGTGGCGAATCAGGCGCGCAGGCAGGCAGGGCTCTGTGCTGGAACCTGGGTCCCCGGCTCTGGCTCTGGGCTGGCTCCTGGGGTGCCCGTGGAACCCGCCCGAGTCTTTTCCAGGGGATGTCTGGGTGACCTAAGGCCGGTCCCAATCGTTTCCTGTACCCTGGGGTTATCTCTCGACTGAAAATTCCAGTCTCTGATAGTGTGGTGCCCAAGGTTCAGTCTGGGACCGTGACCAGAGACACTGGCTTGTGGCTCTGGGCTGGGGCTGGGGCTGGCGGCCGGCAGCCAAGCGTCTGGAGGAACCGGGATCTCTTTCGCGGTTTAGCCGGGTGAGTTAAAGGCTGATCTAATCCCCCACCGTGGGGTATCCTCTCACCTGGGAAACACAATGACTGTGTTTTATGGCCGAGAGTTCTGATTGCTGTTCACTGTGCTGATCCTGCTGTGCTGCTGCTCAGAATGAGAGTCCTCCCGGCGCCGCCATCTTGCCCCTTCCCCCAGATTTTTTTTCTTAGGCCTGTGACCTATCTATTCTTGGGTTACTGGCCACTTAAGCACTGGCAGGTATAGGCAACATTTCATGGAGTGGGCTTAAAATCCAGTCCAAAAGTGATTGATTACTCCTATAGCCTTTCTGCCAACTACATCAGTATGTCTTCCAGTAGGTCCCTGTTCTGTTTTGTATGCCATAGTATCACATGAATATTTTTATTTAAATTATAAGAACAGGAGATTGGTAAATAAAAAAGCCTAATTTAGCCTCTGAGCAAAATGTTCACAATTATATAATCAAATATTAATGCTAATATCATTTTATTTTAAAGGCTCATTTAAGTATAGAATTTGCATTAAGAATTCACTAAATCTCATTTTTTAAAAAATACACATTGATAAAAATCACTTAAGCAATATTTCATTCTTCTATCTCATTAACCATAGATCACATATTAGTTTGTGGTATTTATATTTACTCTGGATCATATTTCTTACCCTTTCCCATATGGCTCTAGCCCCTAAAAGTCTGGTCTCCATATAATGAACCAAAGGAAAGTTTCACTCTCTGCTTCAGATTTGGTTTGAGGAAAAACTGAAGCCAACCATACATTTTAAAAGGTTTAAAAAAATTAAAAGAATAATATTGTGATGACTACCTTTTTGAGTGCAGAGCTCCTGTAGCTTTTTTCATCCATAATATCCTGAGGAGTATCTACAGATGTTCAGTTACTAAATACACTTACCACTTAAGGCCAAAGAGTGTTTAATTTCCATCATATGGCCTGAATGACAATCACATAAACTTGCCCACAGTCTTTAAATGGTCTGTTTATAATCTTTTCCTCAACTATTTCAATTGAGAGTTCCATTTCTTGTGATTGCCTGGGATGATTGATGGCCTGATATTGAAAGTGATTCTGATAGGACAAGAAAAACCATCCACTCTTTTGCTTGAAATGTGGGTGAATACTGTAGCCCCACTTTGTTTAGAAAGAGGATCTCATAACACATCTAACTTCTTCAAGACCTTCCGAGTGATAGTTCTTTTGACTGCTCCTTTCACTTCATTGTTTCTTAGGCTGTAAATGATGGGGTTTAACATAGGTGTAATAACAGTATAAGACAAGGATACAAGTTTCTTGCTCTCTGAAGACTGGTTAGATTTGGGCCTTAGATAAGTCAAGCTGGCTGTTCCATAGAAGAGAGATACCACAATTAAGTGTGATGAACATGTAGAAAATGCCTTCTGGCGACCAGTAGCAGATGGCATCCTCAAAATGGTCCCAATAATGCGGGTATAAGAGACCAAAATGAGAGAAAATGGAAACATGATAAAGAGAAGAGTGGATGCAAGTGCTTGCATCTCATATGTAGTTGTATCTTCAGTAACTAATTTTAAGACAGGAGGACCATCACAAAAAAAATGGTCTACAGAATTGGGTCCACAGAAAGGAAGAGCCATCATCCAAGCTGTTTGTAACATGGACACAGGAACACCAGACATCCAAGAACCTATAGCCATCCACAAGCACAGGGACCTATTCATTATGACAGGATAACGAAGAGGATTACAGATGGCAACAAAACGGTCATAAGCCATCATAGAGAGGAGAAAACATTCAGAGCTGCCAAAGAAGAAGAAAAAATACATCTGGGTGCCACAGCCCACAAAAAAGATGACTTTCTTTGTTGATATTAGGTCTACCAGCATCTTTGGCACCATGACCAGAGTGAAACAAACTTCAAGCAGTGATAGGTTTCGCAGAAAAAAGTACATGGGTGTTTGAAGAGCAGGTTCCACACTGGTAACTGTGACAATGAGAAAATTCCCCAGCAAGGTAACTAAATAGATGGCCAGAAACAAAATGAAGAGGGAAACCTGCATATCAGGGTTGTTTGTGAATCCCAGAAGAATGAATTCAGTGACTCTGGTATGGTTTTCACAAGTCATATTTTAGACAATTTCTCACAAAAAAAAAAAAATCAAGCTTGAATCAAAAGCATTCTATCAATATAGCCACCATCTTTAAAAAAATAACAATAAAGTTCCATAAAATGCATTCTTGTTCTCAGTAGTTTTAGTCTTCTGATTTTTCTAAACCATGAGAAATATTTACAGTGAAATAAATATAACATTTTTTTCATAGTCTTACTAATCTTTTCTTTTAGGTGCAGGATTTTGCTCATCAGTAGTCAGAAGTTTAAACTCTTCATCAGAGATGTGCCATTTTAAAAAGCATAGTTTATTAAATTAAGTAACTTAGGAAATAATCATATGATTAAAGATAAACAAATGGTGCTGGTCTAAATGGATGTCTACATATAGAAAATGTAAATTGACCGATATCTATCTATCAACCTGCACAAAAATAAAGTCCAAGTGGATCAAAGATCTTAAAATAAAACAAGTCACACTAAATCTGTTGGAATAAAAAGTGGGGAAGAACCTGGAACTCCTCAGCACAGGAGACAACTTCCTGAACAGAACACCAACAATACAGCCTCTAAGATCAACAATTAATAAATGGCACCTCACGAAACTGAAAAGCTTCTGTAAAGCAAAGGACACTGTCATCAGAACAAAACAACCTACAGACTGGGAAAGGATCTTCACCAATCCTATATCTGACAGAGGGCTAATATCCAGACTATATTAAGAACTCAAGAAGTTAAACACCAACAAAGCAAGTAACCCATTAAAAATGGGGTACACAGCCATTTGCAATTTTAAGAATATTTGAAATTTTTTAGAATTTTCAATTTGAGGGAAATAATCTGCTTACAATGATAATTGGACCTGAGCTTGTTAATGATATATTTTGAGTTCTGGGGTCTAATTTAGTTGGTTATATCTTAGTGGGACTAAAATAAATATTTCATGACTCATTAAGCAATTAATTGAATTTTTAACATAACAAATAATTTTATCTCTCATTCTAATTGATTTTGAAAAAACTATATACATTTTATAGAAATAATTTTGACTCAATGCTGTTATGTGATGAGTACCTATGAATACCTACAATATGAAAGTGGTTGTCTTAATTTTTTTCTAAAATTAGCAGCACTTTTAATAATCTACATGCTTGTGATCAAATATCTCAATGTCTGAACTGTGCAGACTCATGTGATTAAAGTCTAAAGTGCTTCTTATGTGCATCACTATTGATTTCTCAATGTTCTTCTTTAGCATCCCATAACTTTCTAAGCAATACAAAAGTGGTCTGTCATCATTTGTTTTACTTTAATGCAGCACAAAGTTATTTTATTTTCTTTAATTTAACAGTTCCATTATTTTTCTCAGAATTTTTTTGCAATACATGGATGCGAATATAAAATAATATACCTAAACATTAAAGTTGAAGGTCAAAAGAAATTAAAAAGAAATCTTTAAATATAACTTACCAAGTAATAATGACTGACATTTCTTCTTTAATCAGAAGTCCAAGCAATTTTTCAAATGGTAATGATAATGGAACTTGAAATTTTCAATAGCTCAGTCTTCAATGGAGCAAAAGACTTAGAATAATTCTCTTTGTTTTGGCACTAAATGGCGAATATGTTTTAGTAACATTATTTGAAAGTGTAACCAACCTTGGGGAAATGATCTCTGGGACATTGAAAAAAAGACAACTGTTAATTAAGCAGCATTTTCATCCCAAATGGGACTATAGAGTGTTTACAGAATCGACTATGCTTTTTATAAATTATAACTACATTTCAATATATACTTCAGAATAATGGTTCTTTTGTTGTGGTACTCTTAGGTATTACAAATATTGCTGTATAAAAACTATGTGAGGAATATGTATTTTAATTTTTCCTGTAATATTTTCACATTATTGGGAGGAAAAATCAAATTTAATATTAATATAAATTTACAGCATTCACTTAGAACATGAACATTAAAACATATTATTTTAAATACCAAATAAACGCATCCAAAATTGATATATAAAATAACATTTAAAATGGAATGTATATGAATGTACAAGAAACATAAAATGTATATAAAATTTTTACACTTGATCATTTAAAACTGGGAATATATATTTTAATCATGTGATTTTTCTCCATGAACTCAGAAGTTACCTTTAAAAGTCGAATAATGTATAAGAGTAAACATAGAAACTTGAATGTTAATTTTAAAGTAGGATTAAAAATACCATATACACATTTGGGATATTTTTCATGTAGACTAAAAAAATCCATGAAAACAGTTTACAAGAAAAAATTATTCATTGGGATTGACCTCGTGCAGGAGCAAATTGATACCCTATGGCAAATCGCTCAACTTGGCTGTCAATGAAAATATGCTGGACTTTGAGTCACTAGCATATAACATGAGAATTTTTCCTGTGCTGCAAATCTGTCTAAACAATTGTCGAGCTATATTTTAGGTAATTGGACTGGAGAATTCGATACTACGATGGAGCAGCTGAGAGTGGCCATTGTCACAGTAAATTCTACCAGAGTGGACGCAGGACTAGCCACAGGATTATCATCATGGATTGCTGCAGCCATGAATCATCTGAAGGAATGAATGGGCGGGCATGGGAGCGTTAGCAGGCCTTCTGGTGTTGGTCTCCTTGGTTTGCCTGTGGTATATATGCAAGATTAGAGTCTCACAACAGTGTGATGCAGCCATGATCATTCAGGCCTTTACAGCCATTGAAGCAGGACATTCTCCCCAAGCATGGTTGGCTACCATAAAAAGCTAAAATGTTAAGCTCAGGATGCGAGGCTAAGCACTGAACTCAGGGTCAGCCGCTTTGGACCCAGAGAAGAGCATGTCTGATTGCATGCGGGTTGATACCCCAGGTCCCGCCTCTGAGAAAAAGGTATCGGTCGGGTCTGATGCTCTTTGGGTGGATGACACCTAAATGAACATCGGTACAAAGTCCCAATTTATTTCTAATATCAGAGATCAGACCTCTACTCTTGCCTGATGCGTCTAAAACAAAAAGGGGGAACTGTAGAGAGAGCTGCGGAATGCTGTGCCTTAAAGATGGAGCTGGTTTCCGCCTTCCACCTTCCCGATGGTGAGTGCTCTCTGTCACAAACAATTCCACATTTGGCTAAGGCTGAGGATCTGGCTTGCTGCCATGTATGTGGACCTATCTGCATTGCCCACGTGGCACACCTGGGTTGGCTACCCAGAGGCTATTTAAGCTGTGGGCTGGCTTTCCCCAGGGTCAGATGATTGTTCAAGGTTCCTGAATAAACTGCATTGAAAAAAAAAAAAAGAAAGAAAATTCTAAGGGTAATAAAAACTAATCATAAACATGCTTAGCCAAGTATCTTCTACAAAGTTCCAGCATACCATCAATAATAAGCACTGGGTGTGTCTTTCCTGATAACTCAAATTCCCCTAATAAAAACTTTTGTATTTCCAAACCAAGTGGGTATTCTAGCTAAGTACCAGCTCTTTGAAGTTTTTAATAATAAAAATATTATAAATTATTGATGATACAAGTAAGATTTATAGATTAAAGAAATTCTAAATGTCACTTTAAATGTTCATTTATTTAATCCAATTTTTTCAGTGCTAGAAAAATCAAACTGAGGGTTTGTGCATGTTAGCCAAGCACTCAAATAGCAAGCTACAACACAAACACCATTTATTTTACAAGAATTTAATGAACTTAAAAAATACTTATGTTGGGAATCCAAGATAGCAGTTACCAGTGTGTACTGTTTCTGAAGGGCAGAGGATCAGAAACTCCAAAAGTTGTGAGTGGATGGGCAGATGAAGCCAGAGCATTGGCTTTGAAGCTTCCCAGGCTAGAGGTGACAACCCATGAGCTGGGACAGATTGGATCTCCGCCCCCCACCCTGTTGATGTCTCCAGAGTCTGAGAGTGATGAAGTATTGACCCCTGCACTTTCAGCTGTACCTTCCCTTGCTCTGGCACTCTGGCAGCAGCTGCATAACCCCAGGTATGGGGCTTCCTTACTCTAATGGCCAAATAGGGGACCCAAAACTGAGAGTAGAAAACCGTAGGCCCTCTGACTTTAACCGCATACTCATGTGAGTTTGCAGTCCTTCTGCGATTTCAACAAATGCCTGTAACTGCATGTATCTGCAAGAGAATGTTTACAGAGCCCCATATCCAGGGTCCCTCTGTGCTAGCCACCAGACATCAGATCCCTACCACACAACCCCCCCCCCCCGTGGGCAACATAGGGAACCCTGGGACAGCTTTCTCAACATTGAAGCCCCTATTCTGTGGGTCTCCTAGTGGAGTCGAGCTAAACAATTCCTGGAGCTAAGATGGTGCATCCCAGACAGATCTGAGTCCTTGGAGGACAATACCTAGACAGGCCTGTGGACTACTGCACCATTCAGGGCACCTGCACACACTCAGTGCACTTGTGATCAGTGCTTGCACCACCACCTTCGATTACATTCCCCCCTTACATTCACCCTTCCAGGCAGGCACACTCCTGTGCTTGCACACATGTGCCTGCAACCTTCCTCCCTTAGCTGCATCTGAATCACCAACACCAACAAAGATCTCAAAGAAATACAGGCAAATATAGCTACACAAATAGGGGCACATAAAGGGAAATGAACAAAAAAATAGATGCCATTATGGAAAGACAGGAATCCACATTCAAACAGATGAAGAAAATGGTGCAAGCCATGAAAACTGTATTAGAATCAATAAAGAAAACACAAAAAGAGAAAACCCTGGCGCTGGAGAACCTAGAGTGGAGATCAGGAACCACACAGATAAGAATCACCATTAGAATACAAGAGATGGAAGAGAAAATCTCAGGTTCTGAAGATACAATTGCAGAAATAGATACATCTCTCAAAGAAAAAAATGTAATCAGAAAAGTTACAAACACAAAACATCCAAAAAAAAAATCAAGGAAAAGATGAAATCTAAGAATACTAAAAATAGGTGAAAAAGAAGATTCCAGGCTCCAAGGTCCAGAAAATATTTTCAAGAAAATCATAGAAGAAATTTTTCCCAACTTAAAGAGATGTCCTTAAACATCTTATAGACCACCAAATAGACTAGACCAGAAAAAAAACTCCTCAGGTCAAATATAGTCAAAGCACTAAATCTATAGTGTTTTTCTCTAGAACAAAGAAAAACAATATTAAAAGCAAGCAGGTAACAGGGCCAAATTACATACAAAGGTAGACCTATCAGAATCACACTAGACGTCTCAACAGAAATTATGAAAGCCAGGAGGGCCTGGTCAAATGTCATGCAGACACGAATAGAACACAAATGTCAAACCAGACCTATACCCAGCAAAGTTTTCAATCAACATAGATGGAGAAAACAAAATATTCCATGACAAAACTAAACTTAAACAATATCTACACAGAAATGCAGCCCTACAGAAGATACTAGAAGGAAAACTCCAATTTAATGAAATCAACTACACCCAAGAAAACACAGGACATAGATAACTTCACAAAAAAGAAAGAAAGAAAACAAGCACACAAACACACTATCACCACCAACTCAACAACAACAACAAAAATGAACTAACAATCATTGGTCACTATTATCTATCAACAGCAATGAACTCAACTCTCCAATAAAAAGACAAAGTCTAACAGAATGGCTGTAGAAACAGGAGCCAACATTTTGCTGCACCCAAGAAACACAGCTCTAAAACAAAGACAGGCAGTACCTCAGAGTAAAGGACTGGAAAAAGGTTTTTCAAGCAAATGGACCCAGAAAACAAGCTGGATTAGCTATATCTAATAAAATAGACTTTCAACCAAAATTAATCAAAAAAGATGAGGAGGGACACTTCACTCTCATCAAAGGAAAAATCCATCAGGAGGACATCACAATCCTAAACATGTATGGCCCAAATACAAGAGCACCTGCATTCATAAATAAAATTATTAAAGCTCATATCACACGTCTATCCCAGCACTTTAATAGTGGGAGACTTCAACACTCCACTCTCACCAAGGGAAAGATGCTCTAGACAGACGCTAAACAGGGAAATAATGATGCTTACAGAGGTCCTAAATCAAATAGACCTAATAGATGTCTACAGAACCTTTCACCCAAACTCAAAAGAGTATACCTTCTTCTCAGCACCCCATGGAACTAAAATTGGGTATACAGTCAGACACAAAGCAAGCCTTAACATATACAAGAAGATTTAAATAATGCCATGTATCCTATCAGACCACCATGGCCTAAAACTAGACCTCTACAACAGCAGAAATAGCAAAAAGCCTATACATGCATGGAATCTAAACAACTCTGTTCAACAACAGCTGGATAAGGGAAAAAATGAAAAAAAGAAATTAGAGTCATTCAAAATTCAATGAAAAGGATGACAGAACTTACCCAAACTTATGGGACACAATAAAAGCAGTGTTAAGAAGAAGATTCATAGTACCAAGTGCCTTCAGAAAGAAGTTTTTGATATCTCATAAAAGCAACTTAACAGCACACCAGACAGCCCTAGGAACAAAAAGAAGTAGACACATGCAAGAGGAGTATACAGTTGGAAATAATCAAACTCAGGGCTGAAATTAATAAATTAGAAACAAATAGAACAATTCAAAGAACCAATGAAACCAAGAGCTGGTTCTTTAAGAAATTCAAAATGATAGACAAACCTTTAGCCAAACTAATGGCAGAGAGAAACTATCCAAGTCAGCAAAATCAGAAATGAAAAGGAGGGCATAACGACAGACACTGAGGAAATTCAAAGAAGCTTTAGGTCTTACTTCAAAAGCCTATATGCCACAAAATTTCAAAATCTTAATGAAATGGACAATTTTCTTGTTATATTCCATTTACCATTTACAGTCCTATATTCCCCAAAGAAATAGAAGCAGTCATCAAAAGTCTCCCTGTCAATAAAAAAGCCCAGGGCCTGATGGTTTCAGTGCAGAGTTCTACCAGACCTTCAAAGAGTGCTAACATCAATACTCTTCAAACTATTCCACAAAATAGAAACAAAATAGAAACATTACATGAGGCCAGAGTAACCTTGATACCTAAACCACACAAAGACTCAACAAAAAAGAGAACTTTGGTACCTGATAAGCTAGGGTCAGATGGAAGGGGAGGAGGACCTCCCCTAGCAGTGAACTTGGAAAGGGGCAGGGAGGAGATGAGGGAGGGAGTGTGGGACTGGGAGGGAATGAGGGAGAAGGCTATGGCTGGGATACAAAGTAAATAACCTGTGATTAATATAAAAAAATAAAAAATTAATAAAAAAGTGAACTTTGTAATTATCTCTCTTATGAATATTGATGGAAAAATACTCACAAACCAAATCCAAAAACACATAAAAGATATCATCCACCGTGACTGAATAGACTTCATTCCAGGCATGCAAGGGTGGTTCAATATATGAAAATCCATCAATGTAATCCACCACATAAACAAACAAAAGGAAAAAACCAAAAAACAAAAAACACATGATCATCTCCTTAGATGCTGAAAAAGCATTTGACAAAAATTCAATACCCATTCATGTTTAAAGTCTTGGAGAGATCAGGGATACAAGGCACATGCCAAAATATAGTAAAGAAAATATACAGCAAGCCTATAAACAACATCAAACTAAATGGAGAGAAACAAATAAATCCCACTGAAATCAGGGAAAAGACAAGGCTGCCCACTCTTTCTGTATCTCTTCAACATGGTACTTGAAGTCCTAGCTAGAGCAATAAGACAACTAAAGAAGATAAAGGGATTATAAATTGGAAAGAAAGAAGGAGACAAGGGAGGGTGCCACAGCTGAGATACAAAGTGAATAAATTATAATTAATAATAATAATTTTAAAAATAAAAAAGCACAGTCAGAGTCATAAATTCTTTTTATTTTACTTATTTATTTTTTAAATTATTACAACTTATTCCCTTTGTATCCCAGCTGTAATCCCATCTCTTGTCCCCTCCCAAACCCACCCTCGTTCCCTCTTCTCCTCTCATGCCCTTCCCCTAGTCCACTGGTAGAGGAGGTCCTCCTGGAGAGTCATAGATTCTAATCTCATGTTTCTGATTCTCCTACTCAGTCTTCATGCTTTATACCAAATAGTAGATATTGGTCTTCACAATATATCAGAGTAATACTTTCATTTAAAAAATATAGAGCTGTTTCTTTTCATTTACTGTTGTATCAGACTATCAGAGTTTAAACATGTTTTAACAAAAACAAATATTTTTGGATCTAATGCTGAGAAATACAGAAGATCAATGAAAGAATTATAATCATGTTTGCAGAATACAGACACACAAAGTATGCTTGCTGATCAAAAGACTCATCAATAACAAAGATGTCATTTTTAAAGTTAAAATATGAATAATTATTATTGTTACAGAATTTTTTAAGGATTATTATAATAGGTACAAGGACCTTTTCCAGGGGTCAGGATGATGAGATGTCAAGGGAGAGGACGAGTGAGGAATTTGATAAGATATCAAGGATGGAAGATTTTTGGTGAACTGTGTGTACCCATTTTCTGGGACTATCACAAAACACTTAAACTTCCATAATCAGAGTATTTAAATATTTTGCCTTTTTAAGTTGAGAGGTCTAGAAACTATAGCAGAATAATATCTAGTTTATTTAGCAGAGAAGACAACAATGTATATAAGTCACATTTTAAGCCTATCTCTATAAGTCTTAAATCAAATATAAAAGTGAAATAACAAATTCTTAGAAACAATCATAAAATGTCTTTCAGCTTACTCTGAGACCCAAAGGAAACTGGAGATAGCCGTTATTATTCTTGTCATATTGTTTTACTTTCTGAGATTTTATTGAATATGAACACATTTATATATTAAAAATTGAAAATATATATGTATCTCAACATTTGCAAATTTAAAAATGATACATGCGTGCAAGAAGGCAAAAACCTAGGTGACAAATTTTACTTTTTATCTTTATAAATGTTGAAGAAAGTAATACAAAATCTATAACACCTAGACCATAATAAATATTGTACATTATAGACAATATCTGTGTTAAAAAGCTATAAAGACTAATTTTGAATATATATTAATTAAACAATATGTCCATCTTCATCTGGCATAATTCCAACTATTTGAAGTAATCAAACACTTGCTTCTTTGATGATTAAAACAACTTAAAAGATTCTTGTAAGAATAAAAATTTGGTTAATATTACCAAGAAATTAAAATCTGGTGAAAAAGAAAAAAAAACTTATGTTGCCACTTAATAGATAAAGACATAGTGTCTTAATCGCATATGGATGGAGAGACAATATTTCTGAGATAAGCAACTGAAAGGAGAAAGTATTTATTTTGGCTTCAGTCCAGGGTCATTTAGCTCTGTTGCTTCTGGAACGTAATAGAACAGAGCATCAGAGCTGGGATCAGAGGGCTGCACAGAGCTGCTCACTGTATGGTAGCCAGAAAGCAAAGAGAATTCTGACTCAAAACACATTTTAACTAATAAATTATGTCATTTATAATTTATTAGCATTGCAAGGAATTACAAAAGTTATCAAATCCTGATTTATTTTTAAGTTATTTAAGCCCTATTTGTATAATTGGTTGAGCTACAAATAAAGCTGAACCTTCAGCATAGCAATGGGGCTGGCATCACAGTGAAGGCCCAAACTGAGAAGTAATGAAGTTTTGAGTGCTGATGTAAAGCATGTAAGATGAACTTGCAGAAGCTGGGAATGTGGGCCCTCCACATTTGCATGAGGTGCCTTTGCCTGGAGTGACTATGCCGTCCCCGTTCTGTGAGACACTAGCATCTCTACACATTAACGTCATTGGAGGGGATTAATTCCATATTTCCTGAGCAAACAGTGTTGGCCTCCCTTATGCTAGGTCTTCTTATGAAAATTATGCTGGATGTCCTCAAAAGCTAGCACTATTTACCTCTTTTTGCTTCTGTAAGACATATAACTAGATTCAGTTCACAGCAGGCCCCTAAAAGTGAAGTCAAAATGTGATCCAGAAGGAGTATGATATATGTTTTGAAAAACCACTGCGCTTTCTTATTTGCAATAGTAATTCAGAGAGTGTGTATTGCAAATAAGGTGAGGGACAGTGGAAGAACAAATGAAATCTTGGATCAGACCAATTTTTCTCATATGAGTCCACTAAGCTGGGTTCTGCATTTAAGATTGCATCTTCAGGAGTTACTTAGAAAAGGTTAAACTGTTTTGTTGATTAAATGGCTAAAACCTGTATCATAAAAATTATCCAATCTGGGTAAACTGGAAAAGTCTCATCTTTTCAGGAAAGACATTTGAGAGGATTGAAGAAAATGAACTATAGGATAGAATTTCTTATATAAAACCTACTCACTCATACTACAAAAATCCAGAAGACCTATTTTTCATCAGTACTTAGAGAAAGAGTATAGATGGTCTTTGCTACTTTATGGATTCTTCTTTTTCCCACCCTTTATCCTCCCAGTTTCACCCTGTATCATTAGAAGGGGAGAGGAGAGACAGGGGGGTTGAAGTCCGTGAATCTAATGTCTTTCCTTTTGTTTCTTCTTTGTCCATGGTTACTATCAAGCTGTAACCAACCTCCCAAAATTACCAACAACCACTGACCCTGCCTATCAGGACTCTAGCATTTATATACCCTCTGAAAAGTCCCCAAAATTCCAGACATCACACAATCCCAGAAATTATCTGCAGCTAGCAAAATCACACTTCTGCTAGAGCAAAAGGTAAATTAGAGTTTTGAATCATAGCAGACAGTTTGAAGCAACCACACATCCCTACACCTGGTATTAAAATAAAAGCACATTCTTACAATATTTCTGTGCTTATAAAGAAACTGAAATTCCAGAATTCTCACTACAAGGAGATTTTTTATGGAATCCCCTTGGAAACAGCCCTCACTGCTCTTTTCTATAGGTCAAATTACAGTAGGATATACAGTTAGTCAATTGAGAAAGTTAATTAAATGCAAATATCCAGATCCCAGGTGCAGAGGTAAGGGGATAGTATTCAATTATTGAAAAAAAAGGTTATTATAATTGTTTTAATGATAAACAAAGGCAAATCCACAATCAAAAAACTCTGATGTGTACAGATCTATTGTGTTGGCTAGTAAATTATGTTGTTCCTGAGGATGAAATAGACAAGCAGCCTACTTATACCATGTAATCAGAAATGTCCAGGTCAAATTAAAAATAAATTTTAATTTGATTCAGAAATATATACTCACAGTGACTGAGTTACTGTGCTAGAGCCAGTTTATGCACAACACACTCACAAGCCCTTGAATGAAGAGAAGGCTGTGTCCCCTAAAGCAGAACCACCTCATACTACAAAAAAAAGTACATTATTATCTGTGGAGAGCTGGTTATTTGGCAAGCTTCTTTGTTATTGAGTATTCAGTAAAAAAGAAATATATATATATATATATATATATATATATATATATGTTTTTTCCCCTAGCCTTTACCTTGAAACAGAGATAAACAGGATGTTTTTCCAGGTTCCTTTAACTTGTTTGTGTGACCTTGGAAAATTTCTGCTATAGGGAGGTGGTCTAAGAAAACAACTTTGACTGCTCATGAACCATTTCCTTGTATTGATGTGCCTTGTTTTCCTTTGCCTATAAAAAGAATCTGTTGTCATAGTATATACTCACTTATAAGTGGATATTAGACATATAACATAGGATAAACACACGAACATCTATTCTCCTAAAGAAGCTAAACATCAAGGAAGACCCTAGGGAAGATGCTCAATCCTCATTCAGAAGGACAAATGCAATAGTCATTAGAAGCAAGAGAAGACAGAGAACAGGACAGGAGCCTACCACAGACAGCCTCTGAAAGACTCTACTGATAGAGGTATTGAGGCAGAGGCTAAGACCCATAACCAAACTTTGGGCAGAGGAATGGAATTTTATGAAAGAAGGGAGATTTTTAAAAAAAAAAAAGACATGGAGGGGACAGGAGTTCCAAAAGGAGACCAACAGAGCCAAAAAATCTGGGCCAGGGGGGTCCTGAAGAGACTGATATGCTAACCAAGGACCATGCACTGAAAGGACCTAAAATCCCTGCTCAGATGTAGCCCATAGACTCAGTATCCAAGGGGGATCACTAGTAAGGAGAACAAGGGCTTCTCTGGCATGAACTCAGTGACAGGCTCTCTGATCACCTCCCCCCTTGCCAGGCCACAGAGGAAGACAATGCAACCAGTCCTGATGAGACCTGATAGGCTAAGGTCAAATAGAAGGGGAAGAGGACCTCCCCTATGTGTGGACTAAGGGAGGGGCACAGGGAAGAGGGAAGGAGAGTGGGATTGAGAGGAGATGAGGGACAGGACCACAGCTGGGCTATAAATTGAATAAATTGTAATAAATGATAAATATAAAAAAGAAAAAAGGAACTGTTGAATAAACTTGTAGCTGCAGTTTTTACTGACAGTCCTTTTGAGCGGATCCCTTGTGTCTTGCTTTTTTCTTTCAATCCTCACTCCTCACTCAGGTACTGTTTGACTTTGCAGTGAGCTCCAGCAGGGTGGCACCCTAACCAGGGACCCAAGGAACAGGAGTCACAGTGAAGGAGACTGGTACTGATGACCCCAGATCATAAACTAAAGAGAAATGGGCATGGTGAATAAAATTCAACAGTAAAAATGGGACAAGGCGTAGCCTCATTATTTTTAATTAAAGATAGTCTGGATCCACGGAATGCAACAAAGAAAGTGAAACTTTCAGGGTTAGAGAGAAAAAGGAAAGATGAAGAGGAGGCTTTAGGACAAAATGAGACCAAACCATTGGCTCCTCCTGAAAAGTTACATATCTCTCCCAATAACAATAATTCCTTGTTAGGAGAAGACTTTGAGGATGACTTAGATCCTGACGAGGTTGTACAGTTAAAGGAAGAAGCAGATAAGTATCATTTTGAGAGATATTCTCCAATTCAGGTTATGAATGTTAAAAAAACGAGCCTTGGCAAAAAGAAATAAAAAAGTTGTGACAGAGTCTGGTAATGGAATTTTCCTCTTTGCCTTGGCACATGTGGGTTTAATCTAAAGTTCAGTTTCTCAGAGGCTGACCTTGGCAGTTTCTCCAGCAGGATGCTCTGTTCCTGAGAACTAGATAACAAGCTTTGTGTAACCCTTGAGCGAATCCTTGGACTGTTTCTGCTATAGGGAGGTGGTCTAAGAAAACAAGTTTGACTGCTCATGAACCCCTTCCTCGTATTGATGTGACTTGTTTTGCTTTGCCTTTACTGACAGTCCTCTCGAGCTGATCCCTTGTGTCTTCCTTTATTTTTTTCAATCCTCACTCCACACTCATGTACTGTTTGACTTTGCCATCAGACTCCAGCAGTGCATACTGACTGCCACCATCTTGGAGCCCCTGCCTGTTGCATGATTATTAATATTAATGTTTATTCATAAAATTAGTAAGGTGATAGTTTTCTATTTTATTTTATTACACTTTACTCACTTTGTATCCCAGCCATAGTCCCATCCTTCATCCCCTTCCAATCCAATCCCACCCTCCCTCTTTCTTCTCATCCCATGCCCTTCCCCCAGTCCACTGGTAGAGGAGGTCCTCCTCCCTTTCCATCTGACCCTAGCCTATCAGGTCATACAACGACTGGCTATATCGACTTCCTCTGTGGCCTGGTAAGGCTACCCCCACCCTCAGGGGGAAGTGATCAAAGAGTCAGCCACTGAGTTCATGTCTGAGGCAGTCCTTATTCCCCTCATGAAGGAACCCACTTGGACACTGCCATGGGCTATATCTGTGCAGGGATTGTAGGTCATCTCCATGAGTGGTCCTTGGTTGGAGTATCAGTATTGGAAAAGGCCCCTGGGCCCAGATTTTTTGGTTTTGCTGTTCTCCTTGTGGAGCTCCTGTTCCTTCCAGGTCTTTCTATTTCCCCCTTCTTTCATAATATTCCCTGCACTCTGCCCAAAGTTTGGCTATGAGTCTCAGCATCTGCTTTGATACCCTGTTGGTAGAATCTTTCAGAGGCTTTCCATGGTAGACTCTTGCCCTGTTCCCTGTTTTCTCCCTCTTCCAATGTCTATCCTGTTTGCCTTTCTGAATGAAGATTGAGCATCTTACCCAGTCCTCCTTCTTGTTTAGCTTCTTTAGGTGTACAGATTTTAGTATGTTGATCCTATATTATATGTCTAATATCCACTTATAATTGAGAATATACCATGTGTGTCTTTCTGCTTCTGGGATACCTCATTCAGTATGATCTTTTCTAGTTCCATCCATTTGCCTGCCAGCACAGGCTCTAAGATCAACAATCAATTAATGGGACCTCCTGAATCTGAAAAGCTCCTGTAAAGCAAAGAACACTGTCATCAGAACAAAATGACAATCTCCAGACTGGGAAAGGATCTTCCCCAACCTTTATCTGAGGGCTAATATCCAGAATATATAAAAAACTCAAGAAGTTAAAAAGCAACAGATCAAGTAATCTAAAAATGGGGTACAAAGCTAAACAGAGACTTCTCAATAGAGGAATATCTAATGGCAGAGAAACACTTAATGAAATGCTCAGTGTTCTTAGTCATCAGGGAAATTTGCAAATCAAAACAACCCTGAGATTCAACCTTACACCCATCAGAATGGCTAAGATCAAAAACTCAAGTGACAACACACACTGGAGAGGATGTGGAGAAAGGGTACATCTCCTCCATTGCTGGTGGGAATGTAAACTTGTGCAATGACTTTGGAAATCAATCTGGTGTTTCCTCAGACAATTAGGAATAATGCTACCTCAAGATCCAGCTATACCACTCCTAGGAATATATCTAAAATATGCAACAAGGGCATTTGCTCAACCATATTCATAGCAGCTTTATTCACAATAGCCAGAATCTAGAAACAACCCAGATGTCCCTCAATTGAGGAATGGATACAGAAATTGTGGTACATTTACACAATACTACTGGAATACTACTCAGCCATTAAAAACAAGGAAATCATGAAATTTGCAGGCAAATGGATGGAACTAGAAAAGATCATCCTGAGTGAGATAACCCAGAAAAAGAAAGACATACATAAAAAAAAAAAACAAAAGCCAAATTGCATAACAAATATGGCTCTGTGTTGTTTTTGAACATATTCCTCCTGAGAATAACAATTGCATAATACAGGGGTATAATCCCTATGGTCTCTCCTAAAAATAAAATTTTCATACACATCATATTGTCATTTGACATTGTAGAACAGTTACAATACCAACCACCAAGAAGAGGCTTTTCTTTCTAGGCAGCCATTTCAGCCACAATATCCTGAAAAAGTTCATTAATATTGAAATGGGGATCCTATATGTTTATTTTTATTTCTGTATTATTTGTATAATCATTAACATATTCTATTGAAGCCAAAATTAGATTGTTTTGTAGGTAAATGCTAAGTTAGTAGCTTTAAAATACATTCTTTCCGTTGAATACTTAAATGGAGCATTGAGATAATTGCAGAGGTCAGAAAATTAGAACATACTTTCTAACATAATTTTCTGGTTGTAATTGAAACAATTTGTATGTCAATTCTAGGTAAAAATTTGTGTGCTTTACTAGTTTAACATTGAAATTCTTAATTTAGATGCTTTTTAATCCAAGCTTCTGTGAAACTAGAACAAGATCAGCATAATGGAAACCAGTTGAATGGGTTGTTTTTCTCACAGGCATCCAGAGGTCTCTGTTCTTTTACTAGCACACTGATAGTGGGAGAGTTCCATTGCTGAGGGTGACTGACACCAGTGGCTGTTGACTGTGTACCTTGGAATTATCTTTCTGCTCTGTCATCTCCACAACTCTGAGTTCATGAAGAATGGAAGCCTGTCCCTCTGCACTGAATTCACATTGGTGGCCTTTTCTTCTCTAGCAGAGCTGCAGCTTGTCCTCTTCTTCATGTTCTTGGTTATCTACTTGTTTACTGTGGGAGGAAACCTCATCATCATGTGTGTGATCTGGGCCACCCCTTCCCTGCACACTCCCATGTACTTCTTCCTGGCCAACCTCTCCTTTCTTGAGATGTGCTATATCAGCAGTGTGGTGCCTCAGATGCTGGTGCACCTGCTGGTGCAGCCCAAGACCATAAGTGTGAGAGGCTGTGCAGCTCAGATGTATGTATTCACCATCCTGGGGCTGACAGAGTGCTGCCTTCTGGCAGCAATGGCTTATGATCGCTTTGTGGCTATTTGTTACCCTCTGCATTACACTCTGCGGATGGGCCTTTCTGTCTGTTTGAAGTTGGCTGGGGCGTCTTGGATGACAGGGATCCTGGTAGAATCAGCACAGACCACCTGGATCTTCACTCTGCCTTTCTGTGGAGCCGGAACAATTCAGCACTTTTTTTGTGACATCATGCCTGTTGTGAAGCTAGCTTGTGTGGATACTTCCCAGAATGAAATCGTGCTCTTTATTGTTTCCCTTATCTTCATTATGAGTCCCTGTCTCTTCATTCTGTGCTCCTATGTCCGCATTATTCTGACCATTTTGAGAATGCCCTCAGCAGCAGGCAGACACAAAGCTTTCTCTACCTGTTCCTCTCATATCCTGGTTGTTACACTTTTCTACGGCACTGCCTTGTTCACTTATCTCCAACCCAAGAGTTCACACACACCAGACACTGACAAGGCTACTGCTCTCATGTACACCGTGGTCACTCCTGCTCTGAATCCTGTTATCTACACTTTGAGGAACAAGGAAGTGAAAGAAGCCTTTCGAAAGGTAACACAGAGAAAACTTCTTAGACAAATGGACTAGTCTATCTCCGGCAACTGAAACTTTTACCCCTGGGAGAGGTTTTTTTGTTTTGTTTTTTTTTTTAAAGCACAAAATCAGAAACTATATTATACAAGCAAAACACTAATTAAGACAAAAATTTCCCAAACAAAACAGTATGAGTCCAAAAAAAAAAAATATCATTGGGTTAATTTTCTGTTGGTCTCTACTGCTAGGTGTGAGACTCCAATAGAAAGAGAACCATTTTTTCCTTTGAAAGGAGATATAACTTTGATATATCTTCTTGGTTATGGCTGATAGCTGGTGTCCAGTGCCCCCTCTCAGCAGTGAGACTCTAACTAGCTCAAGGCTGTGCAGGCCCTGTGCCTGCAGCCACTGTCTCTGTGAGTTCATATGTGTGTCAGTCCTGTAGTGCTGGGAGAGGTTTTACAACACTTTATGACTCCTTTATCATTCCATGTTGTTATTGAAGTTCATACCCTAAAAGCCAGAAGACAAGTATGTATGCTTTATAATTCTCAGTATGAACAACTAAAAAGTAGCACATAGAAGGGTTATTTATTTGTTTAATCATTCATTCAAGAACTTTTTATGGTACTTAGAATTGAATACAATCTAAGACAGTACACTGCTATCAAACTAAATAGTCCTTTTTTGTTCACTTTGAACTTTTATACAAGCCTTGAACTCACTCTGTAGCCCAGTTGGGATTTGGATCCACAGTCTTCCACCACGGTCTCTTGAATATCTGGGATTACAAAGCAGCACTATTCAAACTTTCAACTTTGTATCAGAGTGTCATGGCTATTATCATTTTTTAAATTATTAGAAATATTGTAAACACAATCCAATAATGTATTTCCCTTTAGATCCAGTGAGATATAGATTACATTCCTCGTGTCATGAAAATTTGTTTAAAGATTGCTCCTAGCAGGTTGAGAAATCTCATGTCATTGCTTGCTCCCTGTTGATAAGTGTAGATTAATGGAAATAGCCAGAAATTTCTTTAGGTGTAAAGCATTTGGACTTAAATTTGGAAATGGTAAATTAAATTGGAGGCATACGTTGTCAGAAAAAAATAAAAATTAACTAAACTGACATAATTGGTATACTTACATTTGATAATCTCAATATTAAAGAAGATGACACATAGGTATGATAAAGAATTTGCTTGTGTGACTGTTATTCTTGCTTGTCAACTTGACTACATTTAAAACTAAAAACCCAAGCTTGTGAGGATTTTTTTTTTAGTTAACTGGGGAAAGAAGTCCCAGCTTAAACCCAGATCACATAAGGTTGGAATACCCATCTTTAATCACACACCTTCTCGTGTGTACTATATAAAAGACAACAAGAAGGAAACTTTTGCTCTTTGCCTCTTTCTCTGGCTCTCTTTATAAGTTCATTTCTTCACTGGCATTAGAGCCTAATTCTTTGCAATTCCAGTGTAGACTAAGCATTAAGTGAGACATCCAGCCTTGTAGACTGAACAAGTACTATATTCTTGGACTTTCCTTTGGGAGAAAGCCATTTTGGATAGGCTGGGCCACAGCCTGTAAGAAATTCTTATAAATCAAACATAATACTGGATAGAGATCACAAATTTAAGCTCTCTCATTCTCTCTCCCCCCTTCCTACCTCTCCCTCTCCTTTTCTCTCTCCTTTTCTTTCTCCCTCTTTCCCTCACTCCCTTTCTGCATAATATCTGTCTGTGTGTCTCTGTAATCTCTCCCATCTGTTGCTGGAGGAAGCAAGCCTCCCTAATGATGGCTGGAAAAGGCACCAATCTCTGAGTATAACAGAATATCATTAGGAATCATTCCACTTATTTTTCTAGTTGTGTGTTACCTATTCTAGGTCTCTAGACAGTGTAGGGCATGGGCTCCCTCTCATGGTGCAGGCCTCATTTTAAACCAAACACTGTTGGCCACTCCCACAAATTCTGTGCCATCATTGCTCCAGCACACCTTGCAGGCAGGAGAGATTGTAGGTAAAGAGTTTTGTGGCTGGGTTAGTGTCCAGGTCTCTCTTTTCAAAGTCTGAGAAGTACCTTTCCCTCCCAAAGAGACTAGAACTTAGGGGTGAAGGTTCCAAGTCTACACCAGCTAACTTCTCTACAGTCAGTGAGCTGTGTGGCACCCCTCAGAATCTGTTCTATTTCCCTCCCCTGAAATCCATGCTTCCTTCTATAACCCTTCTCTTTACCCAATCTCTCTCAGTCTGTGTATTGTAGCTTGGTTATCATTTACTTAACAGCTAATACCTACTTATAAGTGAATACATACCATATTTATCTTCCTGTGTCTGGATTACCTCACACAGGATGATTTTTTTTTCTAGTTGCATCCATCTGCCTATAAATTTAATGATGTCATATTTTTTTAACTGCTGAGTAATATGCCATTGTGTAAATGTACCACTGGAGTAGATGTTTTAGTTTCTTTTAAAACTCAGTTATGTTATGTAAATATGTTTTTGTTTTAATCCCAAGTGTGTGATATGAGGCTGCCTTAGTTTATCCACAGATTGTAATTGCCTCATGCAACTCAGAGAGGAGCATGGTCTTTGTCAGCTACAGACAGTGGAATTCTGAGGACTCAGAGAAGATATAAATACCAGAGCCAGGAGAAAGCTGAGAATTCTAAAGAAGAAGGCTGCTGCTGGTTCGTCCTGCTGCTGCATTTGCTGTTTGCTGGTTTGCTGGTTAACCAGACTACTAGAAATCCTGATGACTGAGATTGGTATTGCCCCAGAGAATCTGACAACCTTAGCCAGCCAAGAGTAGGAAAGAGACCTACTCCTCTTCTCCTCTCTAACCTTCTTTCTCTCCTACTTAGTGTTGGGCTGTTGGAAGGTAATAGGAAAGATAAAGGGTAGAGGAGGAAGTAGAGACATAAAAGACCAATAAAGTAGGCAAAAAGTATGCCAACACACCACATTTTATTATTCATTATTTAGTTGAGGGACAATAGTTGTCTCTACTTTGGGGCTATCATGAATAACGCTGCAATGAACATAGTAGAGCAAGTGTCCTTGTGCTAGGGCAGAGCAACCTCTGGGTACATGCCCAAGAGTGGTATAGCTGGGTCTTGAGCTACATAGATCAGGTTCCTCATTTTCTGAGGAACTGGCACACTGATTTCCATAGTGTCTATATAAGTTTGCACTCTCACCAGCAATGGAAGAGTGCTCCCCTTACTCCACATTCTGGCCAGCATGAGCTGTCACTCGTTTTATTGATCTTAGCTGTTCTGACAAGTGTAAAATGAAATCACAAAGTAGTTTTGATTTATATTTCCCATGGTAACTAAGGTTGTTGAACATTTCCTTAAGTGTTTCTCAGCCATTTGAGATTTCTCTGTTGAGAATTCTGTTTTTAAAAATGCAGATTGTCTGGGGAGCACATTTGGATAATATGAAAAGTACTGATTTGTGGGGAAACTGTTATGAATCTCAAATTCTCATGAGAATTTTCATTATCTCTTTAAGTTTTGATTTAGGAAGTGAGCATATGAAAATGCTCTAAGATTAGGATTGATTCATTTCAGATAGCACTGTAGTCAGTACGTAGAAAATTATTCAGTACATGGATCACACCGCTACAGTAAAAAGAGAACTTAAACACAAAAATCTCCCTGCAGAGTAATTGATAACAAATTGTCTGCAAGATTGCCTTAATAGGTGAGAAAACATTATATATTGTGGTTTAAAATCAGAGAGGAGTTCGGTGTCTGCGATTATGTTAGCAATTTGGTTAAATAGTTTAGTATGAAGATTCTGGTCCTCGTAAAACTGTGCCTGTATCTCTACCTCTTTATGGTACGTGTGTGTGTGTGTGTGTGTGTGTGCGCGCGCGCGCGCAACTGTGTCTGTATGAATGTATGCGTGTGGTGTTTCAAAATACTGCTTGTACTTTTAGACTTTTTACACAGTTACTTGGGGATCATAAAGATAAAAACATTTTATGAAGTTAAAAATATTTTCTACTAAGTATACTTAATTCATTTTTACAATTTTTCTATTAAAAGATTGATATGTTTTAATCACCTTTAAACTTTAATTCAGAGAAAATAAGATGAATACAACTTTTGACTGTTGATAATTTCAACTAAAGCTTTTTTCCATATTAAATTAACCTTATATTCATAATGGGTGATACAATTAAATGAAAATTCATTTATAGATTTGATTTCAGTGTGAATTCTACTTTTTTATAGTAATTGTGGATTCTGTGGTTTTCCTACAAATAATATTTCTGTGATTTATATACAAACTCCTACTGTTTTGCCATTGAGATAATGTGTGCAAGCAAGGAAAAGTTGTAAGAGATGCCTTCATAACCCTCTGAATATGAGGGAATGTCCAATAAAAGTGATGCTCTTCTTTACCCATGTTTGTTGACAGTGATGGTGTGCTGACAGAGACTGTCAGCAGGAGTCTCCTAAGTAGATTATGGGCTTACTCTGCACTTTGCTTCACTTTTTGTCACTACCCTGGGAATATTTTGTTCCATTTCTGCTTCTCATTCTAAGACCTGTCATAGAATCCAAGGATTTCCTGAAAACATTTCTTAATATTATTTGAAACAATATGTCTTATTTATCTGCAAATTCTTCTAGGAATACTACATTTATTAGAGGTTGTAAATAATTACCATAATATCCTTAAGGCAAAAAATAATATCTTAGAATATCATGCAATTCATGAAAATGTGAGCATCAATGTGTCTGATGATGAAGATCCTAGATGAGAAGTTTTCTTAAAAGATGAATTTTATTACTTTTAATACTAGAAGTCCAAATTACTAGCTATGTAAATCTAAACAATTTTGTTTATTATAGAGCCATTTCAATATATGCAAGTATCTACAACTACTGGTTAGTATATTTCTTCATAACCCACTCTTTCTTCCTTTCTCCTCTACCCCTGACATTCTGTCTTGTCATCAAGCCCAGCATCTTAGGTATACTAGTCATGCACCTAGACAGTGAAATATATCCTCAGTTTTTTAGCTTTTCATTAACAAAATGTTAATTGGAGATTTTACTATTGCTATGAGAAAAATACATGTCAGCTAAAATTCGAGTCATATTATTTGATGATACAATGTGCTTTTTAAATTTACCAAATAATCCTTCTCTTTTGCAGGTCATATATTCATATCGTCAATCTCTTCATAAGATGAACCAGAAAAATGTAAGCTTTAGAAGTACACAAAGTTTAAAGATTTTTATTATTAATTTATTTTTTGATTAATTACAATTGATTCACTTTGTATCCCAGCGGTAGCCCCCTCCCTCATGCCCATCCCATGCTCTTCTCTCATGACCCACCCCAAGTCCACTGATAGGGGTTCCTCCTCCCCTTCTATCTGACCTAGCCTATCAGGTCCCATCAGGACTGTCTGCATTGTCTTCCTCTGTGGCCTGTTAAGGCTGTCCCTCCCCCTCCGGAGGGAAGTGATCAAAGAACCAGCCACTGAGTTCATGTCAGAGACAACCCCTTCATATATGTTATGAATTTAAAATTATGAATATTATGAATTTAAAGTTTTCCTCTTTGAGCTTATTTCCCATCTTTAAATATGTTATGTTTCTATATAGTTTTTTTTTATCCTCCCACCTTATATAGCTTCCCAAAACTATGTTTACATGTTTCTTCTTGTCCAGTGTACTTGGAACTCAGGATTCATTTCCTTGATGCAATCTTAAGAAACCAAAATGGTTTACTATAGACACTAATATCAAACTGTTCCTAATGAAGTGGTGTTGGAAGAAAAAATCAACAAAAATAGGATGACAACAGAAAGCAGAGCAATGAAAAGGGTAATAGAAATTGTAAATAAAATTACTTTAATAAATCAATTCAATAGAAACTATAAAATTACCTCGATAATTAATTTTCAATTTTGAAATTACATCTCCACCTTGAAAATAGTGAGTTTAAAATTAGATCTTTCAGCTAGATGAGTTTAATGAACTGGAAAGGTATACTGATCCTAGGGATCTCTCTCTCTCTCCCTCCTCTTTCATCCTTCCCTTATTTTTCAATACAGATTGTTGCCTAATGTCATTGGATTTTTTCAAAATATTTAATATTGTATTAAATTAAATTTATTTAAGTGAACAGGAAATATGACATGTTATCCTGACTCTCTTGTATGCTCAAGAAACAAAGTAGCTTTTCTATCTCCCATTAACAGATAACAACATAATATAGATTATTCTAGAGGAAAATTAAAAGTAAATATATTAATTTTTGTTCAGATATCATTAAGCTGTAAACCGTTTTTCTGGGATAGCGCTCCTTAGATCATGGATGAGTGTTATGTTCCTCTGTCTAAAACCTGGCTTTTGCAATGTTGATGGTACTTTAGAACGATGTATCACCTGAATAGTTCTGTAGTGATAACCTCCCTCTCCCTCATTTTATTTAGACCAGCTGACAGCCAGAGGATCACAATGAAGAACCATACACGGGTGACAGTTTTCATCCTAGCAGGTTTGACTGATGATCCACAGTGGAAAGTTGTGTTATTCATCTTCCTGCTTCTTACTTATCTGCTCAGCATCACAGGCAATCTGATCATCATCACACTCACCCTGGTGGATACTCACCTGAAGACCCCCATGTATTTTTTCCTTCGGAATTTTTCCTTCTTAGAGATTTCCTACACCACTACATGCATTCCCAAACTGCTTGCTACTATGGCAACTGGAGACAAAACCATTTTTTACAACAGTTGTGTGACTCAAGTGTTTTTTGCTTTCCTACTTGGAGCATCAGAATTTTACTTGCTGGCAGCCATGTCCTATGACCGATATGTAGCCATCTGCAAGCCCCTGCACTACATGACTATCATGAGCAACAAAGTCTGTGTGCAGCTGGTCCTCAGTTGTTGGCTTGCTGGGTTTTTTGTCATCTTTCCACCACTCCTGTTAGGCTTGAATCTTGATTTCTGTGCTTCCAACATCGTTGACCATTTCTACTGTGACACCACTCCACTCCTGCAGCTTTCCTGCACAGACACACAGTTCCTGGAGATGATGGGATTTGTCTCTGCTTTGGTGACACTCTTACTCACCTTGGTAATGGTGATAATATCCTACACCTACATTGCCCTGACGATTCTAAAAATCCCTTCAACCAGCCAGAGGAAAAAGGCTTTCTCTACATGTTCTTCTCACATGATCGTGATATCCCTCTCATATGGTAGCTGCATCTTCATGTATGTTAAACCATCATTCAAGCAGAGAGTATCTATTTCCAAGGGAATTTCTGTGCTCAATACCTCAGTGGCTCCACTTCTGAATCCTTTTATCTACACCTTGAGGAATCAGCAAGTGAAAAAGGCATTTGTTAATACGATACAAAGGATTGCATCTTTCTCTAAGAAATAACTAATCTATTTCATTATATGACGAAAAGGAAGAAAGATGATTTAAAAACACTAATTGTTCCCCTAAGATTAGTCTGGTTCAATTTTTTCTCCTTGTTATGTCACTCATTGTCTCATCTCCAAGAAAAAGTATTTCTCTAAAGAAACTAATTTTATGTATCTGAGGATCCTGGAATTAATTAAACTTAGGGCATTACATGCGCTAGAGCAAAACAATACTATTGAGTTATTATTGAGCTATGATCTCAGTTGTATATAACCTAAAAATACAAAGACGTATTTCTCCTAAAACTCATCTTCCTCTTTTTTCTCTTCCCCTCCCGATCCCACCCTCCCACCCCCTTCTTCATGCATGCCCCTCCCCAAGTCCACTGAAAGGAGAGGTCCTCCTCTCCTTTCTTCTGATCTTAGTCTATCATATCTCATCAGGAGTGGCTGAATTGTTATCTTCTGTCATCTTCTGTAGCTGCTCCCCCCTCAGGGAGAGGTGATCAAAGAGCAGGCCAATCAGTTTATATCAAAGGCAGTCCTTCTACCCATTACTATATACACTGCAGTTTTTAAAAATGTGAGTCAAAAGCAAATAATTGTTTTGTTTGAAAGTTGGAATGTTTCCAGCTTCTGGCTATTACAAATAAAGCTGCCACAAACATGGTTGAGTAGATGTCCTTGTTGTATACTTAAGTGTCTTTTGGATATATGCCTAAGAGTAGTAGAGCTGGATGTTGAAGAAACGCTATTCCTAGTTGTCTGAGAAAGCACCAGATTGCTTTCCAGAGTGGTTGTACAAGTTTACATTCCCACCAGCAATGGAGGAGGGTTCCCTTTTCTCCACATCCTTTCCAGCATGTGTTGTCACTTGAGATTTTGATCTTAGCCATTCTGATGGGTGTAAGATGAAATCTCAGGGTTGTTTTGATTTACATTTTCCTAATGACTAAGGATGTTGAGCATTCTTTAAGTGTTTCTCTACCATTCGATCTTCCTCTAATGAGAATTCTCTGTTTAGTTCTCTACCCCGTTTTTAAATTGGATTACTTGATTTGTTGCCGTTTAACTTCTTGAGGTCTTTATTCTAGATATAAGCCCTCTGTCAGATACAGGGTTTGTGAAGATCCTTTCCCAGTCTGTAGGCTGTCGTTTTGTTCAGACAACAGTGTCTTTTACATTACAGAAGCTTTTCAGTTTCATGAAGTCCAGTTTATTGATTGTTGCTATTAGAGCCTGTGCTGTTGGTGTTCTGTTCAGGAAGTTGTCTCTTGTGCCAAGAGTTCTAGGCTGTTCCCCACATTTTCTAGAAGCAGATTTTTAATATTTTAAGAGTGGAGTGTGACTATGGACATGGATAGAGACATGAATAGAAGCTCTTTGTCTAGAACCACTCAGATTGAATAGATTGGCACATGGCTTATTCTGGAGAATAGAAAGAGCTTCACTATGAAAATTTATCAAGATAAATTGAGACTATAGGGCTACATGAGTACATTAATATCTTTTCAAAGAAAAGCAAAACCAATAACTTTAGAATACTCCAAACCAAAGAAATATTTACTTCCCTGATTTGGCTCTATAAAGAAGTGAATATCTTACGTTGAAATAGTAACAGATCCCCACCAGCTTGACATATGATTATCCTGAATGAAAGATGTACAGGAAGAGGATATTGACTGTCCCATTGCTGTCATTCCCTCCAATGATTTTGTCTATTTAATTGTTTTCTAACATCTTCCTGTACTCCAGTCTGAATCTGCTGCACACTGTCTGCCCACTCTTGATCTGTAAAAGTCTTTCTTTTCCTTCTGGACTCATCTCTACACTTCCTAAACATAAAGACATATTCACATGGAACACACACACACATATGGTGATATGTGATAAGAGAGTTAATATTAATAGTTGAGATCAGAATAAAAGAAATGCTCATTTACAAAGACAGTGCAGCTAGTCCTGATGAGACCTGATAGGCTAGGGTGAGATGGAAGGTGGGAGGACCTCACCTATCAGTGGATTGGGAAGGGGCAAGGGAGGAGAAGAGGTGGAAAGAACAGGATTGGGAGGGGACATGGGAATAGGCTACAGCTGGAATACAAAATGAATAAATTGTAATAAAAGTAGTTCAATTTATACTAAGTTAGAGCAAGTTTAAAACGACTTAATTTAAGTCTTTGTCCTAAAAAGTGAAACTAGTCAATCAGCACATAAAAGCAACATTTTTTTCTTTTCTTTTTTATTATTAATTACACTTTATTCATTTTGTATCCCCCCATAAGCCCCTCCCTCCTCCCCTCCCGATCCCACCCTTCCTCCCCTTTCTGCATGCATGCTCCTCTCCAAGTCCACTGATAGGGGAGGTCCTCCTCTCCTTCCTTCTGATCTTAGTCTATCAGATCACATCAGGAATGGCTGCATTGTCTTTTTCTGTGGCCTGGTAAGGCTGCTCTCCCCTCAGGGGGAAGTGATCAAAGAGCAGGCCAATCAGATTATGTCAGAGGCAGTCCCTCTTCCCATTACTATGTAACCCACTTGGACACTGAACTGCCATGGGCTACATCTGTGCAGGGGTTCTAGGTTATCTCCATGAATAGTCCTTCGTTGAGTATGAGTCTCTGGGAAGTTTCCTGTATTCAAATTTTCTTGTTCTGTTGCTCTCCTTGTGGAGTTTCTGTCCCCTCCAGCTCTTGCTATTTCCCACTTCTTACATAAAATTCCATTCACTCTGCCCATCAGTTGGCCATCAGGCTCAGCATCTGCTTTGATAGTCTGTAGGGCAGAGGCTTTCAGAGGCCCTCTGTGGCAGATTCCTAGGTTGTTTCCTGTTTTCTTCTTCTTCTGATGTCCATCCTCTTTGCCTTTCAGGATGGGGATTGACCGTTTTATTTAGGGTCCTCTCTTTTGCTTAGTTTGTTTAGATGTACCGATTTTAGAGGGTTTATCCTATGTTGTATGTTTATATGAGTGAGTATATACCATGTGTGTCTTTTTGCTTCTGAGACAACTTACTCAGGATGATCCTTTCCAGGTCCCACCATTTACCTGCAAATTTCATACTTTCCTTATTTTTCATTGCTGAGTAATACTCCATTGTATAGATGTACCACAATTTCTGCATGCATTCTTCAGTTGAGGGGCATCTGGGCTGTTTCCAGCTCCTGGCTATTACAAATGAAGCTGCTACAAACATGGTTGAGCAAATGTCCTTTTTGTGTACTTGAGCCTCTTTTGGATATATGCCTAGGAGCAGTATGGCTGGATCTTGATCCATCAATGTGATCCACCATACTAACAAATTGAAAGAAAAAAAACCACATGATAATCTCCCTAGATGCTGAAAAAGCCTTTGACAAAATCCAACATCCATTCATGTTTAAAGTATTGGAGAGATCAGGGATACAAGACACCTATCTCAACATAGTAAAGGCGATATACAGCAAGACTATAGCCAACATCAAACTAAACGGAGAGAAACTTAAAGCAATCCCACTAAAATCAGGGACAAGACAAGGCTGCCCACTCTCTCCATATCTGTTCAATATAGTGCTGGAAGTCCTTGCCAGAGCAATAAGACAGTTGAAGGAGATCAAGGGGATAAAGATTAGAAAGGAAGAAGTCAAATTATCAGTATTTGCAGATGATATGATAGTATACATGAGTGACCCCAAAAACTCTACCAGGGAACTCCTACAGCTGATAAACACCTTCAGCAAAGTGGCCGGATACAAAATTAACTCAAAAAGTCAGTAGCCCTCCTGTATACAAAAGACAAAAGGGCTGAGAAAGAAATTAGGGAAACAACACCCTTCACAGTAGCCACAAATGACATAAGGTACCTCAGAGTAACCCTAACCAAGGAAGTCAAAGAACTGTATGAAAAAAATTTCAAGTCTCTGAAGAAAGAATTAGAAGAAGATATGAGAAGATGGAAAGATCTCCCATGCTCATGGCTTGGCAGGATTAACATAGTAAAAATGGCCATCTTACCAAAAGCAATCTACAGATTCAATGCAATTCCCATCAAATTGCCAACACAATTCTTAACAGACCTGGAAAGAAAAATTCTCAACTTCATATGGAATAACAAGAAACCCAGAATTGCTAAAACAATCCTCTACAATAAAAGATCTTCTGGAGGTATCTCCATCCCTGATCTTAAGTTGTACTAGAGAGCAACAGTTTTAAAAGCTGCATGGTACTGGCATAGAAACAGAATGGTGGATCAATGGAACTGAACAGAGGACCCAGAAATAAACCCACACACTTATGGACTCCTGATTTTTGACAAAGATGCCAAAACCATACAATGGAAAAAAGATAGCATCTTCAACAAATGGTGCTGGTCCAACTGGATATCTACATGTAGAAAAATGAAAATAGATCCATACTTATCACCCTGCACAAAACTGAAGTCCAAGTGGATCAAAGGCCTCAACATAAAACCAGACACATTAAATCGGCTAGAAAAAAAAAATGTGGGGAATAGCCTAGAACTCATTGGTACAGGAGAGAACTTCCTGAACAGAACACCAACAGCACAGGCTCTAAGAGCAACAATCAATAAAAGCAACATTTTACTTAAGGTACTATTGTCTTTAAAATTGAAGTTTTTGTCCTGTGTTTAGAATATAATTGTGGAAAAGATGTAGAACAAAACCTGCTTAAAATAAGGTATTTTATGTGAGGTTTAATGGTAAAAGAAAAAAGTCCTAATTTGCCTCACCACTGTTACCAAGAAAATAGTAAGTTGAAAACAGCTGCCACTGAAACTGCTGTGCCTTGTGAATTCATTGTTTTTCAGTATGGTTTAACGTTGTAGAAATACAAATGAACGTTCATCTATGTTGCTGAGATGGCCTACACATGACAGCGTAGGAACAGAGTACACCTATGGTCAACTTGACTACATCTGAAATTAACTAAAAACTCGACTATTTGACAGGGATACTCGTGAAGGATATTTTTAGTTAACTGGATCATTTGAGAAAGACCCACCCACCTTAAATCAAGATCATTTGAGGTTGGAAGACCCAGTTTAAATCTAGACTATCTGGCCTCACCATTTTGTGATTGTCTATATAAAGTACAAGGTAGAAAGCAGTTTTTGGGTTTTTTGACTGTTAGCCCTTGCTCTTGCGGGGATGTTCATTCCTTTACTAGTATTAGAGCCTACCTCTTTGTGATTCCAGTGCATATTGAAGAACAGCTGAGACAGCCATCTTCATGGGCTAAACATGGGCTAAGCCTTTACTTCGGAGACAGACATTAGACAGACATTGTTAGATCACAGCCTGTAAGACATTCAAATAAGTTTCCTTTGCATATTGTGGAGAACATAGTCAATGTGCTGTGAGGCTCTGGACAATTAGAATGATCACATAAGATTTGTCTTTTGAATATGCTCTGATACTGGCTAGTCAATCAAAATGTTTCCAGGCATTAAATTTATAAGAATACTACATTTTTATATGATCTGTATAAGCAGAAATATATTACAACAAATGAAAAGAAGGCTACATTGGATAGTGGCAAAGAAGAATCTTGGCCCATGCCAGTTTGCAGACTCAGAACCCCTTGAATGAATGGACAACCAGGTGCCCTTGAGGAAGGACATTGATAAAATACCTGTTTTATTCTTTCTCCTGATCTTTCCCCAGAGGGACCTAAGACCTTTTACAAGGGTAACTGTACACTGGGGAAAAGGAAACAATCAGACTTTTCCAGGGTCTTTTCAATAATTGACACTGATTCTGTGAGACTCCAGGAAATATTGTGACACAAGAACAATTAAAATAGGAACTATTGTTTGACACAGTTCTTGCACCAACAAGGGGCCATGCAAGGACTGGACCTAAGTCCTTTACATAGTAGCCAATGGTCAGTTCAGGCTTCATGTGGGTTCATTAGGAAGGGAAGCAGGGGCCGTCTCTGACATGGACTCTGTTGCCAGCTTTTTGAACACTTTCCCAGGATGGGGCTGCCTTACCAGACCACATGGGAAGAGGATGAACTCAGTCTTCCTGCAATCGACTAGATATTCTGGGTGGGGGCAGGGAGGCTCCCCTATTTTGAAGAATAAGGGAGGGGGGATTCAGGAGAGAGAGTGGGACTGGAAGGGGGAGGGGCATCTACAATTTGAATGTAAAGTATAAATAATAAGACTCAAAAAAGAGAATTATTTGTTTAATATTGTAAAATTTACATAGATGGAATAAACTCTTTGAAATCAAAATAAAATATTATTGTGGGTTTTACAGCACATGTAAACAATAAAAAGTCTTCAAGTTTAGTACTAAAAAAGAATTACAAAATGCAAATCAAAATGACCCTGAGATTTCACCTTACACCCATCAGAATGGCTAAGATCAAAAACTCAAGTGACAACACACACTGGAGAGGATGTGGAGAAAGGGGAACCCTCCTCCATTGCTGGTGGTGTTATACCCAGTTCGCGAGCCCCCAAAAGATCTCCAGGAATCGACTCCGTTGCAAAACACATGAGGGTCTCTTTATTGAAAATTACAAGCTGCAGCTCGGGCCTAAACAGCCCCACTGCCGAAGCGGTGGGAGCTGAGCGCCCCGCGCCCAGGTTAGTGGGGTGATTTATAGATTCTGGTCCATCCCAGCATGCCCAAGGCAGGGGCAATTCCTGCCTGGAAAGCATCTATTGGTCAAGGTGCTACATTTTGAATTGGCTATAGGAAGGTTCCCAGAACATTGATGACCAGGTGTCCCTCCCTAGGGGGAGGGCCCAGTTTCCTAGCAACTGTATCTCTAGTGGGTGGGGAAAGAACGCAGTTCGAAAGCTAGCTCTCCCCTCAGGGAACTTACTGCTATACCGCGCCTACTCTACATAGTGTTAACAATCGCTGCTCATCTTTTTGGTCTCTCAGTGGGAATGTAAACTTTTACAACCACTTTGGAAATCAATCTGGTGCTTCCTCAGATGATTAGGAAAAGTGCTTCCTCAAGATCCAGCTATATGACTCCTAGGTATATATCCAAAATATGTGCAAATATACAACAAGGACATTTGCTCAACCGTGTTCATAGCAGCTCTCTTCATAATAGCCAGAATCTGGAAACAACCCAGATGTCCTTCAGTGGAGGAATGGGTACAGAAAGTGTGGTAATTTATCCAACGAATACTACTCAGCAATTAAAAACAAGAAAATTGTGAAATTTGCAGACAGATGTTGGGAACTAGAAAAGATTAGTCTGAGTGAGGTATTCCAGAGGCAGAAAGACACAAATGATATATCCTCACTTATAAGTGGATATTAGTCATATAATATAGGATAAACATACTAAAATCTATAGCCCTAAAGAAGCTAAACAACAAAGAGGACTCTAGGGAAGATGCTTAATCCTCATTCAGAAGGGCAAACAGGATAGACATCAGAAACAGGAGAAGACAAGGAACAGGACAGGAGCCTTCCACAAAGAAGATCTGAAAGACTCTACCCACCAGCTTATCAGTGTAGAAGGAGATACTGAGACTGTTGGGGGTCGCTGTTCTAGCAGCTGCTTTGATATTTTAATCTCAGCAGAAAGACTGCTTTTATCAGGCCTTCACTGGAGTCAGTGAAGAATTTCCAAGTCTATCTCCATTTGTTTGAGACAGCAGGTGGGACAGCTTGTCAAAATCACACCTCTTGTTTCACCTCCTTGTGATTTTAACTCATTGTACTAAAGCTGCTTTTACTCTGGCTTAAAAGGAGTCTAAAATATGGCCAACTGTTGGGCAGAGTGCATGGAATCTTATGTAAGTGGGAAATAGTAAGATCTGGAGAGGACAGGAACTCCACAAGGAGAGCAACAGAACCAGAAAATTTGAACACAGGGGTCTTTCCAGAGACTCATACTCATACTCCAACCAAGTACCATGCATGGAGATAACCTAGAACCCCTGCACAGCAGTAGCCCATGGCAGTTTAGTGTCCAAGTGGGTTACATAGTAATGGGAAGAGGGACTGCCTCTGACATAATCTGATTGGCCTGCTCTTTGATCACCTCCCCCTGAGGGGGGAGCAGCCTTACCAGGCCACAGAAGATGACAATGCAGCCACTTCTGATGAGAACTGATAGACTAAGATCAGAAGGAAGGAGAGGAGGACCTCCCCTATGAGTGGACTTGGAGAGGGGCATGCATGAAGAAGGGAGAGGGAGGGTAGGATTGGGAGGGGAGGAGAGAAGAGCTTATGGGAGGGATATAAAGTGAATAAAGTATAATTAATAAAAGTTTTAAAAAAAGGAGTCTAAAATAAAGCCAGGTTTCTAGTTTCTACTAAAGCCCCTTGGAAAGGTCCCATGTGTTGCGTGTTAGTTTATTAATTTTAATCCTCACTCCTGGCTCAAGAACCATTCAACTCTGCTGGCCAGCTCCAGCATGAGACTCATAGCCAAACTTTGGGCAGAGTTCAGGAAATCTTATGGAAGAAGAGGGAGATAGAAAGACCTGGAGTGGACAGGAACTCCATAAGGAGAACAACAGAGCCAAAATACCTGGGCCCAAGGGGACCTACAGAGACCAATACTCCAACCATAGACCGTGCATGGAGAGGACCTAGATCCTCTGTTCAAAGAAAGCCCATTGGCTGCTCAGTTTCCAAATGGGTTCCCTAGTAAGGGGTACAGGGGCTGTCTCTGACATGAACTCAGTGGCAGGCTCTCTGATCACACCCCCTGTGGGTGCAGCCTTGCCAGGCCATAGAGGAAGATGATATACCAGTTCCAAGATGAAATTATTCACATGCACACATATACTTGTACACAACATTCACACCCACCACTCATCATGAAGGAGAGCTTTGAATTCTTACTGTGTGCTAAAATTTTATTTGTATATAACAAAGTATATTTGTTACATATATCACAAGAGGTAAGCCTGTAGTAGCCCATTTGGAGTTAATGGCAATTGGAGTGCACATCTGAGCAGTGAAATTCGGGATCTTGGCCCTAGTTCTTATCTAAAGCTT
This sequence comes from Meriones unguiculatus, assembly GCF_030254825.1. NCBI lineage: Eukaryota > Metazoa > Chordata > Mammalia > Rodentia > Muridae > Meriones > Meriones unguiculatus. Next base: position 230,036 of record NC_083355.1, on the reverse strand, counting down.
GGTGTCTCAGAGACTGACCCTGGCAATTCTACAGCAAACAGCTCTGACCCTGAGAACTAGACAATAAATTCCATGCAACCATGGTAACCAGACAGCAGGTTCTGTGTAACCTTGAGTGAGCCCTTGTATATTTTGGCCAAGCTGTGTGAGAAGCTGCTTGTTCTTTTCTGCTATATAAGTGTTGGTTTTACTATTATTAAATGAACACCTAGATAAGAGCCTAGACTTGGTGTCCTTCTTTGTGTCACCCTGCCTCCTTCCCCCTCAGCCCTCACTCAGGTGGTATCCAAGTTTCACTGCAGGCCAGTGACATAAGCCAATAATGGCTGTTGGTTTAAAAGAGTGTGGACACAGTATATACTCACTTATAAGTGGATACTAGACCTATAAGATAAGATAAACATACTAAAATCTGTACACCTAAGGAAGCTAAACAAGGAAGACCCAGGATAAGATGATCAATCCTTACTTAGAAAGATAAATGGCATAGACATTGGAAGTAGGAGAAAACAAGAAACAGGACAGGAGCCTACCATAGAGGGCCTCTGAAAGACTCTACCTAGCAGTGTATCAAAGCAGATATTAAGACTCATAACCAAACCTTTGGCAGAGTGCAGGGAATCATATGAAAGAAGGGGGAGTTAGTATGACCTGGAGAAGACAGGAGTTCCACAAGGACCTAATATATCTGGGGTCTTCTATAAGACTGTTTCTCCAACCAAGGACCGTGCATGGATATAACCTAGAACCCCTGCACAGATGCAGCCCATGGCAGCTCAGTATCCAAGTGGGTGTCCTAGTAAGGGGAACAGGGACTGTCTCTGACATGAACTCATTGACCAGCTCTTTAACCTCCCCACCCCCTGTGGGAGGAATAAGCTATCTAGTCCACAGAGGAGGACTTTGCAGCCAGTCCTGGTGAGACCTGATAGGCTAGATTCAGGTAGAAGAGAAGGAGGACCTCTCCTATCAGTGGACTTAGAAAGGGGCAGGGAAGAGATGAAGGAGAAAGGGTTGGATTGGGAGGGAATAAGGGAGGGGGCTACAGCTGAGATAGAAAATGAATAGGGGGAGCCAAGATGGCGGCGCCGGGAGAGCACTGTGTCTGAGAAGCGGGACAGCACTCTCAACGACCAGGAGACTGAACTCTGGGCCCTAAAACTGCAGCGATCGTGTTTCCCAGGGGAGGGGAGGCTCCCACGGCGTGGGAATCGGTCTGGTCCACTCTCGGTTGCCCAGCCAGAACCCGGAAGAAATCCCGGGTAACGCGCTGGCTTTGGATCTCTGGGCTGGAGCCGCTAGTCTGCGTGTCCCAATCACTTTCCCAGGCTGATCAGTGGGCACAAGGGTGCCTGAGACTGGAAGTCCCAGTTGCAAGAAAACCCCACGGGGAAGCAAAGTTGCGAGTCTGATCACGGGTCACCCAGTCTTTCCCTGGAAGATCTCACTGACCACAGGTACCTGCTGCCATTGCAACTGAGCTCCCACCGTGCTGAGAGCTGCTGCCCACCCAGCTCACCAGTACAGACCAGCTGTGCACCCCAGTGCAACAGGGACTGGGAACCCCTGCCCGGAGAATGCCCCACAGGGAAGGAAGAAACTGTGCTGCTGGGGTCACCTAGGCTGTGCCTGGGGAAAGTCTAGCAGACTGCAGATCGCAAACAGGCAAGTATGCCCAGCCATCACAGATCCGGGCCCAAGCAGGGAACACAGAGATATTGGGAACCCAGCCCCCGCAGATTAGCAGGCGGGTGCACGCTCCACCAGCCCAGAGGCCTGCTTTGTACCAACTACTCCTTACAGTCAGAACTGTGAGCCCCAAGACACCAGAGTCTAAGAGTCACTGTCTGGAGAAACCCTCACAAGGAACAAGGAATGAAGCAAAGGAGACAGACTTAGACAACCCAGTATATCCCTGGAAAAGGTCCCACAGACTGGCCCAACCTAGGGAAATGCTGTGCCCCAGATAGCCTGCTGTTACCAGCAGAGCAGTACTCACCAGCCACAGATTACCTCTTGGGTTCTGGGGCACAGAGCCCCAACCTCAGACCTACAAAAGACCGGGAACCCTGAGATCAAACCCCAGATACTGCTCCAAGGGGCAATCAGTTATCCCTAACAAAACCGACCAAACCACGGGACACACAGGTTACAGCAGTTGATCACTAAATTTACAGCAAGAAACCCAGAAGGAAGGCAGCTATCTCCAGGACTTCTCCCAGTGAGAGGAGAGCCCTCTTGACTAATCAGGAACACAGTTACCACCCAAGTCTCTATGCCTGAGGTGAGCTGTAGCAACTCATGAAAAACACCAGCCATCCAGTGACTATACCCAAAAAGCAGAGAAGGCTTCCTTCAGGAAAAACCATCTTCCTGCCAAAGGGATTCTCTCCACTACAAGAGTCCAGGAACAACCAGAAACTAAATTCAAACAATTAAGACAACCCAATGGGTAGAGGACAGCATAAAAGTTCAAACAACAAAAGCCAGAGCAATATGGCATCTCCAGAACCCAGTTATCCAGGGGCAAATAACCCTAGACACCCCAGCATAATTGAAATTCAAGAAGATGACCTAACATCTACGCTCATGAAGAAGATAACAGAGGAAACAAATAAAATACGAAAAGAAATAGAGGAAGCTGCAGCCAAACAGTCTGTGGCCTTTAGAGAGGAAATGCTTAAATCACTGAATGAAATAAAAGAAACAGTGGATTGTTCAAACAAACAGCTAAAAGAATTGATGGAAAAACATGAAAATACAGTCAGACAGGTGAAGGAAACCAACAAAATAGCTCAAGACCTGAAGATAGAATTGGAAAAATTTAAAAAAACACAAATGGAAGAAATTGTGGAGAGAAAGAACTTAGGGTAGAAAGCAGGAACTACAGAGGTTAGCATAACCAATAGGCTAGAAGAAATGGAAGAAAGAATCTCAGGTGTGGAAGATACAATGGAAGAAATAGATGTATCTGTCAAAGAAAATGTTAAATCTAAAAAATTCCTGACACAGACCGTCCAAGAAATTCAAGACAACATAAAAAGAACAAACCTAAGAATGATAGGAATAGAGGAAAAAGAAGATTCCCTGCACCAAGGCCCAGAAAATATTTTCAACAAAATCATTGAAGAAAATTTCCCCAACTTAAAGGAGAGGCCAATAAGAATACAAGAGGCCTATAGAACACCCAATAAATTAGGCAAGAAAAGAAAATCCTCCCGCCACATAATAATCAAAACTGTAAGTATACAGAACAAAGAAAAAATACTAAAAGCTACAAGAAAAAAAGGCCAAGTAACATATAATGGCAAACTCATTAGAATCACACCTGACTTTTCAACAGAGACTATGAAAGCCAGAAGGGCTTGGACGGATATCATGCAGACCCAAAAGAATACAGATGTCAGCCCAGGCTACTATATCCTGCAAAATTCTCAGTCCTCATAGATGGAGAAAACAAGATATTCAAAGACAAAAACAAATTTCAACAATACCTACAAACAAATCCAGCATTACAGAAGACACTGGAAGGGAAAATACAACCCAAGAAAACTAGTTACATCCAAGAAAACACAGGAAATAAATAACCCCACTACAGTAAAACAAAAAGCAACCAAGCACACAACCGTATGACCAGAGCCAACATCAAATTCAAAGGATTTAACAGCCAATGGTCATTAATCTCTCTCAATATCAATGGACTTAATTTTCCAATAAAAAGACACAGACTAACAGAATGAATGCGTAAACAAAACCCAGCAATCTGTTGTATACAAGAAACTCACCTAAGTCACAAAGATAGACATTACCTGAGGGTAAAGGGATGGAAGATGGCTTTCCAAGCAAATGGATGCAAGAAGCAAGCAGGAGTAGCCATTCTAATAGCTGATAAAATAGACTTTCAACCAAAATTAATCAAAAGAGATGGAGAAGGACACTTCATACTCATCAAAGGAAAACTCCACCAGGAAGACATCACAATCCTGAATATCTATGCCCCAAATACAAGGGCACCCACATTTGTGAAAGAAACATTGATAAAACTTAAACCACACATAGATCCCCACACACTAATAGTGGGAGACTTGAACACCCCACTCTCAACAAAGGACAGGTCAACTAAACAGAAATTAAATGAAGAAACAATATCTCTAACAGAGATCATGAATCAAATGGACCTAACAGACATATACAGAACCTTGCACCCAAATACAAAAGAATTTACCTTCTTCTCAGCACCTCATGGAACCTTCTCCAAAATAGACCACATAGTTGGTCACAAAGCAAGCCTCAACAGATACAAGAAGATTGAAATAATCCCTTGTATCCTGTCTGATCACCATGGAATAAAGCTGGACCTCAGTAACAACAAAAATAGCAAAAAGCCTACACATACATGGAAACTGAACAACTTGCTACTAAAAGACAGCTGGGTCATGGAAGAAATAAAGAAAGAAATTAAAATCTTCCTAGAACTCAATGAAAATGAAGACACAACATACCCAAACTTGTGGGACACAATGAAGGCAGTGCTAAGAGGAAAGTTCATAGCACTAAGTGCCTTCAAGAAGAAATTTGAGACAGTGCATTCAGGCAACTTAATGGATCACTTAAAAACCCTAGAAAAAGAAGAAGCAGACACACCAAAAAGGAGTAGAAGGCTGGAAATAATCAAACTCAGGGCTGAAATCAATCAATTAGAAACAAATAAAACAATTCAAAGAATCAATGAAACCAAGAGCTGGTTCTTTGAGAAAATCAACAAGATAAACAAACCCTTAGCCAAGCTAACTAAAAGGCAGAGAGACACCATCCAAATAAACAAAATCAGAAATGAAAAGGGGACATAACTACAGACACTGAGGAAATTCAAACAATAATTAGGACTTACTTCAAAAGTCTATATACCACAAAATTTGAAAATTTAAATGAAATGGACAATTTTCTTGATCGATTCCACTTACCAAAGCTAAATGAGGACCAGGTAAATCAATTAAATAGGCCTATATTCCCCACGAAAATAGAAGCAGTCATCGAAAGTCTCCCATCCAAAAAAAGCCCAGGACCTGATGGTTTCAGTGCAGAATTCTACCAGACACTCAAAAAAGAGCTAACTCCAATTCTCTTCAAATTATTCCACAAAATCGAAACAGAAGGAACATTACCAAACTCATTCTATGAAGCCACAGTCACCTTGGTACCTAAACCTCACAAAGACCCAACAAAAAAAAGAGAACTTCAGGCCAATCTCCCTTATCAACATTGATGCAAAAATGCTCAACAAAATACTCACAAACCGAATACAAGAACACACAAAGATATCATCCACCTTGACCAAGTAGGCTTCATCCCAGGTATGCAGGGGTGGTTTAATATACGGAAATCCATCAATGTGATCCACCATATTAACAAACTGAAAGAAAAAAACCACATGATAATCTCCCTAGATGCTGAAAAAATCCAACATCCATTCATGTTTAAAGTATTGGAGAGATCAGGGATACAAGGCACATATCTAAACATAGTAAAGGCGATATACGGCAAACCTATAGCCAACATCAAACTGAACTGAGAGAAAGTTAAAGCAGTCCGACTGAAATCAGGGACAAGACAAGGCTTCCCACTCTCTCCATATCTCTTCAACATAGTTCTGGAAGTCCTTCCTAGAGCAATAAGACAGTTGAAGGAGATCAAGGGGGTAAAAATTGGAAAGGAAGAAGTCAAATTATCAGTATTTGCAGATGATATGATAGTATACATGAGTGACCCCAAAAACTCTACCAAGGAACTCCTCAGCTTATAAACACCTTCAGCAAAGTGGCCGGATACAAAATTAACTCAAAAAGTCAGTAGCCCTCCTGTATACAAAAGACAAAAGGGCTGAGAAAGAAATTAGGGAAACAACACCCTTCTCAGTAGCCACAAATGACATAAGGTACCTCAGAGTAACCCTAACCAAGGAAGTCAAAGAACTGTATGAAAAAAATTTCAAGTCTCTGAAGAAAGAATTAGAAGAAGATATGAGAAGATGGAAAGATCTCCCATGCTCATGGCTTGGCAGGATTAACATAGTAAAAATGGCCATCTTACCAAAAGCAATCTACAGATTCAATGCAATTCCCATCAAATTGCCAACACAATTCTTAACAGACCTGGAAAGAAAAATTCTCAACTTCATATGGAATAACAAGAAACCCAGAATTGCTAAAACAATCCTCTACAATAAAAGATCTTCTGGAGGTATCTCCATCCCTGATCTTAAGTTGTACTAGAGAGCAACAGTTTTAAAAACTGCATGGTACTGGCATAGAAACAGAATGGTGGATCAATGGAACTGAACAGAGGACCCAGAAATAAACCCACACACTTATGGACACCTGATCTTTGACAAAGACGCCAAAACCATACAATGGAAAAAAGATAGCATCTTCAACAAATGGTGCTGGTCCAACTGGATGCCTACATGTAGAAAAATGAAAATAGATCCATACTTATCACCCTGCACAAAACTGAAGTCCAAGTGGATCAAAGGCCTCAACATAAAACCAGACACATTAAATCGACTAGAAAAACAAGTGGGGAATACCCTAGAACTCATTGGTACAGGAGAAAACTTCCTGAACAGAACACCAACAGCACAGGCTCTAAGAGCAACAATCAATAAATGGGACCTCATGAAACTGAAAAGCTACTGCAAAGCAAAGGACACCGTCATCAAAACAAAACGACTGCCTACAGATTGGGAAAGAATCTTCACCAACCCTTTATTTGATAGAGGACTCATATCCAGTATATATAAAGAACTAAAGAAGCTGAAAAGCAGCAAAGCAAGTAATCCAATTAAAAAATGGGGAACAGAGCTAAACAGAGAATTCTCGACAGAGGAATATCAAATGGCAGAAAAACACTTAAAGAAATGCTCAACCTCATTAGCCATTAGGGAAATGCAAATCAAAACGACCCTGAGATTTCACCTTAAACCCATCAGAATGGCCAAGATCAAAAACTCAAGTGACAACACATGCTGGAGAGGTTGTGGAAAAAGGGGAACCCTTCTCCACTGCTGGTGGGAATGTAAACTTGTACAACCACTCTGGAAATCAATCTGGCGTTTTCTCAGACAACTAGGAATAGCGCTTCCCCAAGATCCAGCCATACCACTCCTTGGCATATATCCAAAAGAGGCTCAAGTACACAAAAAGGACATTTGCTCAACCATGTTTGTAGCAGCTTCATTTGTAATAGCCAGAAGCTGGAAACAGCCCAGATGCCCCTCAACTGAAGAATGCATGCAGAAACTGTGGTACATCTATACAATGGAGTATTACTCAGCAATGAAAAATAAGGAAAGCATGAAATTTGCAGGTAAATGGTGGGACCTGGAAAGGATCATCCTGAGTGAGTTGTCCCAGAAACAAAAAGACACACATGGTGTATACTCACTCATATAGACATACAACATAGGACAAACCCACTCAAATCTGTGCATCTAAAGAAACTAAGCAAGAGAGAGGGTCCTAAATAAAACGGTCAATCCCCATCCTGAAAGGCAAAGAGGATGGACATCAGAAGAAGAAGAAAACAGGAAACAACCTAGGAACCTTCTACAGAGGGCTTCTGAAAGCCAGAAGAAGAAAACAAGAAACAAACTAGGAACCTACCACGGAGGGCCTCTGAAAGCCTCTGCCCTACAGACTATCAAAGCAGATGCTGAGCCTGATGGTCAACTGTTGGGCAGAGTGAATGGAATTTTATGTCAGGAGTGGGAAATAGTAAGAGCTGGCGAAGAAAGGGTCTCAACAAGGAGAGCAACAGAACAAGAAAATCTGAACACAGGGAACTTCCCAGAGACTCATACTCAACCAAGGACTATTCATGGAGATAACCCAGAACCCCTGCACAGATGTAGCCCAGGGCAGTTCAGAGTCCAAGTGGCTTACATAGTAATGGGAAGAGGGACTGCCTCTGACATAATCTGATTGGCCTGCTCTTTGATCACTTCCCCTTGAGGGGGAAGCAGCCTTACCAGGCCACAGTAGAGGACAATGCAGCCACTTTTGATGTGAACTGATAGACTAAGATCAGAAAGGAGAGGAGAACCTCCCCTATCAGTGGACTTGGGGAGTGGCATGCATGCAGAAAGGGGAGGAAGGATGGGATCGGGAGGGGAGGAGGGAGGGGCTTATGGGGGGATATAAAATGAATAAAGTGTAATTAATAAAATAAAATAAAAAAAGAAAATGAATAAACTGTAGTAAATAAAAATAAAATAAAATTAAAAATATATAAAAAATAAAAATAAAAGGGTATGGAGAGGTACAAAATCTCAAAAAATACTTAATGACAGAATTAAAATGGATGCTCATAGGTCTGGACTATAAAAGAGAAAAAGGCAGGGGAACCAATGAAATGTTTCCTTAATGTACATCTCTTCTCAGAGAAATGGCCAGCTCTCATCCCTGCCATGTTACCACTACTTGATATAACAATTTGCACAAAGAAAGTTGACAGTACTTCTATAGAGCTTCAGATGAGAAGGACTATGACACCTTTTATTCTTTGTGTTAAGATTTTTTTTAAATCATATTATAAATTGAATGTGGAATTTAGTGAAACTAACATAATTTTTAGCTTTGTTTTTTTAATTTAGTTTTGAAAATTTTCACATAACATGTTGTTTATATCCTTTCATCTTTCCTAACCCTTACCAAGTATGTGAATGTGTGGAGAAAACCTTTGCACTTGTTTTAGGATTTTGGGCGGAGTGAGGGAGGCAAACTGAAAGTAAGAGGCAATCTTATAAAGAAGACAATAGTGACACTACTGAGCTAGTAGTGGCAGAGGTGATTAAGTAGGTGGAGAAAGTCACCCTGACCACTTACAGCCACCAACTTCTTTTTTTTCTTATTGTCCCCCCTCCAATACATTCCTACTGCCATTTCCCCTTCCTCATCTCCTTTCATTCACTTATTTTCTCTCCCCAGATCCATCCTCCTCCATTTCCTTTCATAAAAGAGCAGGATGCCCAGGGATATCAGCCAAATATGAAATAACAAGATACAGTAAGACTTGGCACAAACCTTCATATCAAGGCTGGTGATTAGCATGCAGTTGAAAAATTCAGCAGTGCCATCTGATGGACTACAGCTGAATGTATGCCATATCTCGCATGTCATACTTCCAAAAAAAAATCTAATATGTCCATTGTGAAACTTAGCTCTCAATATAATGTGAAAAATGCGCTTTCATTAAAGTATTGTATTATTTAAAGTTTACTCAAGTTACTTCATTCTGTCCTTTACTCCTTCACTCTGTTATGTGCATACTAAATGCATAACTTATACATGGCTTACCTTTTGCTACCCAACTCTATTTACTGTAAAGCATTTATAATTCACTGGCATGAATTTTCAATGGTTTTAATTGTCTTCAGAGTAGGGCAGCCTCCGCCTTAGCCATTAATGATTTCCAGAGTACTTAAACAGATTGCCCTTCAAAAGAGAATCTACATAGTAATTTAAAAAAATACCTTCTAATGATAAGAATGAATCAGTAATATGTTAAATTACCAGTGTCACTACATTTTGAAGGTCAAATATTTTAGTGGAGTCAGTTGACAGGGGTGGTCAGACTTGTATTTGGCATAGAAAAGATTAAGCCACAGCTATTATGAATGTTCAGTACTTTCCAGGAGACCTGAAGTCATTGCCATCATGAATTTAAAGGATGCATACAAGAATTAGACTGATTCTAAAGAACACAAAGGATGGAACTTAAAAATGACATAGGAATCAATGAAAACAACTTTTTTGATCAAACAAAGAAAAACTTTACAAAGAACCAAATAAATTGACTAAAAATGAAATGACTGCCTTGAAAAATAAGAAATTCTCTACGATGGTGCTATGATGTTGTCACCTCACTGGTTATTATTATTATTATTATTATTATTATTATTATTATTTAGAATAGATTTAACATTTGTTTATTTATTTGGAGGTTCAGTTACCAAAACTCTTACTTGCAGAAAAATCTGTTGATCAAAAATTAGCTGAAAATAAATATGTTGAAGCCTTAAAATATGATTACTATTTATGACAAGACTAAACATGAGACACAACTGCTATTTTTTTATAACTGAGTTATTTAATCCAAACTTGCAATTACTGATTTATCATCACTGCAGTAACAAAGACTCAAACATTTCTTGGTCTAATCTCTATTTTTCCCATTGTAGATTCAGTTTATTCTGTGAAAGCGTCTCTATTACTAGATTGTATGAATGATCTGTCTTTTGTTTTAGCTGAACATTTTAGTAAGATGCATTTGGTACTTTATGACAACTGAAAGGGATAGACACTTCATTAATCCATTACTTATGACAAAAAATGTGGCCAGAATTGTCTTCTGCTTTCAAGTCTATTGTATGCTTTAGTAATATAGTCCTGCTTTCAACAAAAGCATGCATCACAATATAAATCTAGTATGGTCCATTGGATCGGCAGCATTTGACAGTCCTTGCTATTTCTCTGAAAGATTCTCTAAGACACTGAATTAAGAACGATGACATTTCTCTGCTATATCACTTTTTACTGTCTCATGCTTTATTTCTAATAGAATTAAAGACAACTCAAATAATTTGAAACACAGAAAGCATGCTTAGCTCTGAGGACCAAAATCTCTAAGGTATATTTGCTCTAACAAAGTTAAAGAAATCTTGATGTTCACTGTCAACTTCAAATCTCTGTCAGGCTTACTAAGCAAATGTTTTACAGATCACTTCCTATTCATTAAAATAAAGAAGGAAATAACACTTTAAATAATGGCAACTTTCAATCTCTCTTACATATTTATTCATGCCTGGAGAGGCTTTAATTATGCATCAGTGGAAATAGATTGCTGCAAAGAAAGTACACTTCAGAGCAATCAATAATGATCTTGCACAATTCTTGGGTAAAAATAAAGCATTTCCCTAAAACATCCTAATTTCTATAGGACATTTTCATTCCCAGAAGAACAATATTATTTTTATATTGAAACATCTTTAAATATGTTCAAGTTCCTGTATATATTTTTATTTTTATTAATTACAGTTTATTCACTTTATATCCTCCCTGTTCCTCCCTCCCTCTTTCCCTCCCAATCCTACCCCCCTCTTTCCCACCCGTGTCCCTCTCCCAGTCCACTGAAAAAGGAGGTCCTCCTCCCCTTCCCTCTGACCCTAGTCTATCAGGTCTCATCAGGAGTGGCTGCATTGTCTTCTTCTGTGGCCTGGTAAGGATGCTCTCCCTTCAGGGGGAGGTGATCAAAGAGCAGGCCAATCAGTTCATGTCAGAGACAGTCCCTGTCCCTGATACTATGGAGGCCATTTGGATACCGAACTTCTATAGGCTACGTCTGTGCAGGGGTTGCAGGACCTCACGGGTTATTGGTTCAGGGAGTATTCAAGTAGGATTCACTTAGAATAACTTAATTGTTTAAAATTATTGCACTTGGAAGGCAAAGGCAGGACAATAACCAAAGCCAGCCTGATCTTCAGAGTGAGTTCCAGGGGAAAAAAAAAAAAAAAAAAATATATATATATATATATATATATATATTCTTACATATATAAATAGGTGTGTATGTATATATATATTTTATATATAATATTTAACACTAAATGAGAGTATCTGAAATCTGACTCCCATTATTGTTTTTCTCCAAAGTTTTTGCTTTCTATTTGTGAATATGTTATAATTTTGAGTCTTTGAAAACATTATTTATGTGAAGCAATCATATAACATAGACAAGTGAAATTAAACTTTTTCTTGGGAATAATTATGTTCTACAAAATAATCATCTGATATTTTATTGTTAAAAGTAATAGTCTCAGAAAAATGAGATGATATTCATATACTTTGAAGATATCTCTAACTGACTGTCTGAAATGGAGACTTGTACTCTCCACTTGACATAGACCCAGGGGAATGTAAAAGGTTTGAAATACTTAATCACTTAATATATTGATTTACCTTCAGCAACAAAGTATGAAATGCCTTAATTTTGATGGACAGATAATACAATGCCTTGCTTTCCTTTTTAAAAATCTTTTATTCATAGATTATAGAAATTCAACATTCTTAGCATTTCATTCTCCTTTTTTATTTAACAGTTTTATTTATTTAACAGTTTTGGTCATTGTAACCATAGAGTTAATTCTCCTAAGTATCTTCCTATGTATTTCCCCCAGTTTTACGGGACTTTTAAAAAAGATTGAGTATAATAATACATCTTTGAGAAGACCTCGTCAGCCCCTATATATATTTAATGATTATTGTAGTTTGGAATGTAACACTGGTATCCAATTAATGCAAAGTCAACAGATCATTAATGAAAGAAAAATCCATTTATAATTCTACTGTGTGTCTGCTGTTTAAAGTAACTAGCACACTGCAATATATAGTACCTAATGCTATTTGAAACAAAGCAACTATTATCAACTCAAAAATAACTGTGAAGTTACATATGAGAATAGTGTCCCTACATCGCATATGAGCTGAAGGGAAAGCAAACAATGAAAGACCGTCAAGTGATGTAAACTTTGCTTCATGCGTATATGACTAGGGGAGACCTCTTACAACTGTCTCAGTAAAGTTTAGTAACAAACCAAAAGAAATTATTACAATTTATATTGACATTAAAATGAACTTATTAATGTGAAAATTTTTTCCAAAATTTATTTCTTTTGAAGGAATTGAACAAAATATGCTGTACTAGAAGCAGCAGGAACTACTGTCCACAGGGTTTATTTTTAATATTTATTTATTTATTTTTATTATAATTTATTCACTTTGATCCCAGCTGTAGCCCTTTCCTTTGTCCCCTCCCAATCCTCCTCTCCCTCCCTCTTCTCCTACCACACCCCTCCCCAGTCCATTGATAGGGGAGGTCCTCCTCCTCTTCCCTCTGACCCTAGCCTATCAGGTTTCATCAGGACTGGCTGCAGTGTTTTCCTATGTGGCCTGGTCAGGCTGCTCCCCCATCGGAGAAGGTGATCAAAGAGCCAGCCACTGAGTTCATGTTTTTACAGAGAAGACTTTCATAAAAAAAAAAAAAAAAGCACTTTGGGTTTTTTTCCATCTGTTCTAAGCTATGTTTTAATCTAATGTGTGTAATATAACAGCAATTTCACTGAAGAAATGATAAGTGAAAATCGATTCTAACTTAAATTACAAGAATTAATATAAAGTCAGTTATAATGAACACAAATTGTACTTTCAAAAGAAAGGAGGAAGTATGGCATAAGGTAAGTGTAATTCTCTATAAAAGGATTCCAAATATGGTTACAAATATATCAAAGTTACTTTTTACATATGAACTCTTTGGGAAATAGTCTAATACCATTTGTACCAAGAGATTTATTTGACTATATTTGTATGTATGTGAATGTACAACAACTCTAAAAACTTAAATTTTTCTCTAAGGAGTTTTTCTGTAGTCCTTAACAGCTAATATACCATTTTAAACTCTTTCTGTAATCATGTATGCAGGGATTTCTTAAGGTTACTTTTAATTTTCTTCCTTGCTAAATTCACTTTTTAATAATGCCCTCTGAGACTGATTAATTCTTGACTGATTAAGGCTTGACTGAAGGTAATTCACAGTAGAATACAAAAGTTTCATTCCACCCTTTGAGAATCATCTAGCTGCCTTGCTACAATTAATAACTATTTGTGACAAAGCAGATAGATTTGTTTGAATGATTATTGTCCACATACCTAAATTCTTCCTTGAGACCAACAAAGTCCCGGCTCATATTAATCTTCTTGAAGACACAAATTTATCTTTTGGGAGTCTCTAACTAATGAAGCTAAATATAAAAGTGGAGTATTAGGTTAAGCATCTATAGGGAATCACTCTGTGTGTAAATCAGTAATGTAAAATTGGTTTGAACATATTATATTGAGAAAGACTTTTTCTTTAATTATAGATATTTGTAAAAATAGTCCCAGTGGATAAAAATAAATAATGGTAGTGATAGAAGAATGCTATGTAAATTTTTGGATTGTCTGCAGTGTTCACTGTTTTGAAAGTACAAATTTATATTGACTAAATGACTTCAGAAATCACCCATATTTTAGGTGAAAAAGAAACCTTAAAGGGATTAATGGAAGAAGAGCCTGTTCCACAGATAAGACAAAATTCTCCTCAAAAACAAAATTAGACAATATCCTCATCAATTTAATAAATTCTCAGGTTTAAAATGTGAATGGAGTTGTAGGAAAAAATAGAACCTATCAAATGGATAACAGTGTTCAATGGGGAATTTGAACCTGTAATAAGTGCGATCATTACTTTCTGTTTTATGAAGTTTTTATTTTAAAATATGAAAAAAATCTATGCTTATATCACAGGCTTGTTTACACATTAAGTTAAAGAGTCAATGAAAATCAATTTAATTTTCATTGGAGGGTCAAGAAAATCTATTTCTTATTCCATTCCTGAGACTGATACAACTTCAACTCAAATTTAGATATGTATCATACTTTTGAAAGTAAAACAAAATGAAAAATCAAAAATTTGCCATTACCTCTTACTTTTCTCACACTTCTCATTGTAGTTCTACAGATCTTGTCAAAACAAAGACTGAGCAGTTAGTATTTATGAATTTATATATATATATATATATATATATATATATATATATATTCCTAACTGTTAAGTTTGAAGAATTATCTGCTATATATCTAAACTGTACCTTGAGACCAGCAAGGCCACATCTCACATTAACCTTCTCAAAGACACAAATTTATCTTTTGGGACTCTTTAACTAACATGGTTAACTATAAAAGTAGGGTTAAGCATATATAGAAAATCACTGTATTTATAAATCATCCCTGCAGAATTGGCTTGAACATACTATATTGAGAACAATGTCTTTTTTAAGACTTCATCTTTAATTAGAAATATTTATATAAACACAGTGGATGAAAATGATTAATGGTATCAATAAAAGAGTATTACTTTTGGATATCCAAATTAGAGGTGTGTGTGTGTGGTGTGCATGTGACACTAATTAAAGAGAAACAGGTCATGAATTTGAGAGAGAGAAGAGGGGGTGCATAGGAGAGGTTCTCAGTTAGGGTTTCATTGCTGTGAAGAGACAACATGACCACAGCAACTGTGGTTCTGTCTCTGTGAGTCCCCATGGCTGTACCAAAATTATTTCACACAAATCATCAGCCCTCCAATAAAGAAGTGTGGAATGGACTGATAATAAAGTCAGGGAGACAAAACCTATTACAAGATATAAAATATCTTGGGGCTCAATTGATTATCTTTTTTAGGTGTATAGATTTCATTATGTTTATCATATCTTATAGATCTATATAAGTGAGTATATCCCATGTTTGTCTTTCTCCTTCTGGGATATTTCACTCAGAATGATCTTTTCTAGATCCCACCATTTGCCTGCAAATTTCATGATTTCCTCCTTTTTGATTGCTGAGTAGTATTCCATTGTGTAAAAATACCACAATTTCTGTACCCATTCCACCGTTGATGGACATCTGGGTTGTTTCCAGGTTCTGGCTATTAAAAAGATAATCAATTGAGCGGACATGGGGTAAGATGATCAATCCTCATTTAGAAAGACAGATGGGATGTGCATTGAACGTATGACAGTAGTCTACTGGGCACATCTGAAAGACTCTAACTAGCAGTGTTTTCAAAGCAAAGACTCATGACCAAACCTTTGGCAGAGTACAGGGAATCATAAGAAAGAAGGGGAGTTAGTCTGATGGGGAAAGGATAGGAGCTCCACAAGGACCAAATATATCTGGGCACAGGGTCTTTTCTGAGACTGACATTCAACCAAGGACCATGTATGGATATAACCTAGAACCTCCACTCAGATGTAGCCTGTGGTAGCTCAGTAACCAATTGGTTTCCCAAAGTGAGGGGAACAGGGACTATTTCTAACAGGAACTCAATGACTGGCTCTTTGGTCTCCCCACCCCCGAAGGGAGGAGCAGTCCTGTTAGGCCACAGAGGAGGGTTTTGCAGCCAGTCCTGAAGATACCTGATAAAACAGGATCAGACAAATGGGGAGGAGGTCCCCCCTATCAGTGGACTTGGAAAGGGGCACGGTGGAGATGAGGGAGGGAGGGAGGGACTGGGAGGGAATGAGGGATCGGGACACGGCTGGGATACAGAGTTAATAAAATGTAACTGATAAAAATAAATAAATAAAAGGTAAAAAAAAAAACGGACAAAACAAGAAACAAGAAAAAAAATATCTTGGGGCAATGCTAACCAAGCAAGTGAAATACTTATATGATAAAAACTTTAAAACATTGAAGAAAGATATTGAAGAAAATATCAGAAGATGAATAAGTCTCTATTCTCATGGACTGGTAGGATTAATCTGATAAAAGTGGCCATTCTACCAAAATCAATCTATATATTTAATGCAATCCTCTACAAAATTCCAACACAGATATTTACAGCTCTTAAAAGGACAAACTTCGGCCTCATACAGAGACACACACACATACACACAATCCCAGGATAACTAAAACAATCCTGAATGACAGAAGAACTGATGGAGGTATGACCATTTCCGATTTCAAGTTGTACCACAGAGCTAGAGTAATTAAAAACAGCATGTTATTGGCACAAAAATAGACACATTGATCAATAGAATAGAATTGAAGAACCAGACATAAATACACACACCCATGTACACCTGATTTTTGACAAGAGACAAAAATACACACTGAAAAAACTGTCAGCATCTTTTGAAGTAACCCATGGCAGCTCAGTGTCTAAGAGGGTTCCTCAGTAATAGGAACAGGGACTGTAGCTGACATGAACTCAGTGGCTGGCTCTTTGATTACCTTCGCGTGAGGGGGGAGCAGCCTTATGAGTCCACAGAGGAAGACAACAAAACCACTCCTGATGAGACCTGATAGGCTAGGGTCAGATGGAAGGGGAGGAGGACTTCCCCTATCATTGGACTAGGGGAGGGGTATAGGAAAAGAAGAGGGAGAGAGGGTGAGATTGGGAGAGGGAGGGGAAGAGGGCTACAGCTGGGATACAAAGTGAATTAAACTGTAATTAATAAAAATTAAACAATGTAAAAAAATTTATTATTTATACAGTGTTTTGTCTGCAGGCCAGAAGAGGGCACCAGATCTCATTATAGATAATTGTGAGCCACCATGTGATTGCTGGGAATTGAACTCAAGACCTTTGGAAGAACAGCCAGTGTTTTTAACCTCTGAGCTATCTTTCCAGTCCCCAGCATCTTTAATGAATGGTGTTGATCAAATTAGACAGTTGTATGCAGAAGACTCCAAATAGATTCATATTTATCACACTACAAAACTTCTAAATGGATCAAAGGCCTCAATGTAAAAAAAGATAAACTGAGCCTGATAGAAAAAAAAATGGGGAATAACCTTGAAATATTTGGCACAGGAGAAGACTTTCTGAAAGAAAACAGATAGCACAGGCATTAAAATTAGCAAGATTAGCTTTTGCACAGTAAAGGACACACTTACTTGGACAAAGCAGCTACCTACAGAATGGGAAAAGATTTTTTTCAACTACTATTCTGATAGAAGGGTACTATTCAAAATATATAAAGAACTCAAAAACATAGGTATCAAGAATACAAAAGAAACAAACAAACAATTAAAATGGGGTGCAGATCTAAACAATTCTCAATAGATGAAACTCAAATGGCTGAGAAACACTTGAAGAAATATCCAACATCCTTAGTTTCCAGGGAAATGGAAATCTAAACTGCTTTGCTATTTCATGTTACACCCATCAGAATTACTAACACAAATGACAGCTCATGCTGACAAGGGATGTAGAGAAAGGGATACATTCATCCATTGCTGGTAGCACTGAAAATTTGTACAGTAATGGTGGAATGATATGGTAGTTCCTCAGGAAAATGGGAGTTGATCTACTCAACATCTATACCACTCCTGGGTATGAACTCAATGGATGCTTCATCCTACCACAAAGTCACTTGATCAATGTTCATTGCTGCTGTATTGAGAATAGCCAGAAATTGAAAACAACATCAATGTCTCTCAACAGTAAAATGGATAAAGAAAATGTGCTATATTTACATAATAAATATTAATTATCTGTTTTTTAAAGAAAGTTATGAAATTTGCAGGTAAATGGGTAGATTAGAAGATAATGGTCTTGAATGAGGTAGAAAGATAAATATAATATATATTTGCTTATTTTAGATATTAGCTGTTAAGACAATGATACCACAGAGCTACAGAACCACAGAGATTAGATAAAAAATAAGGGAGTAAGAGAGAACAGAAAGATCACTCTAAAAAAGGAAAATAGAATAAATAATTTTCAAGAGATGAGGGGAGAGACTGAAATATGAAAACCAAGTGGAGTAGAGAAAGGAAGATGGAGATGAGGGAGGAAAGCCCGCTAAATAGAGGAAGAGAGTGAAAATTAATGGTCATTTGAGAGGTAATATGGAAACCCAATACAGTAGAAGCTTCCTAAAATATATACTTATATAAAGTTTATCTAAATGAAATTGTCAAATAATAGGGGAGAGAGAGCCCCAAATGTACATCTCTTGTCATCAAATGAAGCTTCCAGTACCAGGTCTGGTTCACATCTAATTGAGTTGTTGGTCAAAGAAGTCTCATTGTAATCTTCTTATAACCCAGGCTGTTGCCAAGTCTATAGGTTGTTCTCCACAAGGCTGAAGGCAAGGCTCCACCCATGAAGACAACACTTACACAACTTACTGAACATAAGAAATTGAACTGGTGCTTACAGAGAGCCTTTTCCCCTATTTGTAGGAATGTACTCTGCAGATACCAAAAGAGAAATATAAATATCAACCCAGCCAAAAACCTTTTGATCTAAAATGTTGTCCTACCTACAAGATATGACAGGCAATAGTGGAACAAAGCTTGTGGGAATAACCAACCAGTAACTGATTTGACATAAGGCCCACTCCATTATACAGAACAAACACCCAACACTGCTTATGTTACCTAGGGTAAAACCAAACACTACTGGTTTAAAACAACAGAACAAAATGTAGCAATAAAATTGTTCCTGATAACATTCTGTGATATTCATAGATTAGTGCCTTGCTCAAATATAAGAGTTTTTTTCATGCAGCAAATGGGAACAAATACAGAGACCAAGGTCCAGAAATTATGGAGAGAAGAGAAAACTTGGTACAGTCAGCCGTAAATATCTTCATTAAATTCCACCCCTCAGTGCTCAAGCGACCCAGCAAAATAAAAGGCAGGAAGAGTGTAAGAGCCAGAGGAATGGGCACCAAGAAAATAATGCCTTCTAAATCAACAAGATTGATGCACATACGAACTCACAGACACTGAGGCACGATGAACAGGGCCTCTGCAGGTCTGCCCAGTTGGGGTCCTAGAGCTGAAAGGAAAAGTATATACATGCCCCACTTCTAAGCCAGAAGCAATCTTTAATTTGATAACCACTTGAAAATGAAAATTTACTTTCCTCCTGGGGAATATTACTGTGGAAACAAACTACTCTTTTTTTTCTTTTTAATTTTTTCTTAGAATTTATTTTTTATATTAATTACAGGCTATTTAATTTGTATCCCTTCGGCAGAGTGCAGGGAATCATATGAAATAAGGGGAGTTTGGTGTGGAAAGGATAGGAGCTCCACAAGGACCAAATGTATCTGGTCACAGGGTCTTTTCTGAGATGGATACTCAACCAAAGACCATGAGAGGATAAAACCTAGAACCTCTGCTCAGATGTGACCCATGATAGCTCAGTAATCAATTGGTTTCCCATAGTAAGGGGAACAAGGACTATTTCTAACAGGAACTCAATGACTCGCTCTTTGACCTCCCTACCTCCCAAGGGAGGAGCAGTACTGTTAGGCCACAGTGGAGGACTTTGCAGCCAGTCCTGAAAATACCTGACAAAAGGGAGTCATATGAAAGGGGAGGAGGTCCTCCCCTATTAGTGGACTTGGAAAGGGGCAGGGAGGAGATGAGGGAGGGAGGGTGGGACTGGGGAGGGAATGAGGGATACAACTGGGATACAGAATTAACAAAATGTAACTAATGAGAAAAATAAAATTATGGAAAAAAAAGAATTTATTTTTTATATTAATTACAGGCTATTTAATTTGTATCCTAGCTGTAGCCCCCTCTTTCATTTCCTCCCATACCTACCCTCCCTTCCTCTTCTCCACCCATGCCCCTCCCCTGTCCACTGATAGGAGAGGTCTTCCTCCCCTTCCATCTGATCCTAGCCTATCAGGTCTCATCAGGACTGGCTGCATTGTCTTCCTCTGTGGCCTGGTAAGGCTGCTCTCCCCACAAGGGGAGGTGATCAAAGAGCCAGCCACAGAGATCATATCAGAGACAGTCCCTGTTTCCCTTACTAGAGAACCCACTTGGACACTGAGCTGCCATGGACTACATCTGAGCAGGGTTCTAGGTTATCTCCATGCTTAAGGGTAGGCCCCATGCCCAGCAGTAGATGGCCAACAAACAAACAAACAAAAAACTCAGTGGAATTTTTGGATTTTTTTCCTCAGAAATTTTTCAAAATTTCTTTTCAGAAATTTTTCTTTTTAAAATATCTTATTTTTATTTTTTATTTTATTCTAATTAACCTATATTTTCTTCTTTCTTTTTACTCTATAACTTTTGTGTACATATTATGGCCACAATTAGTGTTTGCGGGAATTCCTGAGTGTGCAAATGAGGAGGTCTCTGTTGCTCTGCCTTCTCTTAGGCTCTTTTCCTTTTCTTTGTTCACTTTGTCTAATTCTGATGTGTTAGTTTTTGTTTTATCTTATTTTACTTTATTTTATTTTATTATTAGTCCTTTAAAGCCTATTTTTCTCCAATGAGAGACAGAAAGAGGTAAATCTGGATGGGAAGAGAGGTGAAGATGAGCTCCAGGAGTTAATGGGTGAAAAACAGTAAACAGGATATGTGGACAAAAAAAATCTATTTCCAATAAAAGAAAGAATTAAAGAGAGAGAGGGAGAGAAACACACTATCATATAGAATATATGTTTTATGCACATTCTCTATATTGTCATACAAATATATTTTAAAATATGTGGCATGAACTCAATGGCAGGTTCTCTGACCACTGACCATTGGGGGTGGGGAAACAGCCTTGCTAGGCTACAGAGGAAGACAATGCAACCAGTCCTGATGAGACCTGATAGGCTAGGTCAAATAGAAGGGGAGGATGACTTTCTCTATCAATGGATTAGGGAAGGGGCATAGGGGGAAGAAAGTGGGATTGGGAGGAGACAAGGGAGAGGACCACAGCTGGGATACAAATTGAATAAATTGTAATAAATGATAATAATAAAAAAATTTAAATATAGTCAATACTCAAGCCTTATTGGAATTAGATGTAACAGGTTCATTATTCTGATAATTAAAACTTTTTTTTCATGATATACTCATTCAGCATGAAAAACTGTGAACACACACATGTGAAAATTTCCCATATCAGGCAATTTTCTAAAAGAAACTTAGTTTATTGTTTTGGGAAGTAACAGAACATTAGAAAATCTTTTAAAGATGGCACTTTATTTCCCACAGTTCAGGATCTGCTGAGGGCTGTCTTCCTGGTCCTCACATCACAGAAGATGGAAAATCCCAACTTCACAAATCCTTTTTGAGCCAGTGACAAATTATAATTCATCAAACAAGATGAAGAAGACATATTTATTTTCATTAATCTAAGTCACAATGTTTGACTATGCAACATGTTTTAAATATAAAATAAAACTTTAACAGGAACAAAACCAAATCCTTTGTATAGCAACATTAATCCATTCATGAGTGCTGTAAGCTAGATCTGTAAGCTCTGTCAATAACCTGTGTTAAAAAGCTTCAGTCTCCACCTTGATGCTGGGAAAAAATTCTTGATATAACTTAAATCTGAATAAAAAAAGATTTGTATTGGTTCACAGCTACAGATATTTCAATGGTCATAAATACTATTGCTTCAGAGATTAAGATTGTGCTTTTCCAACTAGTTTTATGCCAACCTGACACAAGTTAGTCATTTGGGAAGCAAGAACTTCAATTTAGAAGATATTCCCCCCCAAAAAAAAATATTCCCATCAGATTAGTCTGTTGGCGTACCTGTGCAGACACTTTCTTGATTGATGATTGAAGTGAGGACCCAGCTCAATGTGGGTAGTGTCACCTATGGGCTATTGGTCCAGGATGCTATAAGAAAACATGCCTGGGTCTTTGGAGTGGAATCCAAGATGGTGGCACTGATCAAGCACTGTGTCTGATTAACAGTGATGCAGAATGACTGACAGACCAAACTGTGGGCCCTAGAACACCAGTGTCTGTGTTATCCAGGTAAGAGGAGAGCCCATGGGGAGGGAAAAAAGTGGGTCACCTGCTCATCCCCAGAGAAGTTCCCGGGTTCCCACCAGCATAGGATCTCATTATCACTTGAATACATTCCAGGTACCAGGGCGCTAAGCTCCAACCTTGGACCCCCTGATGCCCAGGAGCCACAGAAACAGCCCCCAGATACCTTTCCAAAGCTCAACCCATCTCCCTAAGGAGACCAACCAGACCTCTGGGCTCCCTATTTCTCCAAGATGGCTGCATCCAGCAAGCACAGTGTCTGAGCACAATGTCCAGGCAGCTGCAGCTCATTAACATCACAGCAAGAAAGACAGTGGTGGGATGGCTGTCACTGGGTCTTCCCCTGGTGAGAAGAGAAACCCATGAATCCTGAGGAGTCCAGTTAGTCCACAGAATCACATATCTGAGGAAAGCCCATCAGTTGGAGACCATACCCACCAATCTAAGGAGGGATACTGCGGGAACATCCAGCTTACTGCCCAGGGCTCTTCCCTCACCCTCACCACCAGATCAGAAACTACCAGCCAATACCAGTGACAACTAGATGGCTAAAGGCCAGCATAAAAACACAATCAACAAAACCAGAGCAATATGACATCTCTAAAACCCACTTATCCCATGGCAAGCAGCACTGAATATTCTAACATAACTGAAACACAAGAAAATGACCTTAAGTCTATGCTTATGAAAATGATAGTGGAAGAAACAATTAAAATCTATAAAGAAATACAGGAGGATACAGTCAACAGAGTGAGGCCTTTAGAGAGGCATGTAGAAAAGAAATTAATGAATCACTCAAAGAAATACAGAAACACACACACACAAACACATGAAGGAATTGAAAAAATCATTTAAAGAAGTACAGAAAAACACAAGCAAACAGATGAAGGAAATCAGTAAAACAGCTCAATATCTGAAGATGGAAATAGAAAAAATAAAGCACAAACTGAGGAAATCCTGGAGAAAGAGAAGTTAAAGAAGAAAACAAGGACTACAGAAGTAATCATCACCAACAGAATATGAAAGATGGAGAAAAGAATCTCAGGTGTAGAAGGTACAATGGAAGAAATCAATGCATTTGTCAAAGAAAATGTTAAATCTCAAAAATTCCTGACACCAACATCCAAAAAGTCAAGGACACCATGAAAAGATGAAACCTAAGAATAGGAATAGAAGAAAGAGAAGATTCCCAGCTCCAAGGCCCAGAAAATATTTTCAACAAAATCATAGAAGAAAATATCCCAGTCTAAAGAAAGAGAGGCCTATAAGCATGAGGAGGCCTACAGAATACCCAGCAAAACTTTTACTTACCATAGATGATGAAGAAAACAAGATATTACACTACAGAACCAAATTTAAACAATATCTATGCACAAACCCAGTTCTATAAAAGATAATAGAAGGAAAACTGCCATCCAAAGAGATTAACTAAAAAAAAAAAGGAGAGAGAGCAGCTCAGGGTGAGATGGTTTCAGCACAGAATTCTACTAGGTATTCAAAAAATAGCTAATGCAAACACTCTTGAAACTATTCTATAAAATAGAAATGGAAGAAATATTACCAAACTCATTCTATGAGGCCATGCTCACCTTGATACCTACACCACACAAAGATTCAAAAAAAGAAAGAGAATTTCAGACCAATTTCCCTTATGAACATTGACAGAAAATCACTTAATAAAATACTCACAAACTAAATCCAAGAACACATCAAATAAACCATTTACCATGACCAACTAAGCTTCATCCCAGGCATGCAGGGGTGGTTCATTATACAGAAATCCATCAACGTAATCCACCATGTAGACAAACTGAAAGAAACACACACACACACACACACACACACACACACACACACACATGATCATCTCCTGAGATGCTGAAAAAGAATTTGAAAAAAATCCAACATCCATTCATGTTCAAAGTCTTAGAGTAATCAGAGATACAAGGCACATAGCTAAACATAGTAAAAGCAATATACAACAAGCCTATAGCCAACACCAAACTAAACAGAGAGAAAGCTAAACAATTCCACTGAAATCAGGGACAAGACAAGGCTGCCCAGTCTCTCTGTATCTCTTCAAGATAGTTCTTAAAGTCCTAGCTAGAGAAATTAGACAAGTAAAGGAGATAAAGGGGATACAAATTGGAAGGAAAGAAGTCAAAGTGTCACTATTTGCAGATGATATGACAGTATACATAACTGACCCTAAAAATTCTACCAGAGAATTCCTACAGCTGATAAACACCTTAAGCAAAGTGGATGGATGAAAAAGTAACTCAAAATATCAGTGATTCTCCTGTATACAAATGACAAAAAAGCCGAGAAAGAAATTAGGGAAACACCACCCTTCAGAATTCGATACTATGATGGAGCAGCTGAGAGTGGCCATTGTCACGGTAAATTCTACCAGAGTGGATGCAGGACTAGCCACAGGATTATCATCATGGATTGCTGCAGCCATGAATCATCTGAAGGAATGGGCGGGCATGGGAGCATTAGCAGGCCTTCTGGTGTTGGTCTCCTTGGTTTGCCTGTGGTGTATATGCAAGATTAAAGTCTCACAACAGAGTAATGCAGCCATGATCATTCAGGCCTTTACAGCCATTGAAGCAGGACAGTCTCCTCAAGCATGGTTGGCTACCATAAAAAGCTAAAATGTTATGCTCAGGATGCGAGGCTAAGCACTGCACTCAGGGTCAGCCGCTTTGGACCCAGAGAAGAGCATGTCTGATTGCATGCGGGTTGATGCCCCAGGTCCCGCCTCTGAGAAAAAGGTATCGGTCGGGTCTGATGCTCTTTGGGTGGATGACACCTAAATGAACATCGGTACAAAGTCCCAATTTATTTCTAATATCAGAGATCAGACCTCTACTCTTGCCTGATGCATCTAAAACAAAAAGGGAGAACTGTAGAGAGCTGCGTAATGCCACGCCTTAAAGATGAAGCTGGTTTCTGCCTTCCACCTTCCCGATGGTGAGTGCTCTCTGTCACAAACAACTCCATATTTGGCTAAGGCTGAGGATCTGGCTTGCTTCCGTGTATGTGGACCTATCTGCATTGCCCACGTGGCACGCTGGGGTTGGCTACCCAGAGGCTATTTAAGCTGTGGGCTGGCTTTCCCCAGGGTCAGAAGATTGTTCAAGGTTCCTGAATAAACTGCATTGAAAAAAAATAAGCAAAGTAAAAAAAAAAAGGAAAAAAGAAAAAAGAAACTAAATTTAAACAATATCTACACAGCAACCCAGCTCTGCAGAAAATACTAGAAGGAAAACTCCAATCCGATGAACACAACTACACCCAAGAAAACATAGGATATAGATAACGTCACAAAAAAAAAATTAAAAGAAAACAATCAATGAATCACAAACTCCACAATAAAAGGAACTAACGTTCATTGGTCACTATTATCTATCAATGTAAATCGACTCAACTTTCCAATAAAAAGACACAGACTAACAGAATGGTTGCAGAAACAGGATCCAACATTTTGCTGCATCCAAGAAAAACACCTCTGCAACAAAGATAAACACTACCTCAGAGTAAAGTGCTGGAAAAATGTTTTTCAAGCAAATGTTCCCAGAAAACAAGCTTGAGTAACTATCCTTATATCTAATAAAACAGACTTTGAACCAAAATTAATCAAAAGAGATGAGTAAGGGCACTTCATTCTCATCAAAGGAAAAATCCAAGAGGAGGACAACACAATCCTGAACAGCTATGCCCCAAATACAAGAGGACCTACATTTGTAAATGAAACATTATTAAAGTTAAATTCATACATCGATCCCAGCACCTTAATAGTGGGAGACTTCAACACTCCACTCTCACCTCAGGACAGACCATCTAGACAGAAGCTAAATAGGGAAAAAATGGCACTTACAGAGGTCCTAAGTCAAATGGAACTAATATATATCTACAGAAATTTTCACCCAAATTCAAAAGAGTATTCTTTCTTTTCAGCACCTCATGGAACCTTCTGCAAAAGAGAGCATATAGTTGGTCACAAAGCAAGCCTCAACAGATACAAGAAGATTGAAATAATCTCTTGTATCCTATCTGCTCACCATGGACTAAAGCTGGACCTCAACAACAGAAATAGCAAAATGCATGCACATACAGAAACTGAACAACTCGCTACTCAATGACAACTGGGTTAGGGAAGAAATAAAGAAATTAAAGACTTCCTAGAATTCAATGAAAATGAAGGCACAATATACCCAAACTTATGGGACACAATGAAAGCAGTGCTAAGAGGAAAATTCATAGCACTAAGTGCCTTCAAGAAGAAACTTTTGAAACATCTCATACAAGTAACTTAATGGTTCACCTGAAAGCCCTATTAAAAAAAGAAGCAGACACACCTAAGAGGACTACATACAGTGAGAAATATCCAAGCTCAGAGCCAATATCAATAAATTAGAAACAAATAAAACAATTCAAAGAATCAATGAAACCAAGAGCTGGTTCTTTGAGAAAATCAACAAGATTGACAAATCCTTAGCCAAACTCACTAAAAGGCAGAGAGAAATTATCCAATTCAGCAAAATCAGAAATAAAAAGGGGGACATAACAATAGATACTGAGGAAATCCAAACAATCATTAGGTCTTACTATAAAAACCTATATGCCACATAATTTGAAAATCTAAATTAAATGAACAATTTTCTTGATAAATTCCATTTAACAAAATTAAATCAAGATCAAATAAATAGATTAAATAGTCCTATATCCCCCAAGGAAATAGAAGCAGTCATCAAAAGTCTTCCTCCAAACAAAGCCCAGGGCCACATGGTTGCAATACAGAATTCTACCAGACTTTCAAAGAAGAGCTAGTTCCAATTCTCTTCAAATTATTCCACAAAACATAAACAGAAGGATCACTACCAAACTCATTCAATGAAGCCACAGTCACCTTGATACCTAAACCACACAAAGACCCAACAAAAATAGAGAACTTCAGACCTATCTCTCTTATGAACATTAATAGAAAACTGCTCAATAAAATAGATGCAAACCTAATTCAAGAACACATAAAAGATACCATCTGCCATGACCAAGTAGGCTTCATCCCAGGCATGCAGGAGTGGTGCAATATATGGAAATCCATCACTGTAATCCACGATATAAACAAACTGAAGGAGAAAAACCACATGATCATCTCCTTAGATGCCGAAAAAGCATTTGACAAAATCCAACACCCATTCATGTTTAAAGTCTTGGAGAGATCAGGGATAAAAGCCACATACCTAAACATACTAAAGACAATATACAATATACAGCATACAATATACATAATAAAGACAATATACAACAAGCCTATAGCCAACATTAAACTAAATGGAGAGAAACTTAAATCAGTCCCACTGAAATCAGGGACAAGGCAAGGCTGCCCACTCTCTCTCTATCTCTTCAACATAGTACTTGAAATTCTAGCTAGAGCAATAAGACAACTAAAGGAGATCAAGGGGATACAAATCAGAAAGGAAGAAATCAAAGTATCACTATTCACAGATGATATACCAGTATGCAAGAGCTACCCCAAAAATTCAACCAGAGAACAATTTCAGCTGATAAACACCTTCAGCAAAGTGGCTGGATACAAAATTAATTCAAAAAAATCAGAAGCCCTCCTATATACCAAAGACAAAAGTGCCAAGAAAGAAATTAAGGAAACAACGTCCTTCACAATAGCCACTAATAAGATAAAGTACTTTGGTGTGACTCTAACCAAGGAAGTGAAAGACCTGTTCAAAAAATACTTCAAGTCTCTGCAGAAAGAAATTGAAGAAGATAGCAGAAGATGGAAAGATCTCCTGTGTTCATGGATGAATAGGATTAACATAGTGAAAATGGCCATCCTGCCAAAAGCAATCTACAGATTCAACGCAATTCCCATCAAAATACCAACATAATTCTTTACAGACCTTGAAAGAACAATTCTCAACTTCATGTGGAAAAACAAAAAACCCAGAATTGCTAAAACAATCCTGTACAACAACAGATCATCTGGAGGTATCTCCATCCCTGACCTCAAGCTGTACTACAGAGCAATAGTAATAAAAACCGCATGGTTTGGCATAGAAACAGAATGGTGGATCAATGGAACAGATTAGAAGACCCAGAAATGAATCCACACACCAACAGATTCTTGATTTTTGATAAAGAAGCCAAAAAACCATACAACGGAAAAAAGACAGCATCTTCAACAAATGGTGCTGGTCTAACTGGATGTCTACATGCAGCAAAATGCAAATAGATCCACACTTATCACCCTGAACCAAACTAAAGTCCAAGTGGATTAAAGACCTCAACATAAAACCAGACACACTAAACCTGTTAGAAGAAAAAGGGGGGAAGAGCCTAGAACTCATTGTCACAAAAGACAACTTCTTGAACAGAATATCAACAACACAGGCTCTAAGATCAACAATCAGTAAACGGGACCTCATAAAACCGAAAAGCTTCTGTAAAGTACACTGTTGTCAGAACAAAATGACAGCCTACAGACTGGGAAAGGATCTTCACCAATCCTGAGAGAGGGTTAATATCTGAGAGAGGACTTCTATCCAGAATATATAAAGAACTAAAGAAGTTAAACACCAACAAATCAAGTAATCCAATTAAATAATGGGGTACAGAGCTAAACGAAGAATTCTCTGTAGAGGAACATAGAATGGCAGAGAAATACTTAAAGAAATGCTCAACATTCTTATTCATCAGGGAGGTGCAAATCAAAACTACCCTGAGGTTTCACCTTACATCCATTAGAATGGCTAAGATCAAAAACTCAAGTGACAACACATGTTGGAGAGGATGGGGAGAAAGGGGAACCCTCCTTCATTCCTGGTGGGAATGTAAACTTGTACAACCACTTTAGATAGCAATCAGGAGGTTTCTCAAACAATTAGGAACAACACTTTTTCAAGATCCAGCTATTCCACTCCTAGACATATATCCAAAAGATGCTCATGTACACAACAAGGACATTTGCTCAACCATGTTCGTATTAGCTTTATTCGTAATAGCCAGAATCTGGAAACAACCCAGATGTCCATCAACTGAGGAATGAATACAGAAATTGCGGTACATTTACACAATAGAATAATACTCAGCTATTAAAAACAAGGAAATCATGAAATTTTCAGGCAAATGTTGGGATCTAGAAAAGGTCATTCTGAATGAAGTATACCAGAAACGGAAAGACACATGGTATATACTCACTTAAAGTGAATACTAGACCTATAAAATGGGATAAACATACAAAATTTGGACACCTAAAGAAGCTAAGCAAGAAGGAGGTCCCTGGGTAAGATGATCAATCCTCACTCAGAAAGACACACAGGATAGACATTGGGAAAAAACGAGAAAAAAGGAAACAGTACAGGTTTCACAGAGTCTATCACAAAGGGCCTCTGAAATATTTTACCCAGCAGTGTACCAAAGCAGATGCTAAGACTCGTAACCAAACTTTGGGCAGAGTGCAGTGAATCTTAGGAAAGAAGGGGGAGGTAGTGGGACCTGGAGAGGACAGGAGCTCCACAAAGAGAGCAACAGAATCAAAATATCTGGACACAGGGGTCTTTTCTGACCCAACCAGGGACCATTCTTGGATATAACCTAGAACCCCTACTCAGATGTAGCTCATGGCAGCTTGGTATCCAAATGGGTATTCTAGTAAGGGGAACAGGGAATATCTCTGACATGAACTCAGTGGCTGGCTCTTTGACCACCCCACCCCCTGAAGGGAGAGCAGCCTTGCCATGCTACAGAGGAGGACAATGCAGCCAGTCCTAATGAGAACTGATAAGCTAGGGTCAGATGGAAGGGGAGGAAGACCTCCCCTATCAGTGGACTTGGAGAGGGGAATTTGAAGAGATAAAGGAGGGTGGGATTGAGAGGGAATAGAGAGGGAGCTGCAGCTGTGATACAAAGTGAATAAACTGTAATTAAAATAAAAAATAAAAATTTAATTTAAAATAAAAAATAATTTTTGTAGAAGAACAGATATTTCTCATAATTTCTATAACAAGGATAATTTTCAGTCTCAGCATCCAAAATTAACATTTGAAAGGACCATACCCAATCCACTGCCACAGGAAGTTCTAAATTAACACTTTAATCAATGTGTTATTTAGGTATGAATAAAATATAAACATGAATAATCAATTTTTCTTTTTTTTTACTCTCAGATTTCATACTATTGATTAAATTACTGCATTTTAGTGAAACTCTTTTCCAAGTAAAAGGGATAGAAGAAAAGGAGTAGCAGCTCCTGTATACTAATGTAGGTTAAGAAGATATACAAACACACATTAAATTATGTCTGTGTCTTAAATTTTGTGGTTATGATAAGATACTCTGACAAAATCAGCTTCAGGGAGAAAAGATTTATTTGAACACATATTTTCAAGTTAAAATCCATCATTTTGTGTAACCCACAGGGGTAGCTACTTGAAACAGCTGATTATATTTTATTCATAGTCAAAAGGCAGAAATCAATGAATCCTTATCCTTAGTTCTCTCCTTTTCAATCAGTTCATTAACTTAATCCATTTCAGAAAATCATGCATAGGCATGTCCACAGGCCAATGAAATCTGTACAGTGAGACTCCCATCCTAGCTGACTGCAGATCCGACCAAGTTGACAATTGAAAAGAAACATCAAAGGATGACAGGAATAATTATTCTAATGTACAATAAGTTTAAAGAAAACAGTATACAATTTTATGCACAAAAGTAACTAATGTGTTAAATTAAAATGAAAACAGAGCATAGATAAAAATAATGATTGAAAGATCAAATATGTTACATACAAGAGCTACAGATCTATAGCAGCATTCAGCAATGATTGTTTCTAGTCTGTGTGATTACTTCTCACATTATACCAAATGTACTGAGCTGTGTCTTTGGCTAATCATACTTCTAGAACCATTTAGGTGTTTGAGTCAACCAAGATTCTTCAGCATCTAATTCTACAGTTTCCTTCCTTAGAAAAATGATGATCAAGACTGTCTGTAGTGTCAGGCACCATACGGGAGGAGCTGCAGTGGACAGGTGACCTTCAGAGAGAAGGTCCACTGTTTTGCATGGCTGTAGTTAGTGTACCTTGGAGAGGCCTGGCCCCAAGGGCTTTGTCTCTGTATTGCTTCCTGCTGCTGATGTGCCTTCTCATGTTTGTCATTGCTATAGTCCCCATATATCTGGCATGATGTGATTGGGTATGGGGAGACATTCACTGCCTGTAGTCTAGTGTGATAGTTTCCTGGGTGATAATCCACTTATTCGGGCAATTTTCCTGCAGATCAACATGACGATGAACTTTCATGAAATAATGCTGTTTAGATTAATCAAGGATTTTTTTTTTTCTCAATGCAGTTTATTCAGGAACCTTGAACAATCTTCTGACCCTGGGGAAAGCCAGCCCACAGCTTAAATAGCCTCTGGGTAGCCAACCCCAGCGTGCCACGTGGGCAATGCAAATAGGTCCACATACACGGAAGCAAGCCAGATCCTCAGCCTTAGCCAAATATGGAGTTGTTTGTGACAGAGAGCACTCACCATCGGGAAGGTGGAAGGCAGAAACCAGCTTCATCTTTAAGGCGTGGCATTACGCAGCTCTCTACAGTTCTCCCTTTTTGTTTTAGATGCATCAGGCAAGAGTAGAGGTCTGATCTCTGATATTAGAAATAAATTGGGACTTTGTACCGATGTTCATTTAGGTGTCATCCACCCAAAGAGCATCAGACCCGACCGATACCTTTTTCTCAGAGGCGGGACCTGGGGCATCAACCCGCATGCAATCAGACATGCTCTTCTCTGGGTCCAAAGTGGCTGACCCTGAGTGCAGTGCTTAGCCTCGCATCCTGAGCATAACATTTTAGCTTTTTATGGTAGCCAACCATGCTTGAGGAGACTGTCCTGCTTCAATGGCTGTAAAGGCCTGAATGATCATGGCTGCATTACTCTGTTGTGAGACTCTAATCTTGCATATATACCACAGGCAAACCAAGGAGACCAACACCAGAAGGCCTGCTAATGCTCCCATGCCCGCCCATTCCTTCAGATGATTCATGGCTGCAGCAATCCATGATGATAATCCTGTGGCTAGTCCTGCATCCACTCTGGTAGAATTTACCGTGACAATGGCCACTCTCAGCTGCTCCATCATAGTATCGAATTCTCCAGTCCAATTACCTAAAATATAGCTAGACAATTGTTTAGACAGATTTGCAGCATGGGAAAAATTCTCATATTGTATGCTAGTGACACAAAGTCCAGCATACTTCCATTGACAGCCAAGTTGAGCAATTTGCCATAGGGTATCAATTTGCTCCTGCACGAGGTCAACCCTCTGATTGAACACCATCAAGCCTCCTTTTAGTTGAGCATTAATTCCTTTTTGTACATCTAAAGCATGAGCTACATTGGCTAAAAGATTATTTAGGGTCTGAGCAGTATGCATAGTATGACTCATGGCTAATGCCCCGGTGGTAGCTCCAACAGCCGCCAATGAGATGGCAGTAACAGTGGCGGCTGTAATTCCAAGATCCCTTTTCTGTCTGAAGAGAGTCATAGCGTGAGGGGCATCAACGGGCACAGGCACCCAGCGAGGCATGTGAGTAACCAGGGCATATCTAAATTAACTAGCATTCCGGCATTGGGCAAAAAAGCAAGTATCATTACCAAAACTACTTGGCTCTATCTGGCTAACAATGAATAAAAATGGGGGTTATAAACAAACAGGTGTGGGCTTATAGGAAATATTATGAGAAGCCTTAACCCCCTTGTTGGAACATCCTGCATCAGTTCTAGAACTAGCAGTGGTGGTATCCGAGGTCTGAGTAGGTTCAGGAGACCATTTCCCCCAGGGGCGAGACGTGCTCCATGTAAATTGACTAACTCCATGTTTTCCTCCACTTTTGAAAGTCATTTAAGGTTCTTAAATTATCTTTTCTTTTTTTTCCTTTATTTTAAATTTTTCATCAATTACACTTTATTCATTCTGCATCCCCCCCCATAAGCCCCTCCCTCCTCCCCTCCCAACCCCAACCTCCCTCCTCCCTCTGCATGCATGCCACTCCCCAAGTCCACTGATAGGGGAGGTTCTCCTCTCCTTTCTGATCTTAGTCCATCAGTTCACATCAAAAGTGGCTGCATTGTCCTTTACTATGGCCTGGTAAGGCTCTTCCCCCCCAGGGGGAGGTGATCAAAGAGCAGGCCAGTTAGATTATGTCAGAGGCAGTCCCTCTTCACATTACTATGTAACCCACTTGGACACTGAACTGCCATGGGCTACATCTGTGCAGGGGTTCTAGGTTATCTCCATGAATAGTCCTTGGTTGGAGTATGAGTCTCTGGGAAGTTCCCTGTGTTCAAATTTTCTTGTTCTGTTGCTCTCTTTGTGGAGACCCTGTCCTCTCAAGGATTTTTACAGAATTCCTGATTTGACTTACATAGTTTTAGAAAGTTAGGTTAAGATGGTTTTGTCAGTAGCTCTAATATAGATAACCATGAGGAACAGTTTAAAGTTTAGAAAAGTTTACTCTTAATAGCTGAGCTAGGGACTTTTTCAGTTTAGAGAGCAAGAACAATATACCAATTAGCATTGGCTGATGTGACTCTCTCACTAAAGCTGGGCTGGTGATGATTAATTTCTTGAATCCATTTTGCCCTCAGCCTCCTGATATGATTTAATAAAAATTGTTAATGAATGGATATGCACCTTGAGGAATTAAATTAGAAATTACTGTTTTATATAAAAGTTTAGATTTCTGGTTCTTTTAAGATTTTTTTAAGTTTTTAATTGATTCTTTCTTTGTAACTGAACATTGCAGCCTTGTAAATAAAAAAAGTGGCTGAGAAAATTGCCTTGCTTGCTTATACTTTGTTAATCTATAACAAGTTGCTTAGTTATAGTGTATGTGGGTCTTGGGAACAACTTGTTTTTCACTCTTAATACACAAAACATTTCATCATGTGAGGGTATTGGGAAACATTATTATGCATTGAAATAATTTACTTAAAGAAAAACAAAATGTAATCATACTGCAGTTTTTTTTTGTTTTTGTTTGTTTTTTTACTGCTTGAAAGATTTTACTGGGATACATAGCTGAATAAGAAAAAAATAAAGTTGTTGGAGCAATTGGAGTTTGCTCCACTCACCAAATGTGAATATGTAAAATGATTGGAGCTTATTTATTCTAGTTTGCTCCATCCATCCAATATATATGTGTGTGTATGTGAATGTATGTAAATTGCTTGGAGGCACTGAAGCTTTGCTCCATCCATTAAATGTGTGAATGTACATATGTAAGTCTGTCTATCTGTATGTATATGTGTATGTCTGCGTATATATCTGTCTGTCCACATGTATGTATGTATGCATGTATGTATACATGTGACATTGGAATTTGGAATTTGTTGTAACTTGCTCATTGGAGCTTGTCTGGCTTCATTCATCGTGTGTGTGTGTGTGTGTGTGTGTGTGTGTGTGTGTGATTATTTTTTTCCTTTTCTTTCTTTTTTATTGCTGGCTACAGTACTTCCAGCTCAGAAAATAAAGTTTTTTACCCTCAGAGAAAGTCTGCTGAGTGATCAAGCACTGACTCTACATATACCTCCTCAATCTACCCTGACCTGTTAAAACTAGTCTTCGGCACTGTGGTACACATACTTATATAAGAGCATTTATTATTGGTTAATTATCCCCTCCTGGGAGGACATAAACTAATGTCTGTGCATGTCAGACATGGCACTGAGAGAGGCCAATGAGAAGTTTTCACCTAAGACTGCCTTGGTTGACCAATGTGTCCACTGGGGTTAGTTACAGGAGAATGAACAATCCTGCAAAGGCAGATGCATTACTGAAAAGTCATCCAGCATAGTGACAAATCATGAAACCTTTGTCTCTGAAGCTCCTTGCCAATAAACCCCACCAGATACTCTCTCCTTGCCAGCAATCCTCTCTACTTTTACAACCTCAGGGAGGGGCCTTTCAAATTTTGAAACTTTCTTCACTTGCTGAACATAGTAATTTCTATGAGATTTCAGAGCATTGGAAGTTTTGTTTAGTTTCTTATATGAGCTCCTTCCTCCTCCCTCCATAAGGAAATGTTCTAGCCCAAAGAAAATATTCACTCACAATTTACAGTTCCTTCTAGCTTTTACATTCTTTTCTGCTATCTCTTCCATGATGTTCCTTATTCCTGAGAATGTGATGTAAGATGCCAGATTAGTTTCTTCCACTAATCCTTGAATATCAGGCCAGTGTCACAGTCACTTACTTCTAAAAGCTTGAACAGTTTTGAGTATTTGCAGTAACCACCTTGCACTGAAAAAAGTAACTGATCAAGGCTAAAAATAGCAGGAGGCTGTAGGCACAAACATAAGTGTCTACAGGGGAGTTTGGCAAGCACATCATATCCATTTTTTAAATATATCAGTGTTCTCATCACTGAGACATAGGACTTTTCTTTCACAGAATTTTGTCCTGTCTTGAAGTATCTGAAGCAGGCTTCATGTCTATTCAAAAGCACTTTTTTTTTTAATCCATAATAATTTGCCACCACTGTACCATTGACCTTTTTTCCTGACATGTTAGCAATGTAACATACAGGATCCATAACTGATCAGGATTGTGAATGAAAATCAATCCCCTAAAATGGGCAAAGGAACTAAGAAAGTCAGCTAGCACATACCAGCCACTTCCATCACCGTTTGATTTCCTCATGCCTTGCAACCAAAGCTTACAGTGCCCTCAACAATTCTGGCTTGCTCTATAGTTCTGACAAGGAGTCAACAGCAGTGAGAATAGCCTTATGGTTTGAAAGGCCTCCCTAACCAAAAACTCATAGGGAAGTAGCTCACTCCACCACTGAGATTTTCATTCATCAACATTATGGCTCCTCCACATGTACCATTGTTAAAACTCCTCAACTATGTTTGTCCTTCTATAAGCTTCCAAATCAATGTGACTTTCAAAGCATAACATATAATGAAAATAAAATTTACAAATAATAAACATGATCCTTAAAAAATCATCATCTTCCATTATAAGAAAATTCTTGTAAGTTTGGTGTTCAGTAGGTAATGAAATAATAAGATAAAACAGCATGGTCCTATACAGCATGAAAGATCCCATAACTTCTAGGTAGAGTCTTTCAGATGCTTTCTGCGGTAGACTCCTGTCATACGTTCAATGCATATCCCATTTGTCTTTCTAAATGAGGATAGATCATCATACCCCATGTCTGCTTTCTTGATTATCTTCTTTAGGTGTATAGATTTTATTTTGTTTATCCTATCTTTTAGGTTTATATAAGCGAGTATATTCCATGTTTGTCACAACCAAACCTTTGGCAGAGTGCAGGGAATCATATGAAATAAAGGGAGTTTGATGTGGAAAGGATAGGAACTCCACAAGGACCAAACGTATCTGGGCACAGGGTCTTTTCTGAGATGGACACTCAACCAAAGTCCATGAGAGGATAAAACCTAGAACCTCTGCTCGGATGTGACCGTGATAGCTCAGTAATCAATTGGTTTCCCATAGTAAGGGGAACAAGGACTATTTCTAACAGGAACTCAATGACTGGCTCTTTGACCTCCCCACCTCCCAAGGGAGGAGCAGTCCTGTTAGGCCACAGAGGAGGACTTTGCAGCCAGTCCAGAAAATACCTGACAAAAGCGAGTCATATGAAAGGGGAGGAGGTCCTCCCCTATTAGTGGACTTGGAAAGGGGCAGGGAGGAGATGAGGGAGGGAGGGTGGGATTGGGGAGGGAATGAGGGATACAGCTGGGATACAGAATTAACAAAATGTAACTAATGAGAAAAATAAAATTATGGGGAAAAAAAGATCCCATAACTTGAATGAAAAGAGCAATGTTGGAAGATATCAGCATATGTGGAGCACCATATCTAGCACTTCCTAAATCACAGTCATTTTCCATGAACCCTTTAATGTCCTCATCCTGAGGTTTGGCTATTGCTGTCAGACCACTGCACATCTCCATATCCCTAGTGGTCTTAGCGAGGCCAACTTGCACTCCTTAGGCCAGCTAAAGCTAAAGAGGAGCCAGGCTACAATCTTGATTCTCTGTTAGCCTGAGAAGGTGCTCCTTCTCAGGATGCTGAATGTGCTCTGGGTTAGATGAACATTCTTTACCACCAATATTTGTTTTTTTTTTTTTTTTTTTTTTTTTTGCTGAGGAAATGTGCATGCAGCATACTCTTTGGGGGATTAACTGTTTAATCTTTGTAAGCTGTTCTGTTTTTGTCCTGTGTGTCTAATGTGAACAGTTGCTGAGCTTTCTTCAGAAACTGAATGGCACACCATTTGGCTCTCTGGCAGTATTTTCCTTAAAACATCTTGCTAATTGAGAAACTTTCCATATTTGCCTTCAAGAGACCCAGGTGAGCACTGTTGATATCTGTTTTGCCCCTTGCTTTTTCTCCACCAACTGCTTTATGAAACCAACTTAAATTCATTCAGATTTTGTAAAACCTTTCCTATTTCATAAAGATCATGCCCAATTATGGAGTTCAGCAAATGTACTCAGACTCAATACCAGTCTCAAGGTCTCTTCTGCATCATCCATTTTATTAAAACTCCTCTGTTAACCAAACATCAAATGCTACATTGTGCATATTAAGTTACCTCGGTATACTAGTTATTCTTCTATTGTCTTCTAACTTCTTATATTCATGGCCTCAGGACAAGGAACCAAATGTTCCTTGACTCCTATAACCAGTCTGTCAGGAAATTAGTTTCTTTTTATTGCTTCAGGTTATGGGATCTGTCTCAAGGAAGGAAGGTTAGATATATTACTCTGATTCTCCACTTCCATAGCACTCAAAGTTCTTTCCATCCCTATATCTCCAAATCTCAGAATTCAGGCTTTAAAATGTCCTTTTATTCTTTGCTTATGTCTTCCATAATTAAAGGAGTTCAGATCCAGAGTACTTTCTGATTATCACAGTTTCCTGTCATTATTGAGGTCCCCATATACATGATGCATCAAGGACTTCCCCTTTCTCTGTGTTAAAAGTTAGACCTGAGTGGTATTCTATCACTTCAACTTTTTCTCCTCACTGCTCAGTTCTTACCATGAGTTCAAAGTCATTGGAAAAGTCCAGGAAAGATTGTTTATCACATTTCTAATTTGTGCAATCTTGCCATTGCATTATGATAGCTACAATAAGTGACACCCTTTTCATCCTTCTTTTTGCCACCTTCCTTGACAAATTTCAGACTAATGATTAAGCATCCTCATGTGTTTTTCCTACTGTACTTTTTCATTTACATAGCTAAGTTTTTTCAGGACAGCCATCTCTGCCTTAGCTGCATGTCTTAATGTCTATAGTAAAGATCATTAAACAATTGCCAGAGTCTGATTACATTCCCATACCTTAAATACTTTCAATAACCACAATATACTCCATAGTTCACACCCATTAGGTGCTGTCCTTATATTTATGAAGTTGTCTCCATTCAATAATGAGACATGCCACATGTTCTTCATAGAGAAAGATTGAATGGATTTCCTCTGAAAATACAATTTACGTTTGGATGGGTCATTCTTGGTTTTACCCATCACAAAGCATATCCAATTGCCACTACAGCAAGGAAGCATGCCATCTCATCACACATGGGGAACTGTAGACATATACAGACTGTCCAAATGAACACTGAACCTCAGATAGATCAGTCCTTGTCCTCTATCTCAATATCCAAAGAACTCTCAACTCATTCTTGGCTTTATTGCATTGTCTCTCTTTGAGTACTAATTGTGTTGTATAATTTTTCTTGTGAAGACAAGAATAAATGTCTATCCCAGTTATTCTATGAAAGTCTAGCTTGTTAGACCAATAAATTTATTTGAGGGTATTTGTAGGAGGATAGATACCATAAAGGTAGCTAAATCTTCCTAAAATCCACCCTACTTTTACTGGCACCTCATGAAATCTACACCTATGCAGCTTTCTGTTCAAGGTATGAACAGCTCCAGTAAAGAGAATCTTATCTCCCTGACAGTTGCTTACCCTTTCATATCCTAAAACCTATTAAGTTTCATGAACTTTCTGAGTCATTTAAGTTTCATTTAGCTTACAGAGTCCTATGAGTCTCTCTCCTTCCTGCAAAAAGACATGTTTAAATTAATAGAAAATAGGTATACAGGATCTTATTTAATATAATACTTTATATTAAGAGGAGTAATGGTAAAATACAGTTTAACAGAATACTATTGCCATGTATTTGTGTGAAGAAATGTTTCACATATACTTTAGTTAGCTCCAAAGATGATAGTTCCTCGAATATAAGCGTGGATACTTGGGCCACAATAAGTTTTCATACCAAATGTATGTTCTGATCATGTTTTCATTTAGCCACTATCACAATGTCTTTAAAAAAAGAGTTTATAAAAAATGCTTTTATAAAAGGAGTGTAATATACATATATGGCAAAAGTTTTAACAATTATATAGGATAAATTTTCATATTTACTACTTAGTCAAATGAAATTATATTATAAAGTGAAATTTTATATGCTTTCATATATTCAAAACAAAATTATATTCAATGCATCTGTACCAGAATTATTGCTATAGAAAACTTATGAAATTATGTTTGTTGCCGTATACAACTTAGAAAAAAAATTTCCACTAAACAAAGGCTTCATAAATAACACTGAAAACATTTTTCACCTAATATTTTTTGTGCAGCATCTTTCACATCTTTATTTCTTAGACTATATATTAAAGGGTTCAACATGGGTATTATGAGTGTGTAGAATACAGCTACAATCTTGCTTTTCTCTAGTGAGGAGATTGATCCAGGCTGTGCATACATGAATAGCACAGTTCCATAGAATAAACTCACCACTGCTATATGAGAGCCACAAGTGGAGAAGGTCTTACTCCTGCCATGGGGAGAGGAGATCTTCAGGACCGTGGCCAGGATATAGACATAGGAAACCAGAATAATGGTTGTGGTGGAGATGATGATGAGAGCAGAGAGAATAAACAGTACAATCTCGTTAACAAAGGTGTCAACACATGAGATATTGATTAGAGCTGGGACATCACAGAAAAAGTGGTCTAGCCTGTTTTCTCCACAGAAACGTAAGCTGAAGGTGAATCCTGTTTGTATCATTGAGTTTATGCATCCACAGATATAGGAGCCAGTTACCAACTGAATGCAGACCTTTTGGGACATCTGCACAGGGTAAAGGAGAGGGGAGCAAATGGCTGAGAATCGATCAAATGCCATAACAGCAAGAAGGAAGCCTTCAGTTGTAACAAACAAAGCAAAGAAGAAGAATTGGGCAGCACAACCATTGTAGGAAATTTTCTTTTCATTTTTCAGGAAGTTGACTAAGGTTTTGGGAGCAATGACTGTGGAATAGCAGAGATCTAAATAGGACAAGTTTCTAAGGAAGAAATACATAGGTGTTTGGAGTCTGGAGTCCATCTTAATGACAATTATCATGCTGACATTCCCTACCACAGCAACTATGTAGATCATCAAGAACATTAAGAATAAGAAGACTTGAAACTTTGGAGAGGCTCTGAATCCCAAGAGGATGAATTCTGTTATCTCTGAGTAATTTTGCTTCAGTCCCCTCTCCATAGCTAACATGAAGATACAACTGTAAAAAGGGAAAATAAAATAAGTGAGGGATCAGAATTCCATTTTAGTAAAAACAACTGCTGAATCAGCATGAAAGGAAACTTAGCCTGTTCCTTTTATTTTATAAAAGATAACGAACATAAACAATCTTTCCTTATTGCTAAAGTCTTCCCAATGAATAGCTTAATGCAGTGAGGGTCTTTCGTTACACTTATGTGTAAAGGCAGATAAAGTATAATGATATAGGCAGATTGGTCCTCTAAGTCCTATGCAGAAGAATAGGAATTCCAGAAAAATGTCTGGAATCAAGAGTTTTGTTTTAGACAACCATCCCCCCTTGATTTTACCATCTGCTTACTGTCATTAAAATTTGTGATTAATCAATGGTTGATACATATAAGGTGATATAAATGCCAAAATAAGTCATTCTTTTGTTTGTATTTCCTAAACACAATGAAATAAGACTCTCATTTTGGTCCTCACATATCTCTCCTTCTTGCCTTCCTTCTGTTTCTTGTTTCCAGCATTCATTAATTAATTCCTTCTTTCCTATTGCATCCCTTCTTTCTTTTCTCAAACTTTTCTTTCTCCTTTCAATCTTTATCAATATAAAAATTGCAAGTAGAGGAGAAAATTTGAACACAGGGGTCTTCCCAGAGACCCATACTCCAACCAAGTATCATGCATGAAGAAAACCTAGAACCCCTGCACAGATGTAGCCCATGGCAATTTAGTATCTGAGTGGGTTCCATAGTAATGGGAAGAGGGACTGCCTCTGACATAAACTGATTGGCCTGCTCTTTGATCACCTCCCCCTGAGGGGGAAGCAGCCTTACCAGGCCACAGAAGATGACAATGCAGCCACTGCTGATGAGATTTGATAGACTAAGATCAGAAGGAAGGAGAGGGGGACCTCTCCTATCAATGGACTTGGGGAGGGGCATGCGTGAAGAAGGGGGAGGGAAGGTGGGATTAGGAGGGAAGGAGGGAGGGGCTTATGGGGGATACAAAGTGAATAAAGTGTAATTAATAAAAGTTAAAAAAATTGCAAGTAGAGACTCCTTAAGTCTGACAGAGAAATTATCTTTGTAGAAAGAACTCTAATTATGTGTGCAATGGTACATACATTTATAAAGTTAAAAGACAACACAAGTCAATTTAAATATAACTCCTATTTAAAAAGTAAAAATAACAATTTAGTTAAACTTCCAGTTATTTTAACTTAAATGTATACTGTTAGGACAGTGCTTTATTCTTAAGTAAAATACAGTGTATATATAGAAAAAGGAAAAAAAATATCCAACCTTATGACTTATAAAATTAAAATGTTAAGAATATTTTTAAGAAACTCAGGGTCACTAGGGTAAGAAACATGTTGATCTACTACTCAATAATTAATCTCAGAATAGAAAAGAATACTTATAAACAATGGTTCAATCACCTACTATGAGGTTGATTTTTAAATTGTACATTATATAAAGTTTACAACATGTTTATATTAAATAACTTTTGGAATAATTGAAATTATAAATTTATAGTCACAAAATGTCTCATAATTGCTCTTGTTGATATTGAAAATTCACTATGAATTTTCATATGTTAATGCATTTTGAACCTTTGAAAGTATATTAGAGTAAGATTGGTATGTATGTAATAGTTGACCCTCTTTAATACAAAGGTTAATAATGATTTAACTGATAAATATTCACAAGTAGAGAAGTGATTAAAATGACCTGTAGCAAGGACTATTGACTAAAAAAGGCAGTTTTCTTTGAATACATATTTTACATAAAGAAGTTCCTGATTTTATCAGAATTATCAAAACAAGGTTTAGAAATAAAAGCTGAAAGAAGTCAGTGTACAGATTTAAAAAAATGAGATGTAAGTATCTTTACTTGTTATCTTGGTAAACACTGTACATAAATTTAATGCTTATGAGTACACCAAAAGATGAATAGAAACAAACCTTTCAATAACCTGAAGTTATTCCACAACACTAATTGTAATTCCTTAATATCCAGTTCCTGACTCAGATTTTCTGGCATTATCAAAAATTATAGAAGATATATTAAGGTCATGCTTGACAAACTTATATTTTCCTGTACTATTTCACTGACTCAAGCAGCAAGTAGTCCTGGAATGAATCCAGAAAGAAATTTCCCTGTGGGAATGAAAACCAAAGAGATGAGTAGGCATTGCCTTCATAAAATATTCCATGGAGATCAGAAGTCTCTATCATCCAATAACATACTTTGTGTCATGATGTAGAAAAATGAAAGTAATGAAAAGAAATAAAATAAGGAAAGAAGGAAAAAAAGGAGAAATATTATTAATTAATGGACTCATCAACCTTTGGAAAATTAAAAGTGCTCTCTGGAAGACAGGATAAATTACTTTTTATACAAAAGAAACTAATAAAACAGGCACAGTGTGACATTTGGTTCCTTTCTTAAATGTTCTGTGTTAACCAAGATATAATCTTAATATAGAAAAATTCAATAATGTTTGAGTACATTATAGATTTTACATTTATAGACTCATTCCTTGTATGTTTGTGTTATATGTACATGTGTCTTCATATATGTGTGGTAATATATTCATGCATAACATACACTTTCTTGTGCACATAGATATGGAAGCCAGAGGCTGACTTAGAGCATCTTCCTCAGTGACTTTCTAGTGACCTTAAGTTAGTTTGAGATGATTTATAACTGAATGTGAACATCACCATTGTAGCTAGACTAGATATCCATTGAACTTAGATTTGCCTACTTTTACACCTGCCCTGTCCTCCAGAGCTGGAGTTCCAGATGCATACCACCACACATGGCTTTTATAGGGGTTCTGTGG
The DNA here is from genome assembly GCF_030254825.1 of Meriones unguiculatus. NCBI lineage: Eukaryota > Metazoa > Chordata > Mammalia > Rodentia > Muridae > Meriones > Meriones unguiculatus. The sequence goes on along the minus strand of NC_083355.1, from coordinate 186,149 downwards.
GACTGAACTCAGATCTTCATGTTTGCACAACAGGCAATTTATCCACTGAGCCTCTCCCCAGCCAGGGACCTATTTCTTATCTCTATTGTAAATTACAATGTGCTGATATTAGTGAAGAGACAATTAATATTAAAAATATATTTTTTAATTAATTTATTTATTACAGTTTATTCACTTTGTATCCCAGCTGTAGCCCCCTAACTCATCTCATCCTAGTCACACCCAGCCTCCCTCTTCTCCCCCTATGCCCTTTCCCTAGTCCCCTAATAGGGCAGGTCCTCCTCCCCTTCTATCTGACCCTAGCTTATTAGGTCTCATCAAGGCTGGCTGCATCATCATCTTCCTCTGTGGCCTGGCAAGGCTCCACCCCCCAGAGGGAGGTGATCAAAGAGTCGGCCACTGAGCTCAGGTCAGAGACAGCCGCTGTACCCCTTACTAGGGAACACACTTGGAAACTGAGCAGACACACTAAATCTGTTAGAATGTATATTAGTCAATGGAAACAATGTATTTTTAAAACTGGCTAATGAGTTAATGAAATGGGATGCAAAAAGTATACATTGGGTCACTATCTTCAGGCACAAGAAGTGTTAATAGAAATTGTACCAGGCCACAGAGAAAGACAATTCAGCCAGTCCTGATGAGACCTGATAGACTAGAGTCAGATGGACGAGAACTTGGAGAGGGACATGGGAGATGAGAGAGGAAGGGCGGGGTTGGGAGGGAATGAGGGAGGGGACTACATCTGGAATACAAAGTGAATAAACTGTAATTAATATAAAAATTAAAATTAAAACTAAAAAAAGAAAAAAAGAAATTGAGTTTAAAAACTCTAGGTACCTGATTACAGGAAGGCAAGATGGTTCCTGGGAAGATATGGGGATGACACTAGCTGAGACTCCTAGCAGCAGGTGATACTGAGACTGACATCCTATAGCCAGGCAGGACTTTCAGTGGAAGGAGGGGACACCAACCCACCCGCAAAACCCTAGACCTAAAATTTGTCCTGCCTACAGATGTGTGGAGATAAAAGATGGAACAGATTGAGAGAATAGCGAACAAATGACTGGACCAACTGGAGACCTACCCCATGGTAGAAGTCCAACCCCTGACACTGTTAATGATACTCTTGCAGACAGGAGCCTAGTGTGACTGTCATCTGAGAGGCTTCATCCAGCAGATAATGAAAACAGGTACAGAGTCCCACAGCCAAATATTAGAAGGAACTCAGGCAGTCTTGTGGAAGAGTCAGGGGAAGGCTTGAGGTAGCTGGAGGGGGTCAAGGACACCACAAGAAGACCTACATAGCCAACTAACCTGGGCCCATAGAGTCTCATAGAGACTGAACCACCAACCAAAGAATATTCATGGACTGGTTCTAAGCCCTCTACACTTATGAAGCTGAGGAGTTGCTTGGTCATCAAGTGGGTCCCCTAACAATTGGATTGGAGGCTACCTCTAACTTGAACCCTGTTACCTTCCTCTGACTACTACTACCCTAGCAGGTCTGCCTTGTCTTGCCTCAGTGAAAGAGGAGGCACTTAGTCCTGATGCAACTTGATATGCCGAGGTAGGTTGGTACCTGGGAGTGCCAGGTGGGGAGAAGATGGTATGGAGGAAGTGGTAGGAGGTTTGGACTGAGAAAAGAGAAGGGAATGGGGTGGCAATTGGAGTGTAAAATGAACAAATAAATAAATTAAAGAAGAAGAAAAAAAGACTCCAGATGAAAGAGTTTTCTGGTTGAATTTTTGGGATCACTCATGTATACTGTCATAGCATCTGCAAATAGTGATACTTTGACTTCTTCCCTTTCTGATTTGTATCCCCTTGATCTCCTTTAGTTTTCTTATTGCTCTAGCTAGGACTTCAAGTACTATGTTGAAGACATAGAGAGTGGGCAGCCTTGCCTTGTCCCTGATTTCAGTGGGATTAAGTTTCTCTCCATTTAGTTTAATGTTGGCTATAGGCTTGCTATATGTTGTCTTTAGTATGTTTAGGTATGTGGCTTTTATCCCTGATCTCTCCAAGACTTTAAACATGAATGGGTGTTGGATTTTGTCAAATACTTTTTCAGCATCTAAGGAGATGATAATGTGGTTTTTCTCCTTCAGTTTGTTTATAATGTGAATTACTCTGATGGTAAGGTATGTTTCTTGATGGTAGAATATTGATGGATCATGGTTTTTGTTTTGTTTCAAATGGGATAGTTTAGATAATTTCATTGTGCTATTGAGACTATTAATACTCTGAATTATTGTTGAAAATGTTGCTAATTTCTGTGATTTTGTTGATTTATGATGTTTTCTTTGAACTCTTTTGATTAACAGTTCTGGCATTTTTTTTTACTTGATCCAGTGACCCTTTTAACTATATTTATCCTTCTACTCACTAAAGTGCTTCTTTTTATATTTATGTAGAGTTCATTTACCAGTCATTAATTCCTTAAATTTGCTTTTATTAGAAAGGTTTGTTCCTCCTTTACATTTTATTTTTTTAAGATTGTATTTATTATTTATACAACATTCTGCCTGTGTACCATATCTTACTATATATGGTTATGAGCCACCATGTGGTTACTGGAAATTGAACTCAGGACCTTTGGAAGAACAGTGAGTGTTCTTAACCTCTGGGCCATCTCTCTAGCCCCCTCTTTTATTTTTAATAGACAGTTTTTCATAATAGTCTGAGCTGAGAGTTGTGATGTTTCAGGACTTGAAAATCATGTTTTTAGTCATTCTGACTTTACATTTTTCTGTTGAATATGGACATGTTATTCTAATGGGCCTGTCTTATAAGTAACAAAATTTCCTTGTTTTTAATTGCTGAGAAGTATTCCTTTATTTAAATGTACCACAATTTTTGCATCTGTTCCTCCACTGAGGGACATCTGGGTTGTTTCCAACTTTTGGCTATTACGAATAAAGCTGCTATGAACATGGTTGAGAAAATATCCTTGTTATGTACTTGAGCATCTTTTGGATATATGTCTAGGAGTGGTAGACCTGGATCTTGAGGAAGCACTACTCCTAATTGTCTGAGAAAGCTCCAAATTGATTTCCTTGTACAAAGTGGTTGTACAAGTTTACATTCCCACCAGCAATGGAGGAGGCTTCCTTTTTCTCCACATCTTCTCCAGCATGTATTCTCACTTGAGTTTTTTATTCTTTCTTCTTATTTTTTATTTAATAGTTTTATTTTTTTATATTAATCACAGGTAATTTACTTTGTATCCCAGCCGTAGGCACTTCCCTCATTCCCAACCAATCCCACCCTCTCTCCCTCATCTCCTCTTTGCCCCTCTCCAAGTTCACTGAGAGGGGAGGTCCTCCTCCCCTTCCATCTGACCCTAGCCTATTAGGTATCTTCAGGGCTGGCTGTAATCTCCTACTCTGTGGCCTAGCAAGGCTGCTCCTCCCTCAGGGGTGGGGGGAGGTCAAAGAGCCAGCCATTGAGTTCATGTCAAAAATAGTCCCTGTTCCTCTTACTAGGAAAACCCACGCGGATACTGAGCTACCATGGGCTACATTCGAGCAGGGGTCTAGGTTATATCCATACATGGCCCTTGGTTGGAGAATCAGTCTCATAAAAGACCCCTGTGCCCTGATATAATTGGTCCTTGTGGAACTTCTGTCCTCTCCAGGTCATACTAACTCCCCTTTTTTCACATAATTGCCTGAACTCAGCTGAGGGTTTGGTTATGAGTCTCAGCATCTGCTTTGATACACTGCTAGGTAGAGTCTTTCAGGGGCCCTCTGAGGTAGGCTCTTGTCCTGTTATTTGTTTTCTCCTACTTCCAATGTTCATCTCATTTGTCTTTCTAAGTGAGGATTGATCATCTTACCCCGCGTCCTCTTTCTTTTTTATCGTCTTTAGGTGTACAGATTTTAGTATGTTTAGCCGATCTTATAGGTCTAGTACCCACTTACAAGTAAATATATATCATGTGTGTCTTTCTGCTCCTGGGATACCTCACTCAGGATGATCTTTTCTAGATCCCACCATTTGCCTACAAATTTCATGATTTCCTTGTTATTAATTGCTGAGTAGTATTCCATTGTGTAAAAGTACCACAATTTCTGTATCCACTCCTCCACTGATGGACATCTGGGTTGTTAAACTAAATCAGTTAGAAGAAAAAGTGGGAAGAGCCTAGAACTCATTGGCACAGGAGACAATTTCCTGAACAGAACACCAACAGCACAGGCTCTAAGAGCAACAATCAATAAATGGGACCTCATGAAACTGAAAAGCTTCTGTAAAGCAAAGGACACTGTCATCAGAACAAAATGATAGCCTACAGACTGGGAAAGGATCTTCACCAACCCTATATCTGACAGAGGGCTAATCTCCAGTATATATAGAGAACTAAGGAAGTTAAAAGGCAATAAATCAAGCAATCCAATTAAAAAATGGGGTACGGAGCTAAACAGAATTCTCTGTAGAGGAATATAGAATGGCAGAGAAACACTTAAAGAGATGCTCAATGTCATTAGCCATCAGAGCGATGCAATCAAAACAATGCTGAGATTTCACCTTACACTCATCAGAATGGCTAAGATCAAAAACTCAAGTGACAACACATGCTGGAGAGGTGTGGAGAAAGGGGAACCTTCCTCCATTGCTGGTGAGAATGTAAATTTGTACATCCACTTTGGAAATCAATCTGGCACTTTCTCAGACAATTAGGAATAGTGCTCCCTCAAGATCCAGCTATACCACTCTTAGGCATATATCCAAAAGATGCTCAAGTACACAACAAGGACATTTTCTCAACCATGTTTGTACAGCTTTATTTGTAATAGTCACTTGAGGTTTTTTTATCTTAGCCATTCTGATGGGTGTAAGGTGAAATCTCAAGGTAGTTTTAATTTGCATCTCCCTGATGACTGAGGACGTTAAGCATTTCTTTAAGTGTTTCACTGCCATTCTTTTTCCTCACTCAGAAAGACAGTGTCCATTCTGTAATGGACATTGGAAGAAGGAGAAAACAGGAAACAGGACAGGAGCCTACCACAGAGGGCCTCTGAAAGACTCTACCTAGCAGTGTATCAAAGCAGACACTGAGACTCATAACCAAATTTTGGGCAGAGTGCAGGAAATCTTAGGAAAGAAGGGGGAGATAGTAAGACATGGAGAGGACAGGAACGCCTCAAGGAGAACAACGAAACCAAAATATCTGGGCACAGGGGTCTTTTCTGAGGCAGATACTCCAACCAAGGACCATTCATGGATATAACTTAGAACTCCTGCTCAGATGTAGCCCAATGGTAGCTCAGTGTCCAAGTGGGTGTCTTAGTAAGGGGAACAGGAATTGTCTCTGACATGAACTTAGTGGCCGGCTCTTTGACCACCACCCCCAGAGGGGGGAGCAGCCTTGCCAGGCCACAGAGGAGGACAATGCAGCCAGTCCTGATAAGACCTTATAAGCTAGAGTCAGATGAAAGGGGAGGAGGACCTCCCTTATCAGTGGATTTGGAGAGGGGCATGGAAATAGATGAGGGAGGGAGGGTGGGATTGGGAGGGAATGAAGGATGGGGCCTCAGATGGGATACAAAGTGAATAAACTGTAATTAATATAAAAAATAAAAATTTAATTAAAAAAGAAAATAAGGAATTGGGGAATAAAACATAATTAGTAGAAAAAAGTGACAACATTTTTGTCTTGCAACTTTCAATGTACTTTATTTTGAACTTTTAATGTTTCAAATGTAGTCTATTATGGAAAGGTTTTTGGGTTTTTTTTTGTTTTTGTTTTTGTTTTTTTCATTCTGTCAACTTAACTTTTTTGACCTTTAACTGCAAGATTTCTTTCTCTAGGCATAGAAAATTTTCTAATATAACTTTGCTGAAACTTTTCTACTTCTTTGGTACAGTGTTCTCATCCTTCTATGCCCAATCCTAAGGTTAGGTTTTTCTGTTTTTTTGTTTTATGTATCCCAAAGCTTCCATTGTTCCAATGTTTCCTTCATAGATGTTTATAAATGTATCATTGAATTGTATTGAGTAGTATAATTCCTTTGCTTTGTCTTCCAGCCTTGATACTCTATTTTCCACATGATCCATTCTATTAGTGAGGAGTTCTATTGAAGTGTTTTTTTGTGTTATTATTTTTAAAGTGTGTGTGTGCATGCTCAGGAGAGTGTGCAAATGTGTACGTGTGTGTGTTTGTGTGTGTGTGATTATCTGTGCTTGTATTAACCAGAGGCTTCAGCTTCTAATGAAAATAGATTTAAAGGCAGGTATGATGTGTTTGGCATGAGTGCTGAGAGCTTAATTTGTGTTCTCTCCAACAGCAGTACACGCTCCTAACTTCTAAGCCATCTTTGCAGCTCTCCACTGAATTTTTATTTTTAGTGAATTTTCATTTCTAGCACTGTTTCAGCTTGTGTGTTTTTAGACAGCTTAGTATCATTATGAGCTCTATGTTTATAGCTTGTACTGGTTTTCATATTTCATTCACCTTTATTGTTTTGGTCTTCTTTGATGTGGTGTTCTTTTGTTTGTCTTTTAGTTTTGGGGAGTTTGGGATTTCTTTTAGTTAATTACTCTAGGATTATTTATTTCTTGTGTCCTTTTCAGTGTAGATAATCTTGTTAAAATGGTGTTTTCCTTCTCTGTCTTCTGTAGAGCTGTATTAGAATACATAAATTATTTAAATTTATTTTGATCATGAAATGTCTTTTTTTCCATAGAATATAATTGATAATTTTGCAGCAAACAGTAATCTGGGTTGCTGTCTGTGGTCTTTCAGAGCTTATACAATATTCATCCAGGCCTTTAACTGAAAAGTAAGGTGTTTTTCAAATTGCCTTGTCCTTATGTATGACTTTTTTTTCTTGGTATTTTTATTAAATTTATTTATTTATTTGTTTTCACTTTATGTCCTGGTCATAGTCCCATCCCTCTCCATCTTCCAATCCCATCCTCCCTCCCTTCCTCCCACTCCCCTCCTCTATACCTCATAAAAAGAGAGAGTGCCTTCCTATCCACCCCAGCTTATCAACTCATAACAGGGCTGAGCCTTTCCTCTTCCCCTGTGGCCTGGTAAGGCAGTCCATCCAGAAAAGTAATTGAAAAGCTAGCAAGGGAGTCCATGTCAGAGAAAGCCCCTGCTTCCCTTACTAGAGAACCCTTATGAAGCCTAAGTTGCTCATCAGCTACATCTTTGTAAGGGGTGTGGGTCCAGTCCAGCAAGATCCTTGGTTGGTGCTTCAGCCTCAGCAGCCCCTCTGGGCCCTGGTTAGTTGTCTCTGTTGGTCTTCTTGTGAAGCTCCTGTCACTTCCAGGTCCTTTTCTTCTTCCCTATAATTTTCCACAAGGCTCCTGACGCCTCCCCCAATGTTTGGCTGTGAGTCTCAGCTTCTGCTTCCAGGGGCTGCTGGGTGGAGCCTTTCAGAAAACAACTCTACTTGACACCTGTTTGCAAGCATAGCAGAATATCATTAATAGTGTCAGAGGTCAGTTCTCTTCCATGGGGTGGGTCTTGGTTCTGCCAAGTGCAGTGGTGCATGACTGTAATCCCAGAACTCAGAGAAGCAGGGGCAGGCAGTTCTCTGTGAGCTGGAGGCCAGCCTGGTCTACAAAGTAAGTCCTCAACAGCCAAGGCTGCACAGAGACACTCTGTCTTGAAAACAAAAACAAAAAGGTTTTCTTGATGTTTTTAAGGTTGTATTTTTTTTTCTTGTACATTTAGTGGGTTTGATTATCAGGTGTTATGGACAATTGCTTTTCTATTTCTATTTGTTATTCTTTATACTCCTGTCATCTTGATGCTCATCACATTCTTTAGATTGGGGAATTTGTTTTCTCTATAATTTTGTTTAAAATATTTTCTGTGCTTTTTACCTAGATATCTTCTCCTTCTTTTATACTTATTGTTCAAAGCTTTGAGATTTTCAAGATCTCCTGAATGTTTTGGGTTGGGTTGTTTTGACTGTGTGATCCATTTCTTCTGACTTTGTTTTCAAGACCTGAAATTCTCTCTTATACTTTACTCAATCAGTTGGTGTTATTTTCTTGTGAGGTTTTTGCTTGGCTTCCTGAGATTTTTATTTTGAATTTTATTTCAGTCTACGTTTTCTTTTCTTTCTTCTGTATTTTTACTTATTCTTCTCTCATATAATACATCCTGTCAGCATCCTCCACTCCTCCTAGCTCCCTCCACCTTTAATCTTCTCAAGATCCACTGCCCCTATGTTTCCTTGAGAGAGAGACAGAGAGAGACAGAGAGAGAGAGAGAGAGAGAGAGAGAGAGAGAGAGAGAGAGAGAGAGAGAGCAGGCCACCCAGGAAAATCAACTGAGCAAGAAGAAATAAGATTAGGATTAAACTCTAATATCAAGCCTGGATGAGGCAACCTAGTGGGAGGAAACGTGTCCCAAGAGCAAAGAGTCAGTGATACCTCTACACCTACTGTTATGGATCCCACAGAACCCCCAAGCTAAATAACCACAAAATATTTGCAGAAGAACCAGCACAGACCCATGCAGGCTCCAGGATTATCGTTTCCGTTTCTGTAAGCCCCCATTGCCCCTGTTTAGTTGATTCTGTGAACTGTATTGTCCTGGTGTTCTCAGCCCTTCTGGCTCCTGGGCTCCACCTAATGTTGGCTCCCAGTTGCTGCCAGAGAAAGCCTCTCTGATGATGATTGGGCTAGGTATGAATATATATATATATATATATATATATGATCTATGAATATAGCAGAATATTATTAGTATTCATTTCTTTCTCTTTTTTTCCCAATCATGTTTGGTTTTACCCTAGGTATTTGAGCCATGCAGGCAATGCTGGGAATAGACTGCTTCTCCTGGCATGGTACTCAGGTTACTCAGGTTAGATCAGCCATTGATTAGTCACTCCCACAAGCCCTGAGCCTCCATTTCCCAGTACATTTTGAAGAAAGGACAGGATATATATAGTGGAGTAACTGTGGAAAAAAATAAAATTAAAAAAATATTATAAACAGGTCTTTCTATCTTCCTCTTCTTCCATAAGATTCCCTGCACTCTGCTCAAAGTTTGGCTATAGGTCTCAGCATCTGCTGTGATAACCTGCTGGGTAGAGTATTCAGAGTCCCTCTGTTATAGGCTTCTGTCCTGTTCCCTGTCTTCTCCTGCTTCTGATGCCTATCCTGTTTGCCCTTCTGAATGAGGATTAAGCCTCTTCTCTAGGGCCCTCCTTGTTGCTTAGATTCTTTAGGACTATAGCTTTTAGTATGTTTATCCTATATTATTTGGTTAATATCCACTTGTAAGTGAGTATATACCATGTGTGTTTTCTGCTTCTGGGCTACCTCATTCAAGATGATCTCTTCTAGTCCCCACCATTTGCCTGCAAATTTCATGATTAACTTGTTTTTAATAACTGAGTGGTATTCCACTGTGTAAATGTACCACAATTTCTGTATCCATTCCTCAGTTGAGGGACATCTAAGATGTTTCTAGATTCTGGCTATTATAAAGCTGCTATGAACATAGATGATAAAATGTCTTTGCTGTACGGTTGGTCATCTTTCAGATATATGCTCAGGAGTTGTATAGTTGTATCTTGAAGTAGCACCTTCTTAATTTTCTGAGAAAGTGCTGGATTGATTTCCAAAGTGGTTGCACAAGTTTACATTCCAAACAGCAATGGAGGAGAGTTCCCCTTCCTCCACATCCTCTCCAGTATGTGTTGTCACTTAAGTTTTTGAACTTAGCCATTCTGATGGGTATAAGGTAAAATCTCAGGGTCATTTTGATTTGCATTTCCCTGATGACTAAGGATGTTGAGCATGGAAAGAGAGGCAGACAGAAAGATCTGGAAATAACAAGAGCTCCACAAGGAGACCAATGAAGCCAAAAAATCTGGGCCCAGGGGTGCTTGCAAAGACTGATGAATCAACCAAGGACCATGTTTGGAAAGGACCTAGACCCCACTTAAAGGTGGCCTATGGGCAGTTCAGTCTCCGTGTGAGTTACCTAGTAAGGGGAGCATGGCAGTCTCTGGCATGATCTAAGTTTCCTGATCTTTGATCATCCCCCTGGCAGGGTGGCCTAACTAGGCCACAGAGAAAGAGGATCCAGACAGTCCTGATGAGACCTGATAGTCTAGAGTCAGATAGTAGGGGAGGAGAATCTCCCCTATCAGTGGACTAGGGGAGCGGCATCAGGGGGAGAAGAACAGAGGATGGGACAGGGAGAAGATGAGGGAGGGGCCTACACCTGGGATCCAAAGTGAATAAATGGTAATAAATAACAATAAATTAATTCGATACACCATACCAAACATATCAATACAGCACAGTTAAAATTTCAACACCTATATTGAGAATTCTCTGTTTAGCTCTGTACCCCATTTTTAAATTGGATTACTTGATTCTTTGCTGTTCAACTTCTTGAGTTCTATATATATTCTGGATATTAGTCCTCTTTCAGATATAGGATTGGTGAAGATCCTTTCCCAATCTGTAGGCTGTCATTTTGTTCTGTAGACATCTATTAGGTCCATTTGATTTGAGACCTCTGTAAGTGTCATTATTTCTCTATTAAGCTTCTGTCTCAATGATCTGACTTTGGTGAGAGTTATGTGTTGAAATCTCCCACTATTAAGGTATATTAAGCTTTAATAATGTTTCTTTTTCAAATGCAGGAGCCCTTGTATTTGGTGCATAGATGTTCAGGATTGTGGTGTCCTCCTGGTGGATTTTTCCTTTGTGGAGAATGAAGTATCCCTCCCTCTTTAAATTAATTTTGGTTGAAAGTCTATTTTATGAGATATTTTTTTCCAAAAAATCATTTTATCTAGAAAAGACATAACCTGCCAAAAAGAAGAAGAAGAACCACCCAGAGTTAGGGTTGAAGCAGGGTTTTGCTTTTATCATTCCAGGAGAATAAAAGCATCGAACTAAGGAATCCAGAGACCACTAGACAAATGGAATATCTGAAGAAAAGAGACCAGATACCAAAGAAGACAAGTAGCCAAGGTAATTCAGCTTCACAGACTGCCTCAATAGCTGTTTCCTCAAAACTATACAGCCAGAACAACTTCAAAACAGCTAGTTAAGATGGTCCAGCCTCACAGATTATTCCAGTCATAGCTTCATTTAAGCCTACATTTTCACAGCGCATAAGGACTGGGCAGAAAATGTTACAGTGAGCTTTCTTAAGACTTGTCCATTTTTCCAACTTCTTGGGCTCCCAAAAGGAAACTATGCCCTAAATCAGTAGGAATCAATTTTAAGAGAGTGACACCCCATTTGCAAAATACAGGGTGGGTGATTTTTGATCATTTGACAGGTAATGAATGTTTGTCATCATTTTAGGAGAGTTAGTTGAAGTTGTTAATAGTCTTGGTCAGAGAGGAAACAAGATATAGGACTTTACAGGAGTTTACTTTCTTTTTCTTTTCTCTACCCCCCTTTCTTATGTATAGGGAAAAGGGTTAGAAAGGGGGGGTATAGAAATAATATAGGAATATAGAAAAGGGTATATTATTGAATCTATTACAGATCTTTTTATACTGATACAAAATTAAGATTGTATTTGGTTGCATTTGGTATGATCTTTGTTTACTGAGACAAAATTAAAGTTATATGTTTGTTATAACATACTATGTATCAACCCTTTTTAAGGCATTGTGCCTATATAGTTCTTAAAAATGGAAGGTGGAGTACTAGCTCTTTTGAAAGCTACTTTCACAAACTGTTTAGGATAATTAAGAAATGTGAATTAATAGTCAATCAAACTTGTGGTTATGTTAGGTACTAGTTAATCATAGGTTTTTCTAAATTAATGAGATAGTAAATAGCTAGAGACAAGCAACATTTGCCTAGTCACATATACTAAGATAGCTAGACGGTCTTCAAAAACCTCAGAGATCTCTAGAGTGTAGCATTTAAGGATGTTTTATTAACTTAAGATTTTTTTTACAATGAGACATGTCAGCTCCTGGACACACACACATGGTGAGGTAACTGAGAGCTGGTGGCTGGTAAGCACAGATACTTTTCTTGGGCTGTGAAAAAAATGGATTTAGAATGCAGTCAATCCTGATGAGACCTGATAGGCTAGGGTCAGAGGGAAGGGAGGAGGACCTTCCATATCGGTGGACTTGGGGAAGGGAATGGGAGAAGATGAGGGAGGGAGAGTGGGATTGGGAGGGAATGAAGGAGGGGAGCTACAGCTGGAATCAAAGTGAATAAAAAGAAGATGATGAACACAAAAGAACATCTGTATTGAGTTTGCTTCGAATGTGGCAAACCAGCTACTAGGCAAAAGAATGCCCTTGCTTCAACTACAGACAGAACACTGGACAAACTGGACACAGGGAAGTCGACTGCCGAACTTTGCAAGGACAAGGTAGGGAAGTATCTCATAATTCCTGCTTTACAGAAAGGTCTGTCAAATATTCCGAGCTAGTAGACGAAGATGACACTCCAACGTTACAGAGAAATGTTGGGTGACTGTCCTGGCAGCCAGCAGTTTCTGTCATTTGTATAGTTTTGGAAGGTACTTGCTCTGCACTTCATGCTTACTCAGATATCCTTCTCAGGCCTTTGGTGAGGTTAAAGGCTAGATAGTTATAGTCTCACAGTTAAGCTTAAGTTGTTTTGATTTTTCAAAATTGTTTTAAGGTCTAAAAAGGTATTTCTAGCTTGATAAACGAAAGTCATGATAGAAATGGAGTTAAGTACAGAACTTTAAGCACATGAAGAAAGGATAGATAAGAGTATTTTCTTCAAGTTTGCTAAATATATAGGGATTGGAAATTGTGGATGTAATTTTTACCCAATAGTATATAGTTTATTAATGTTAGGGAACTCTTTTATTTAGACAAAAGGGAGGATTTTTTATTCCATTGTGAACCCGGAGATTGTAAACAGTAAAAACCTGTTTCTAGTTGTGGAGTGGCTCTGCCCTAGAACACATCTTTAATCTGAGAACTTCCTGTTTATTGTAAACAGGTGGATATTATGTAGATCAGCCCCAGCACACACCTTTAGTTCAAAAGCTTTCTGTACACTGAACTGCCATGGGCTACATCTGTGCAGGTTATCTCCATAAATAGTCCTTGGTTGGAGTATGAGTCTCTGGGAAGTTCCCTGTGTTCAAATTTTCTTGTTCTGTTGCTTTCCTTGTGGAGTTCCTGTCCTCTCCAGCTCTTGCTATTTCCCACTTCTTACCTAAAATTCCATTCACTCTGCCCGACAGTTGGCCATCAGGCTCAGCATCTGCTTTGACAGTCTGCACGGCAGAAGCTTTCAGAGGCCCTCTGTGGCAGGTTCCTAGGTTGTTTCCTGTTTTCTTCTTCTTCTGATGTCCATCCTCTTTGAAATAATGGGAAGAGGGATTGCCTCTGACATAATATGATTGGCCTTCTCTTTGATCATCTCCCCCTGAGGGGGGAACAGCCTTACCAGGCCACAGAAGATGACAATGCAGCCACTTCTGATGAGAACTGATAGACTAAGGTCAGAAAGAAGGAGAGGAGGACCTCCCCTATCAGTGGACTTGGGGAGGGGCATGCATACAGAAAGGGGAGGGAGGGTGGGATCGGGAGGGGAGGAGGGAGGGGTTTATGGGGGGATACATAATGAATAAAGTGTAATTAATAAAAGTTTTAAAAAAGCTTTCTGTAAACAGAATTAAATAAAGTTAATCCTGGGTCAAGAGGCAAAGCAAGTAATAAGCTGACAGGAATTAAACAAAAAGGACAAACTTTGAGTTAAGGGTATTTAAGATAGCATGGAGAAGGAGCTTTTGGGTTTTTCCTTCTGGGACATGAGCTGGGTAGGAAGGTCAGCTAGATACTTTCTCTGCCTCTCTGACATAGTAAGATTTCACCCTGATTCTGACTTCTGAGTCTTTATTGGTAAAAATTGAATGATTTGGATTTTCTTTCTTTATAACAACATATCATAACAAAATACAACTAACTGAGTATGGTTACTACAGAATTGTATTTTTATAGTTATGGAGGCTGATGTCTAAGCTACTATCAGAGTGAGAACATCTGAGATCTTTTTCTTGGTCTACAAATGGAATTTCTCTTGGTATCTCTGCATAAGTTCAACTTTATGCACCTGAAACACTGGAAACTCTCTATGTTCTTGTAGATTCTTCCTACAAATACCCTGACATACTATGAATTGTGGCTCACTTGCAGTAAAACTTCAACTTCATTTAATCATTGAGGATAGCATCCCAAATACAGTCTCATTCTGAAGCTCTGAAGATTTGGGCTTTGTCTTAGTAACCATTTTCTTGCTGTGAAGAGACACCATGACCAAGGCAACTCTTACAAAAGAAACATTGGGGGCTAACTTAAAGTTCTGAGTCTATGATCATCATGATGGAAAACAGACAGACATGGCAATGTATCAGTAACTAAGAGCTACATCCTGATCCACAGGCAGCAGGCAGAGAGAGAGATACTGAGACTGGTGTGGGCTTTTGAAACCTCAAAACACACTCCTAGTTTCACAATTCCTGTAATACAGCCACTTCTACTCGCATAAGGCTGCACCTCCTAATCTATCCCTAAACATTTCTACTCCCTAGTGACTAAGCATTCAAATATATGAGCCTACGGGGTCATTTTCATTCAAACCACCACAGCCTTCAAAATAAAAATTTTTAAGTGATACAATTAAGCTGCAAAACATTTATTTTCAGTGTTTTTTAATTCTTTATTAATTATACTTTATTCACATGCCCTTCCCCAAGTCCACTGATGGGGGGATCTTCTTTTCCTTCCTTCTGATCCTAGTCTATTAGGTCTCATCAGGGTGACTGCATTGTCTTCCTCTGTAGCCTGGCAAGGCTTCACCTCCCTCAGGGGGAGGTGATCAAAGAGCAGGACAATCAGTTCATGTCAGAGACAGCCCCTGTTCCTATCACTATGGAATCCACTTGGACACTGAACTGCCATGGGCTACATCTGTGCAGGGGTCCTAGGTCATCTCCATGCATGGTCCTCGGTTGGGGTATCAGTCTCAGGAAAGACCCCTGTGCTCAGACCCCTTGGTTCTGTTGTCCTTCCTACAGAGTTCCTGTCCTCTCCAGATCTTACTGTTTCCCACTTCCTTCATAAGATTCCCTGCACTCTGCCCAAAGGTTGGCCATAAGTCTCAGCATCTGCTTTGATAGACTGCAGGGCAGAGCCTTTCAGAGGTCCTCTGTGGCAGGCTCCTGACTTGTTCCCTCTTTTCTCCTTCTTCTGCTGTCCATCCTCTTTGCCTTTCTGGATAAAGATTGAGCATTTTAGCCAGAGTCCTCCCTCTTGATTAGTTTCTTTAGATGTACAGATTTTAGTAGGTTTATCCGACATTATATGTCTATATGAGTGAGTATATACCATGTGTGTTTTTCTGCTTCTAGGATAGCTCATTCAGGATGATCTTTTCCAGTTTCCACCATTTACCTGCAAATTTCATGATATCCTTGTTTTTTATTGCTGAGAAATATTCCATTGTGTAGATGTACCACAAGTTCTGTATCTATTCCTCCATTGAGGGATAACTGGATTGTTTCCAGGTTCTGGCTATTACAAATGAAGCAGCTACAAACATGGTTGAGCAAATGTCCTTATTGTGTACTTGAGCCTCTTTTGGTATATGCTTAGGAGTAGTACAGCTGGATCTTGAGGAAGCGCTATTCCTAGTTGTCTGAGGAAGTGCCAGATTGATTTCCAGAGTGGTCTTGTTATACCATGTCAAATTTCTAGTACAAGCTTAAAGGGATGTGGTAAAATATGACATAGTAGCATTATTCCTAAATACATCAGGAAAGCTTCAAGTTTCTTGTAATTTATGGAAGGTTCCATTGTGCTAATTTACTGAAAGTCTTTTAATTTATTTTTTATTACTGCTGAAGATCAAACCTGGGATTTACTGAACTGGACAAGTACATCCTCAACTTAGTTCTGCTCATTGGCTTATCTGCTTATAATGTTATGCCCAGTTCATGAGACCCTCAGAGACCTCCAGGAAATGACTTGATGCAAGAGCAAGAGAGCTTTATTACAAGAGCAATCAAACTCGGGACGCAAGTCTCACGGACACAGCAGTAGAGAAGTGGGACCCTGAGTCCTGGGTGAACAGGGTTTTTAAAGGGAAAAACCATAAGCTGGGGGTGGGAATTCATGCCTTGGCATTGCAGGATTAGGTAAAAGTAAGAGGGGCAAGGTGACCTTCTCACTGAGGCTTAGTTTACAATGGCTATTCTTCTAAACTACATCTGGACTGATGGGGAAAATTTTCCCACCCAATTCTGATTGGTTGTTGCCAGGGTAATTATCTCTATTTTTTTACCAAGTGTTTATTCTGTGATATTTCCTGAAAGCTGTTGCTAGGAGAGTTAACTTTAGTTTCTGCCAAGTGCATATTCTGTGATATTTCCTGGTACCTGAATTCAGCCCCCTGTCACAGGTATGCACAAGATGGCTTCTTATCTCAAAATGGAGTCACCCAAGCTAACTTAAGCTCTTCAATACAATCACCACAAACATTGATTCTAGTTCAAAATTAAGACAGCATCTCTTCTCACGTAGTTTTGGCTCACTTGTCTTTTAACTTTTGTTTTTATCTGCTAATTGTGTTTTTCTTAATGTGACTTTTCTTCAGTAAACATGAGTAAACTTTAGGCTCACAGCAGTATTAACAACATCAATTTCCATACTTTCAATCTTATACCTCTTTTATATTTTTAATTTATTTATTTTTGCATTAATTATAGTTTATTAACTTTGTATACTAGCTGTAGCCCCCTCCCTCATCCCCTCCAAATCTCACCCTCCCTCCCTCATCTTCTCCCATTCCCTTCCCCAAGTCCACTGATATGGGAGGTCCTCCTCCCTTCCCTCTGACCCTAGCCTATCAGGTCTCATCAGGATTGGCTGTATTCTAAATCCATTTTTTTCACAGCCCAAGAAAAGTATCTGTGCTTACCAGCCACCAGCTCTCAGTAACCTCACCATGTGATCTCAAAGAGCATCTTTGGCATACAGCCTTTGTCATTTAATTGACTACGCAAAGATTTACCTCATATACTATACTGTGAATGCCCTAAAGAATAAAGTGATTTTCGGAGTGGGGATTGAGCATTTTAGCCAGAGTCCTTCCTCTTGATTAGTTTCTTTAGGTGTACAGATTTTAGTAGGTTTATCCTATGTTATATATCTATATGAGTGAGTATATACGGTGTGTGTCTTTCTGCTTCTGGGATAGCTCACTCGGGATGATCCTTTCCAGATCCCACCATTTACCTGCAAATTTCATGATTTCCTTGTTTTTCATTGCTGAGTAATATCAGGAAACAATTTAGGAGCCTCCCACAGAGGGCCTCTGAAAGACTCTGCCCTGCAGACTATCAAAGCAGATATTGAGACTTATGGCCAAACTTTGGGCAGCATGCAGGGAATCTTATGAAAAAAGTGGGAAATAATAGTAAGAGCTGGAGAGGAAAGGAGGTCCACAAGGAGAGCAACAGAACCAAAAAAATTGAGCACAGGGGTCTTTCCTGAGACTCATACTCCAACCAAGTACCATGTGTGGAGATAACCTAGAACCCCTGCACAGATGTAGCCCATGGCAGTTCAGTGTCCAAGTGGGTTCCATAGTAATGGGAACAGGGACTGCTTCTGACATGAACTGATTGGCCTGCTCTTTGATCACCTCCCCCTGAGGGGGGAGCAGCCTTACCAGGCCACAGAAGAAGACAATGCAGCCACTCCTGATGAGACCTAACAGACTAGGATCAGAAGGAAGAAAAAGAAACCCTCCCTTACCAGTGGACTTGGGGAGGGGAGTGTATGGAGAAAGGGGAGGAAGGGAGGAATTGGGAGGGGAGGAGGGAGGGAACTAGAGGGGGGATACAAAGTAAATAAAGTATAATTAAAAATAAAAAATAAAACAAAATAATTTTAAAAATGGTTTCACAAAAAAAGAATAAAAAAAGGATTTCCTGTGCAAAATAAAAAACAAAATAAAACAAAAAAGAATAAAGTGATTTATTCATATGCCTATAGTGATACCAAAACATGTTCAAATTTATTGAGTATAATTTATCAAAAAATAAATATACACAGAAAGCTAAAAGAGTACATTTTAGAAAACATTCTATTTTGGTGGTCCATCTACTTATTTATTAAATACTCCCATTCATGGTCGGGGCGGAGCCAAGATGGCGACTAGCACACACAGTTTCTGAGCAGTGGGATACCTGATCTTCTGAGTTAGAGAATGGAAGGACCCCCAACCCAGGAAAACCACAGCGAGGCTTTCTGAACCACAGGGAACATCGCGGGAGGTGAAAACTTTGGCCTCCGGTCACCCGGAGACTTGCTTGGGGAAGGAGAGAAACGATCCTTTGTTCTTGCGGCACTCTCTTCCCCCAGACCTCCTTCCTCCTCGCACAGCGGCACAGCGGACTCATCTTTCTCAGCGCAGACCTAACTGCCTGGGGTATACAGCCGCTGAGACGGAGCCCCAAGCACTTTAGTGGCAGACAAAAGCCAGCAGTACGCGTCCCGGAGTCCCAGATTCGCGCAGCGGCTGCACCATCCTCCCAGGGCGCGAATCTGCTAGACACCATACTAGCTCCGCAGGATTGCCATCACTGACGGTACGGCCCGCCCAATCCCACAGTGACAGAGAATACGCTATATACTCACCAAAACCAGGCAGAAACGTCATACAACCTGGACACACCAGGCGCTGGGCCTCCCAAGCTTGGAGAGCACAACGAAGAGATCCCAGGACTTCCCAGAAAGCATTGGGACTAGTCTCCAGTTACAGCGGGACGTGGTGGCAGAGCAGCACTGAACTGGCGGGGCACCACAGCCCTCCAGTTTAAGACTAACCAGGGCCAAACCAGAGAACAGAGAGCCTGGTTACCCCATCCCCGCTGAAGTGACCACCCTGAAATCTCCAGCTGTAGCAAGACCTCAGAACCTGGCAGTGACAGCAGCACAGAACTGGCGGAACACATCAAAGAAGCAGGGCCAAATCAGAGAGCAGAGAGCCCCGGATACCAAGATCTCTGCCAAGAGACCTGCCTGTACAGCTAGTCCTCAGCACACGCTGAGAGTGCTCAGCTTCCTGAAGAACTCTCCAGACACCAGAGAGAGACAGCACCAGTCTGATCTGCAGAATCCAAAAACAAACAGGGAAGGTTTCAGATAAGCCAATGGCCAGAGGTAGGTGAAAGAACACTTCCAACATAAATCAGGACATCATGACTTCACCAGCAAACCCCAAAATCGATGGATACTCCAATTCAGCAGAAGCACAGGAAAATGATTTTAAAGCCATGCTTACCCAATTATTTGAGGCTCATAAGGAGGAAATGAACAAATCTTTCAAAGAGTTGGCCAGTCAATTGGAGGCAAAGAAAGAAGAAATAGACAAAATCCTTAATGAAACACAGGCAAATATAGCCAAACAAATAGATACACAAGTAGAGGAAAAATTAGTGGCATATAAGAAGGAAATGAAAAAAGAAATAGAGGCCATCGTAGAGAGACAGGAATCCAAATTCAAACACATGAAAGAAATGGTGCAAGGCATGAAAACAGAATTAGAATCAATAAAGAAAACACAAAATGAGAAAACCCTTGAGCTGGAGAACTTGGAGAAAAGATCAGGAACCACAAAAGTAAGCATCACCAACAGAATACAAGAGATGGAAGAGAGAATCTCTGGAGCTGAAGACACACTAGCAGAAATGGATACTTTTCTCAAAGAAAAAGTAAAATCAGAAAAGTTCCAATCACAAACTATCCAAGAAATCAAGGATGCTATGAAAAGACAAAATCTAAGAATAATAGGAATTCACGAAAAAGAAGACTCCAGACTCCAAGGTCCAGAAAATATTTTCAAGAAAATCATAGAAGAAAATTTTCCCAATTTAAAGAAAGAGATGTCCATAAATATACAAGAGGTCTACAGAACTCCAAATAGACTAGACCAGAAAAGAAACACATCACGTCACATCATAGTCAAAACACTAAATCTACAGAACAAAGAAAAGATATTAAAAGCAGCAAGGGAAAAAGGCCAAGTAACATATGAAGGTAGACCTATCAGAATCACACCGGACTTCTCATCAGAAACTATGAAAGCCAGAAGGGCCTGGGCAAGTATCATGGAGACTCTAAGAGATCACAAATGTCAACCCAGACTACTATACCCTGAAAAGCTTTCAATCAGCATAGATGGAGAAAACAAAATATTCCATGACAAAACTAAATTTACACAATATCTACACAGCAAACCACCCCTACAGAAGATACTAGAAGGAAAACTCCAATCCAATGAAAACAAATTCACCCAAGAAAACAGGGCATACAGATAATGTCCCAACAAAAATGAAAAGAAAACAAGCAATGAAACAGGGTTAGATCATCAACTCCATTACAAAAGGAACTAACATGCATTGGTCACTATTATCTATCAATATCAATGGACTTAACTCACCAATAAAAAGACACAGGCTAACAGAATGGTTAAGGAAACAGGATCCAACATTCTGTTGCATCCAAGAAACACACCTATGCAACAAAGACAAACACTACCTCAGAGTAAAGGGCTGGAAAACTGTTTTTCAAGCAAATGGTTCCAGAAAACAAGCTGGAGTAGCCATCCTAATATCTAATAAAATAGACTTTCAACCCAAGTTAATCAAAAAAGATAAGGAGGGCCACTATATTCTCATCAAAGGAAAAATCCACCAAGAGGACATCACAATCTTGAATATCTATGCCCCAAATACAAGAGCACCGACATTCGTAAATAAAACATTATTAAAGCTTAAATCATACATTGATCCTAATACCTTAATAGTGGGAGACTTCAACACTCCACTCTCACCAAGGGACAGATCAAATAGACAGACACCAAATAGGGAAATAAAAGCACTCACAGAATCCCTAAATCAAATGGACCTAATAGACGTCTACAGATCATTTCACCCAAACTCAAAAGAGTACACCTTCTTTTCAGCACCTCATGGAACCTTTTCCAAAATAGACCATATAGTGGGTCACAAAGCAAGCCTCAACAGATACAAAAGGATTGAAATAATCCCTTGTATACTATCTGACCACCATGGACTAAAGCTGGACCTCAACAACAACAGAAACAACAAAAAGCTGACACGCACATGGAAACTGAACAACTTACTACTCAATGACAGCTGGGTTAAGGAAGAAATAAAGAAAGAAATTAAAGACTTCCTAGAATTCAATGAAAAGGAAGGCACAACATACCCAAATTTATGGGACACATTGAAAGCAGTGCTCAGAGGAAAATTTATAGCACTAAGTGCCTGCAAGAAGAAATTCGTAACATCACATACAAACAACTTAATGGCCCAACTGAAAACCCTAGAAAAAAAAGAAGCAGATACACCCAAGAGGAGCAGACGGCTGGAAATAATCAAACTAAGGGCTGAAATCAATCAACTAGAAACAAATAAAACTATCCAAAGAATCAATGAAACAAAAAGCTGGTTCTTTGAGAAAATCAACAAGATAGACAAACCCTTAGCCAAACTAACTAAAAAGCAGAGAGAAACTATCCAGATCAGCAAAATCAGAAATGAAAATGGGGACATAAGCACAGACATTGAGGAAATCCAAGCAATTATTAG
The DNA here is from genome assembly GCF_030254825.1 of Meriones unguiculatus. Taxonomy (NCBI): domain Eukaryota; kingdom Metazoa; phylum Chordata; class Mammalia; order Rodentia; family Muridae; genus Meriones; species Meriones unguiculatus. Next base: position 164,518 of record NC_083355.1, on the reverse strand, counting down.
GTCATACTACAAAAGCCTATATGCCACAAAATTTGAGAATCTAAATGAAATGGATAATTTTCTTGAAAGATTCCATCTACCAAAACTAAGTCAAGATCAGGTAGAAAGACTGAATAGCCCTATATCTCCCAAGGAAATCGAAGCAGTCATTAACAGTCTCCCCTCCAAAAAAAGCCCTGGACCAGATGGCTTCAGCGCAGAATTCTACAAGACCTTCAAAGAAGTGCTAACTCCAATTCTCCTCAAGCTATTCCACAAAATAGAAACAAAAGGAACACTACCAACTCATTCTATGAAGCCACAATCACCTTAATACCTAAACCACACAAAGACCCAACAAAAAAAGAGAACTTCAGGCCTATCTCTCTTATGAACATTGACACAAAAATACTCAATAAAATACTTGCAAACCGAATCCAAGAACACATCAAAGATATCATCCACCACGACCAAGTAGGCTTCATCCCAGGCATGCAAGGGTGGTTCAACATACGGAAATCCATCAATGTAATCCACTACATAAACAAACTGAAGGAGAAAAACCACATGATCATCTCCTTAGATGCCGAAAAAGCATTTGACAAAGTCCAACACCCATTCATGTTTAAAGTCTTGGAGAGATCAGTGATACAAGGCACATACCTAAACATAGTAAAGGCAATATACAGCAAGCCTACAGCCAAAATCAACCTCAATGGAGAGAAACTTAAATCAATCCCACTGAAATCAGGGACAAGACAAGGCTGTCCATTGTCCCCATATCTCTTCAACATAGTACTTGAAGTCCTAGCCAGAGCAATAAGACAACTAAAGGAGATCAAGGGGATACAAATCGGAAAGGAAGAGGTCAAAGTGTCACTATTTGCAGATTATATGATAGTATACATGAGCGACCCCAAAAATTCAACCAGAGAACTCCTTCAGCTGATAAACACCTTCAGCAAAGTGGCAGGATACAAAATCAACTCAAAAAAATCAGAAGCCCTCCTATATACCAAAGACAAAAGGGCTGAGAAAGAAATTAGGGAAACAACACCCTTCACAATAGCCACTAATAACATAAAGTACCTTGGTGTGACTCTAACCAAGCAAGCGAAAGACCTGTTTGAGAAAAACTTCAAGTCTCTGAAGAAAGAAATCGAAGAAGATATCAGAAGATGGAAAGATCTCCCATGCTCATGGGTTGGTAGGATTAACATTGTGAAAATGGCCATACTGCCAAAAGCAATCTACAGATTCAATGCAATTCCCATCAAAATAACAACTCAATTCTTTACAGACCTTGAAAAAAAGATTCTCAGCTTCATATGGAGAAACAAAAAACCCAGAATCTCCAAAATGATCCTGTACAACAACAGATCATCTGGAGGTATCTCCATTCCTGATCTCAAGCTGTACTACAGGGCAACAGTAATAAAAACTGCATGGTATTGGCATAGAAACAGAAAGGAGGATCAATGGAACCGCATAGAAGACCCAGAAGTCAAAGTGGATCAAGGACCTCAACATAAAACCAGATACCCTAAATCAATTGGAAAAAAAAGTGGGGAACAGCCTAGAACTCATTGGCACAGGAGACAACTTCCTGAACAGAACACCAACAGCACAGGCTCTAAGAGCAACAATCAATAAATGGGACCTCATGAAACTGAAAAGTTTCTGTAAAGCAAAGGATACCGTCATCAAAACAAAACGACTGCCTACAGATTGGGAAAGAATCTTCACTAACCCTTTATCTGACAGAGGACTAATATCCAGTATATACAAAGAACTAAAGAAGCTGAAAAGCAGCAATCCAAGTAATCCAATTAAAAAATGGGGAACAGAGCTAAACAGAGAATTCTCGACAGAGGAATATCGAATGGCAGAAAAACACTTAAAGAAATGCTCATCCTCATTAGCCATCAGGGAAATGCAAATCAAAATGACCCTGAGATATCACCTTACACCCATCAGAATGGCCAAGATGAAAAACTCAAGCGATAACACATGCTGGAGAGGTTGTGGAGAAAGGGGAACCCTCCTCCACTGCTGGTGGGAATGTAAACTGGTACAACCACTCTGGAAAGCTATCTGGCGCTTTCTAAGACAAATAGGAATAGTGCTTCCTCCAGACCCAGCTATACCACTGCTAGGTATATACCCAAAGTTTGTTCAAGTACACAAAAAGGACACTTGCTCAACCATGTTTATAGCAGCTTTATTTGTAATAGCCAGAACCTGGAAACAACCCAGATGTCCATCAATGGAGGAATGGGTACAGAAATTGTGGTATTTTTACACAATGGAATACTACTCAGCAATCAAAAAGGAGGAAATCATGAAATTTGCAGGCAAATGGTGGGATCTAGAAAAGATCATTCTGAGTGAAATATCCCAGAAGGAGAAAGACAAACATGGGATATACTCACTTATATAGACCTATAAGATATGATAAACATAATGAAATCTATACACCTAAAAAAGATAATCAATTGAGTGGACATGGGGTAAGATGATCAATCCTCGTTTAGAAAGACAGATGGGATGTGCATTGAACGTATGACAGGAGTCTACTGAGCGCATCTGAAAGACTCTAACTAGCAGTGTTTTCAAAGCAAAGACTCATGACCAAACCTTTGGCAGAGTACAGGGAATCATAAGAAAGAAGGGGAGTTAGTCTGATGGGGAAAGGATAGGAGCTCCACAAGGACCAAATATATCTGGGCACAGGGTCTTTTCTGAGACTGACATTCAACCAAGGACTATGTACGGATATAACCTAGAACCTCCACTCAGATGTAGCCTGTGGTAGCTCAGTAACCAATTGGTTTCCCAAAGTGAGGGGAACAAGGACTATTTCTAACAGAACTCAATGACTGGCTCTTTGGTCTACCCACCCCCGAAGGGAGGAGCAGTCCTGTTAGGCCACAGAGGAGGGTTTTGCAGCCAGTCCTGAAGATACCTGATAAAACAGGATCAGATGAATGGGGAGGAGGTCCCCCCTATCAGTGGACTTGGAAAGGGGCACGGTGGAGATGAGGGAGGGAGGGAGGGACTGGGAGGGAATGAGGGATCGGGACACGGCTGGGATACAGAGTTAATAAAATGTAACTGATAAAAAAAATAAAAGAATGGAAAGAGAAAAAAAATACTCCCATTCATAATTAACACAAGACATTGCTATAAAGGATCAAATTGAGGTAGTGAGTACTCAAAACTTGCCAGTGATTCATCTTCTAAGTAGGTTCTTTGTATTCAGATTTTTTTTTCCAGAGCTGAGGACTGAACCTCAGCGAGAGCTGAGAGCTGCACGTGGAGAAGGCTTTTTTCCTTCCTTCCGCAGATCGCATAATGCAGGGCCTTGCATTATGCTGGGCAAGTGTTCTACCACTGAGCTAAATCCCCAACCCCCTTGTATTCAGATTTATATTTTTGTGTGGTTCAAAGAACTTCACAAGACCTGGCATTCACAGAGAAAATTTCAAATTAGTGTGTATAGTGAATGTTACCCATAGCTTCTTCTATATTATTATTACTTCTTGAAGGCCACATGGAAAATTCTTATCAAAGTGAAGTCTGATTAGCACTCAATATAATAACAGTGAAAAACAGAAAACCAATATCTTTTAAAAAATAAAATCTGTCACCTTGTGAATTATCCATATTGTGTGTAGGTGGAAAAGGCAATCAAAGACATCAATTTTAGATAAAAATTATTTAATAAATATAGTAAAGATTAAAACATTTAAAACACTATGAAACACACAATGATTATGTGAAAGAGAATGTTATTAGATATGGGAAGGATGATATATAAAAGCTTCCCCAGTTATAAAACATCCACATATCCAAGAATTTAAGGATTCCTGGAGAACAAAGACAGCGTATTTAGTGAAGATGCACTGTATACAGCAGGCCACTACTGCATTATTAGAATAGGAGAAAAACTCATCATTGACCACAAGAAGTATGAAATCAACACTCAAACTCTAGTGATAGAATGAGAGAAATATCAAAGAATGTATTTTTTTCTTGTCTAGAAGTTTGCCTAGAGCATCTTTAACATCTTTGTTTCTCAGAGAGTAAATCAGAGGGTTCAGCATAGGTGTGACTAGGGAGTAGCACAAGGAAGCCAGTTTACTCAGTTCAGGGAACCTGTCAGGGGTGAGATACATGAAGACAACAGCACCATACAACACACTAACCACACCCAGGTGAGAGCTGCACGTGGAGAAGGCTTTTTTCCTTCCTTCCGCAGATCGCATCTTTAGAACAGTGGACACAATATACATGTAGGAAACAACAATGACTATGACAGTTGGGAAGATGATGATGCCAGCCAAAGAAAAAGATACTATTTTGTGTATGAAAATATCAGAACAGGAGAGTCTCTGAAGTGGTCGAGTATCACAGTAAAAGTGGTCAACAGCCCGAGAAGCACAAAAGGATAAAGTAAACGTCATGCTGGTCTGGAGAGCAGAACTGATGAAGCCACAAAAATAAGAGCCTGCCACCAACTGAGTGCAGAGACGTGTGGACATGTGAACAGAATAGAGAAGTGGGTTGCAGATGGCAATGAAACGGTCATAAGCCATGGCTGCCAGGAGAAATCCTTCAGCCACAATAAAGAGTGCAAAAAGAAAGATCTGGGCCACACAGCCTGCAAACGAGATGGATTTGCTCTCAGTCCAAAAGTTGCTCATAGCCTTCGGTGCAATGACAGATGAATAGAAGAGGTCAATGAAGGAGAGGTTGCCTAGGAAGAAATACATTGGTGTGTTCAGCCTCGGATCAGTCATAATAATGGCCATCATCCCAATGTTTCCTAGAAGGATCATCGAATACACAAGCAGAAAGAGCAGGAAGAGGAAGATATGGAGCTCAGGGCCAACCCTGAAGCCTACAAGGACAAAGTCAGTCACTTCTGAGTGATTGCTTGTTTCCCCATCACCCATGGAAGAAACCTGATAAGAGGCACAAGGCAAAACAAACAAACTCTTAGCTTGACCTTAGTATTACAAATAGCTGTTCTATTGTCATTTTTAATTTTAGCCTTGTAGTAATAATGTGACAAGCTGAATTCAAAGAAGTGATATGGAATTTAAATACTACTTTCATTTCTAATTTCCAAAGTGGCAAAATTAGGGCTTTTCTCTGTGCATTTGATGCCATTTGTGTTTTTATTATCACCTTTCTATACATTTTCTTTCTGTTTACATATTGACCTCAATACTATGAAGTAATATTGAGATGAAAGTACCCATATTTTAAGAAATAGCATTCAGGAAGAAGTTTAAGTGTTATTTTAGATATACTGTAGGCTTTAGTATTAATATTTAGGAAAGCTTGGGGTTTTAACTTAGAGTTTCAATAGTTATTTGAAGATGCGATTTTTTTTAAATAGCTTGCACTATCTGTTGTCTACTTTTGGTACTAAAAATAAATATTAGTTGCAAATTTATGACCAACTGAAAAAATGATTAACACATATTGTAGGATTTGTCTACCAGATGAAACACTAGTACATTTTTTGATAGTACTGGAAATTGAACTTAGCATCTTGCGATTCTCTAACAATAAGCCCAATACCTTCTCATTTTATTTGCATTTTGTTCTGAGAGCTTGCTAAATTGCCAATGCTTCGCTTAAATCTGCCAAAGAGCCTGAAAGCTTTAAACTTACCTTACCTCTGCCTCTTGATTAATGCTGATTTCTGGTTCGTGTTCTAGGCTCAGCAAATATTATTTTAATTAAATTATTACCTGTATATTGTAATTTCAAGATAAAAAAGGGACTATAGCATATTTATATGGTATTTTGGGAATAAAAATAGAAAAAAGATACATACATTGCCTTCTTGATTTCCCTGTATATGATTTCACAACAGTAGCTCATTTCTTAAAGACCTCACACAGGTTTTTTTTTAATGTTCTTCTATTAATAAAGCAATCTACTCTTTTTTTTTTTTCTTTCCAGTTTGGACTTTGCATTTTTGAGTATGGATAATAAGAACTATCACAAACATGAAAGTAATGTTTTATTATATCGGACATTTTTCTAAATGCTTCAGTCAAACTCATTTGGTCTATAAGATAACAAATGAGGAGATAATATCACATTTCATGTTTATTATCAATCTTGAAATTTATTTACTGGAATCGGAATCATAATTTGGCATGAAGAAATGCAGCTGTAGAATTCATTTTATTGGTCATTCTTGGGACTTAGTACTGCGCTTGTGCTTTGATGAGTGTTCCTCATCATAACTTGGCTCCTTTTCCATGTTCTTGACTGTTAAGGTAAACTTACTTCTCTTTAATATGAATTCCTTAATTTTCCATCTTGGGTCAAAATGTACTTTCAAATATTACCTCTGTATTTTCCTCACATAACAGTAACCTCCTTAAGACCCTGTATGACCCTTACTCCCTGTATTGTGAGTATAATACAGCATCTAGGAAAAGGGAAATAATCAGTAAATATGAGTCATATATACATATGATGGATGATTTTTGACTATGTAGACTCAGAGAAACTGGAAGGCTGTGTAACATCACAGTGAACAGCATGAGTTTTGGTATGAAATAGATGTAGATTCTGGTACAGTTTCTCCCTTCTTTTAGCTGAAACCTCGGGCAAGTTTCTTGAGCTACAGAGTCTGTAAAGAGTATATAAGTTCTTTTGTGGATGTAAAATGGCATATATAGATAAATAAAACTGAATAATTAGAGAAAAGTACTCAAAAAATGTTAACTGTTATTCCTTCCACCAGACTTTTCAGTATTTGTAAAAATAGCAAAACAATTGTGCTTATTAGCTTGAAAGTTTACAATAAGCACACTGCTCTCTGTAATAAACCATTCTAATTTAAGTAATTACTGAAAATATTAAAAATACAGGATCAGATGAATGGGGAGGAGGTCCCCCCTATCAGTGGACTTGGAAAGGGGCACGGTGGAGATGAGGGAGGGAGGGAGGGACTGGGAGGGAATGAGGGATCGGGACACAGCTGGGATACAGAGTTAATAAAATGTAACTGATAAAAAATAATAATAATAAAATAAAAAATAAATAAAATATTTTTAAATATTTAAAAATTTTTAATGTTAAAATATTTAAAAATATAGAAAATGAAGACAACTTTAAGAAGCTCATTTACTTTGAGAATAAATATGAATACTAAAAGAGTAGCATACCATATTATTAACCATGACTGTTTTAAATGTTGAAAATAAAGTATTCATTAATTTAGTAAGTAATTATGTATGCAGATAATTTCAAGATAGATGATATCTTTTAGGTCAAAGCGGAGTGAGATATCTAGCTAGAGAAAGAGCCTGAAGTAGTCATAAGCTAATTTTTTAAATGTATTTTTCCTTTTTAATATGGTCTACAAGCAAGAATGAATACTGTTTTAATTTTCAAGAGTTATTGTTATAAATTTATAAATATTTATTGTTATAGCTCATTCCTTGCGGTGTTTTAATATTAAATTTGAGTTTAATCCCCTGTTGGCAATAGTTTTTTGAAATCAAGCCCAAATGTTCTTTGTATATTTACTATCACCATAGCATTCTGAGTCCAGTAATAGAAATGAATTATTATAATACAGATCTATTATGACTAACAGGTAATAAGTGGATGATATGAGGATGCAGAATGAAAGCAATATTCAATAAACTTATGTTACAAACTTGATAGTTTTCAACATCAGAAACATTAGTAAATTTATGACTGAAGACATTCTACCTTGGGAAGAGAATCCTTCCCAGAGCACCTACAAGAGTCAGTTTGTGACATTTATGGTTTTTTAAATCTCAATTGTTGTAAAAGTTACTTTTACCTTGTGTAGTATGGTAGTTTGTTGGATTCTTCTAAAAATGAAACAAAATTATGATGCTTCTTTTTTTGATGTTGTTTGTTTTAGTTCCACAAATGGCAAATATAAAGTCAATTATCTGTGAAAAAATTTGCTTTGAGATTAAGATGAATCCCACCCTATAATTGCATACTCATTATCCCACTTTTAGAGCACAGCCTTCTCAGAGAAAAAGTGTGACAGATATCCTCATGACTTAATGGATAAAGCCACCCTTTAGCTGTTGAATTCTTGAATTTTTTCTGAGGTCTTTTTCAGAAGAAAATAAAGGTGAATTTCTGAGTGAGGTTCTTCAAAGCTTATTCAGAGACTTTTGTTATGAAGCCACACATATGAGCCTGAAGAAGGCAATGCAGCCTCCCCTCTGCATCCTTAGATTCTTGAACACTTATAAGGAAGGTAGATTAGCTGCCATGCATAGATAAGTAAAGGCCCTGACCATCTGGTATCTCTAATAAGTCTGACAAAGCATAAGGCATAGCTATCCATGAGGGCTTTGGACTTGGAATAACAGTGCAGTGTTTTGAAACATTTATGTTAGCAACATTTCTCTCACCCTCTGGGAGATAGCTCTCAAAAGAGAGAAGAAATTAGGTTAATTATGGGATACAAAATGAATAAATGGTAATAAATAAAAAAAATTTAAAAAGACATCTGTGTTCCAGAACAAAGTCCAAGAAAAGTATGGAGGATCTAGATTTAGTAAGATATGACTTGTATCAGGTTAAAATATGGGATTTTATCTTTCTTTCTGTGAACTGTTTTAGGCTACAAATAAGATCTTCTGGTGGTAAATTCTACACAGAAAAAATTCTTTAAATTTTGAACTTACCCTTATATCATAAGTATCTATAAGTAAAAGAAAACAAATATTAAAGGAAAAACATTTTAAACAAAATATCCGTCTGGCACATAAAATTAATTTCTGTCCTATTCTGGAATTTCATTCACTAAAAAGTCTTTCTGTTTTCAATGATATCTTGTCAATAACAATTTGTATAGAGGTATATAAAAATAGAGAACAGTGTATGGGCAATGTCTAGCAAAGGCTCTCAAGTTCATCAGCGAAATATACTACTGATTGACTATATTTAAACTTGGATTTACTTCTAAGTTTAGTCGCCTGGAAGTTGTTTATACAGCTATCATGTTATCTCATCAATTTATGATTGTATATTTTGGTTGTATATTTTAAATAATTTTAATAACTTCCAGCATTGGCAAATCACAATTTGTGTTTTAAAAATTAAAGAACAATCTAGACAGTATGTCTTGAGACAGGGTAGTACACAAGACAGTACTATCTCATTTTTGTCTTCTTCTCTGAATAGGATCAGATGAAATCCCTTGAAGTTTCCATATCTCTGATGGATAATGTATTGATTTTTTTTTTATTGCTGTGATAAAATTTTCTAACAAAAGTAATGCTAGAAAAGATTGGTTTACTTTAGCTCACATTTCAAAGTTAAAATTTCCCTTTGGGGAGGAAGGCATGATAGCAGGAGCTAGCTGTCATTAGTAACATGGCATCCACAGTCAAAAAGCTGAGAAAAATGATTGCTGTTAGTTGGTTTGCTCTCTCCTTTTTGTTCAAAAAAGCATCTCAGTGCAACTTGATGAGCTGAGGTGGATAGAAAAGGGAAGAAAAAGAGAAGGGAAAGGGGGAGTAAGAGGGGATGAGACTGGGAGGGAAGGAGGGAAGGGGCTACAAGAATGTACAGTGAATAAAATAAATGACAGAAATAAATTTTAAAAAAGTGTCTCAGATCATGGGATGATACTACCCCAATAAAATGGGTCTTCCTATCTTAATAATCTAATACTGAAGAGTTTAAGTTAGCCTGGGTATAGTTAGCCTGGGTATAACTCCATTTTTGAAATAAAGAGCCATCTTGACTGGGAGCTGAATTCAGGTACCAGGAAATATCACAAAATGTGCACCTGGCAGAAAACAAAGTTAACTCTCCTAGCAACAGCCTCCAGGAAATATCACAGAATAAATGCTTCATAGAAAATAGATACAATCTCCCTGGCAATAATAAATGAGAATCGGTTGGGAATTGGGTGGGAAAATTCTTCCCAATGTTTCAGATATAGTTTAGAAGAATAGCAATTGTGCCTCAGAGAAGCATATGCCTTAGGCAATTGTGCTTCAGAAAAGGTAATCTCATCCCTCTAACATTTACCTAATTCTGTAACGTCAAGAGTTGCCCCCCCCCACTTGCTGTTTTGCCCCCCTGCTTGCTGTCATGGAAAACCCCTGCTCACAGACTTTTCCTTTAAAAAACGCTGCTCACTCAGAGCTCCAGGTCCCACTTCTCTACTGCTGCATCAGTGAGACTTGGGTCCCGAGTTTGATTGCTCTTGTAATAAAGCTCTCTTGCTATTGCATCGAGTCGTCTCCTGGTGGTCTCTGAGGGTCCCATCAACCTGGCATTACAATACTTCCTCTACAATAGACTGCCTTAATCTAGATAACCACTTACTGAAATACACATGGCTTTTCTATATATAATTATAAACCCAAGTTGAGAACCAACAAAAACTATTAGCGCTAATGTGGTTAAAGTATTTTTCATATGTTTATTGGCCAGCTGCTCTTTATACTTTGAGGGATTTATTCTTTTCATTATCCCACATAGTGGATATGTCTTTTGATTTCTCAAGGAGGTTAATTTCTTAGTTTTTTTAAGCATATACTAGATGTATATGGATGTGTGTAGATGCCCACGGATTTCTCCCATTCTGTAAGCTGACTGTTCGTTTGATTGTTGGCACACTGTGTAGAAGCTTCTTAATTTGATGAGGTCCTATTTGCCAGGTGTTCTTTGGCTTTGTTTTCTATAAACTGGTTTCATTTTCCTGACTCTAGTTTATAGGTATAACAGTAAGTCACTAGGATTTGGTTTAATATTGTGTTCATTTAGCAGAATAATTGTGCTCATTGTACTAGGTTCTTTCTTTAAGCATGTGGCTTTTCTAGGCAGAGATTCTTGGACTGCTCATGGTGCCAGATGTGAATTTCATCTTGTTGGCCAGATCTTAAATCTAATCAGAAAGTGCATAGGATTCACAGATGGGTATGAACTTGTGGAGTTAAGAGACAAATAACTATTGTTTAGTCAGGCACGAGTCTTAATGGAAAGACATATAAACTGTAGTCCTGCTGATCTTGTTAACATTAAACCTAATTAATCTATGACATGAATAACTATTGCTTTAAACTTACAATGAACGTGTGAAATGAAGATATAAATAAGAAATGTCTAGATAGGCAAAAATTTTAATGGAAAACATGTAATCAATATTCCTGTTGCAGCTCCCTTTTGTGTAAGGACCTTATCTGGTTTTAGGATGATTGCTTTTATGGCCATGAGGTGATTTTTCTCCTAACATAGAGAGCTTCACTGTAGAGGATATATAAGCATAGGATAAAAATAAACAGGAATTGGAGCCACTTGTGTGCTCCACCACGTCTGGTCCTGACATATACCTTTAATCCAAGAACTTTCTGTTTATTGTAAATGAGTGGCTATGGTGTGGTTCAACACTAGCACACACCTTTAATGCAAGACCTTTCTGTACACAGAATTAAATAAAGTTAAGCCTATAATAAGAGGCAGAGAAAGAAACCAGCTGACATGGATTAAACAGTAAGGAGAGACATTGAGAGGTGGGTATTTAAGACAGTGTGGAAACCAGGAGCTCACACCTGTAATCCCAGCACTCAAGGAGGCAGAGTCAGGAAGAACTCAATGAGTTCAAGGCCAGGCTGGTCTACATAGTGAGTCAGTACAGCCAAGAGAAACCCTGTTTCAACACAGAGAAACCCTGTCTTGAAAAATACAAAAACAACAACAACAAAAGACATTCTGGAGAAAAAGAAAGGGTATGACGCATTTTCCTTTTGGGACATAAGCTAATAGAAAGTGCTTTATCCATGTAGGACATTGGCTCAATAGAAAGGTCACCTGGGTGCTTTCTCTGTAGTTTTCACTGCAGGATCTGGCTCCTGAATCTTTATTGGTAAAATCAAATGGTTGGGATTTTCTTTCTATAAAATAACATGTTAGTATTATTTCATTAGTATCCATTGTAATGTCTTTCTTTTCAAGTGTAATTTTAATAATTTGGGCTTTCTCTTTCTTTTACTTAGTTTGGTTAAGGGTGTCTCAATATTCTTTCTCTTTTCATGAGGCCAGTTCTTTTTTTCATGGCTATTCATATTATTCTCATCATTTTCATCATCTCTATTCTCATCTCATTTCTGTTTATGCACATATTTGAATTTTGCATGTTCTTAATGCTCCACTTCTATCATTAAGTTATTTATTGAAATTACTCTGAATTTTAATGTAGGTAGTTATGCAAATAAATTTCTTCTCATTCTAATAGGCTTTCGATGTTGTGTTTTCATTTATGTTCAAATTCTAATAATTCTGAAATTCCCCTCTTGGTTTCTTTGATGACCTATTCAACACTAAACAATACATTATTCAAGTTCTAAAGTCTGTGTATATTTTTGTTTCTTTTGATTTGTATTTTTTCACTTTTTTGCTGTATAGATTGTAAGAAATTGTACAAATTTTGCATTTGTTAATTTTGCTTTGTACCATATTATATGATCTATTTTGTAGAATATTCCTAAAGATGTTGAGATAAATGTGTACCCTATAATGAATCATCACCTATATTCATCATTGTTCTCCATTTAAACACAATCTTCTCCACATCTTCTCCAGCATGTGTTCTCACTTGAATTTTTGATCTTAGCCATTCTGTTGGGTGTAAGGTGAAATCTAAGGGTTGTTTTGATTTGCATATCCCTGATGACTAGGGATGTTGAGGATTTCTTTAAGTGTTTCTCTGCCATTCGATATTCCTCTATTGAAAATTCTCTGTTTAGTTCTGTAGCCCATTTTTTAATTGGATTACTTGATTTGTTGCTGTTTAACTTCTTGGGTTCCTTATATATTCTGGATACTAGCCCTCTGTCAAATATATGGTTGGTGAAGATCCTTTCCCAATCAGTAGGCTGTCGTTTTCTTCTGACAACAATGTCCTTTGCTTTACAGAAACTTTTCAGTTTCATGAGGTCCCATTTATTGATTGTTGAGCTTAGAGCTGTGCTGTTGGTGTTCTGTTCAGGAAGTTGTCTCCTGGGCCAATGAGTTCCAGGCTCTTCCCCACTTTTCTTCTAACAGATTTAGTGTGCCTGGTTTTAGGTTGAGGTCTTTGATCCACTTGAACTTTAGTTTTGTGCAGGGTGATAAATATGGATCTATTTGCATTTTTCTAGTTCTAGACATCCAGTTAGATTAGCACCATTTGTTGAAGATGCTGTCTTTTTTCCATTGTATCTTTTGGCTTCTTTGTCAAAAATCAAGTATCCATAGGTGTGTGGGTTTATTTATGGATCTTCTATTCGAAAGGGGAACCCTCCTCCATTGCTCATGGGAGTGTAAACGTGTACAACGGCTTTGGAAATCAATCTGATGCTTTCTCAGACAATTAGGGATAGTGCTAATTAGATTCCGCTATAGCACTCCTAGGCACATAACCAAAATATGTTCAAATACACAACAAAGACATTTGCTCAACCATGTTTTTAGCACCTGTATTTGTAACAGCCAGAATCTGGAAACAACCCGATGTCCCTCAACTGAGGAATGGATACAGAAATTGTGGTCACTTACACAATGGAACACTACTCAGCTATTAAAAAGAAAAGCATGAAATCTGCAGGCAAATGGTGCAAACTAGAAAAGATCATCCTGAGTGAGGTATCACAGAAGCAGAAAGACACACATGGTATTTACTCACTTATAATGGATATTAGACATATAATATAGGATAAACATACTAAAATCTAAAGAAGCTAAGCAAGAAGGAGGTCTCTGGGTAAGATGATCAATACTCACTCAGAAAGGCAAATGGGAAAGATATCGGAAGATGGAGAAAACAGGGAACAGAACAGGAGCCTAACACAAAGGGCCTTTGAAAGACTCTACCCAGCAGGGTATCAAAGCAGATGCTGAGACTCATAGCCAAACTTTGGGTAGAGTTCAGGGAATCTTATGAAAGAAGGGGGAGATAGGAAGACCTGGAAGGTCCTGGAGCTCTACAAGGAGAGCAGTAGATCCAAAAAATCTGGGCACAGGGGTCTTTTTTGAGACTGATACTCCAACCAAGGACCATGCATGGAGATAACCTAGAACCCCTGCACAGATGTAGCCCATGAAAGCTCAGTGGGTTCCCTAGTAATGGGAACAGGGACTGTCTCTGACATGAACTCAGTGGTTGGCTCTTTGATCACCTCCCCTGAGAGGGGAGCAGCCTTACCAAGCCACAGAGGAAGACAATGCAGCCAGTCCTGAGGAGATCTGATAAGCTAGGGTCAGATGGAAGAGGAGGAGGCTTTCCTATATCAGTGGACTTGGGGAGGGGCATGGGAGGAGATGAGGGTGGGAGGGTAGGATTGGGAGGGGATGAAGGAGGGGTCTACAGTGGGGATACAAAGTAAATAAACTAATTAAAAAATAAATGAAAAATTAAAAACTACTTTCTGCTTTATTGTTTGTCTTCTTGAAAACTTCTAGTCTCGCTTAAGAGAGAGTTAGGCTTAACTTTCTGAATGGCAAGCTTCTAAAGCTTAAGTGATCTTAGTAACTATAATTTATAGACATGCAAGGTAAACTTGAAGAATCAACTAGCAGAATATTCTCTGGTATATCCTTAGATTCTTCTATGTTTTAAGGAAGGAGATAGGTTACACTGCACATATATATATCTGGGACCTCTAATAATCTACCAAAGAATTATAGAAAGCTATTCACAAGGGCTTTAAACTTGGTAATAACATTGTAACTTTTACAAATAAGCATAGTATTGAGATTTTCCTCATGCTTCTGGGAGACAGTCCTTTAGGAATAAAATGAAATACAATTTAATTATTAGGATATCTATGTTCAAAAATCAAGTAGATAAGGGCCATGGAGAATCTAATTTTCACTTAGTATGAAAGTGTTTTATTATTATTATTATTATTATTATTATTATTATTATTATTAATTCGCCTTGTATCCCAGTTGTAGCCCACTCCTTTATTTCCTTTCAGTCCCACCTTCCCTCCTTCTTCCTCCCCTATCCCTCTTCCCTAGTCCACTGATAAGGGAAGTACAACATAATCACCTGTTCCTCTGTAGTCTTGTAGTCGAAATCACTGCAAGTGGAAATCTATAGTACCGTCACTAACCCTAAGGTATTAGTTGATATGACATGAGGCAAAACTTGGAAATTTACTTCTATAATTCTGCTTTTCTATGTTTTCTCTATTTTGTCATGAGAACATATATAAGGAGCCTACTTTGGAGAAAGAAAATAAAAATGGGAAAGATCATGAAATAGAAGATTCTTCCAAGTCATTCTTCAGAATTTAGGAAAATAACTCCTCTGAGATATCTTCAAATGTATTATTGGCTGACATTTTCAAAAAATGTAAAATAGTGGTTTTTAGATGATTGATCTTATCTAAAGAACTAGAAAAATGTTTAAGGATGAAATGTATACTTTTATAACAATATAATTTCTTACATAGATTTATCAAGGACTTCTGTTCTTCTGACCTGAATACAACTGATAATAAACTTAATAACCCTATCTTGAATGTCACTTTAAAATCTTACTTAATTAGATATGACAAACTCACTATGAAGGAAACAGTACTGCACTACATCTCTGGGGTTAGTGAAATATAAACTTCTCCAGAAGAGTAGACTGGCCCTGCTTCATAAAATACTAACCTTTCGTATAAAAAAAAACCATTATGTTCCTAGGCGTTTGGATCTTGAATATGAGTTGCATTAGTGTATTGATGATATGAGTGACTGTGGATCTAAAATGCTGTGGGTCTCTTCAAAGAAGCACAATGTTGCTTGCCCAGACATGAGGCTAGATGACTAGTATGCACACTCTTCTACTTCATGTAGAAGTTATGGCTATTTCATGCTTTCGTTTCCTCCATACATTCAAAGCTTCTTTCCTTTCCACCCCACATGTTTATATTATCCTTCCTTTGTTCTTGATTATTTCAAACCTTTGAAATAGATAGCAGAAACATGCTCTTATTCTTATTTATTCTCATTCCTTTGTCTTTCAATCCTATTATCATCATTCTTTTTCCTTGCCTTCCTTTCTCTTTTCTTGTCTTCTTTTCAGTTTCTGAAGAGTGCCATCCTATAGCTATTCGGTGGGGTCTAGGTAAGGTTGGCATGGTGATGAGAATCAATAATCAAGAGTAGAAGAGTAAGCCAAGCATGGTGGCTCATGCCTGCAATCCCAACACTCAGGGAGGCAGAGGCAGGTCTATCTCTGTGAGTTTGAGGCCAACATGGTCTACATAGCAAGTCCAGGACAGCCAAGGCTACACAGAGAAACTCTGTCTTGGAAAAAACAAAACAAACAAACAAAGAGTGGGAAAGTGGAAGAAATCCAAACATGGTGAAATGTATGGTCATACTTAGGTGTGGCAGCCTAGCCTAGGAGTTCAGGGCCACATTTATGTGGAAATGAGTACAGCCACCTGGAAGAGATGGATAGTGTATCAAGGTGAGTTCAGGCTCAAGCAAGAATCCATGATGGGCAGTTAATTGGACTTGTCATGTGATTCATAAATCAGTTGTGTTGAGCATAATCTCCATGCAGCAGATAAACCCAGAGCAGGATGCTGTAGCACTGGCAGAATGGGAAAATATTTACATTGTGTTTGCTAGCAATGCCCAAGCAGAGGTTACATAATCTAGATTGAGATTCTTTAAAACTCATTTAGAGAAAAGAGGAGGCAACAGTAATGAGAGAGTTGAGAATGTCTTGGAGAACCAGGGACCCCAGAGATTCTCCAAGGTGGCTGTGCCCAGCAAGCACACTGTTTGAGCACAGTGTTTGGGCAGCTGAAGCTCATTAACCTAAGAGCAAGAAAGCCAGTGGTGGGGCGGCTTTCTCTGGGACTTTCCCTGGTGGGAGTAGAGCCACTGGGCCTTTGAAGAGTCCAGTTGGACCACAGGATCATACATCTGACGGAAGCCATGCCACTCCAAAGCTCAACCCATCTCACTAGGGAGACCAACCAGACCTCTGGGCTTATAGGTTCTCCAAGTACACTGTGCCCAAAAAGCACAGTGTCTGGGCAGATGCAGCTCATCAACCTCAGAGCAAGAAAGCCAGTGGTGGGGCAGCTGCCCCTGGGACACCAGAGAGGAGAACCCCTAGAATCCTAAGGAGGCCAGTTAGTCCAAAGGATCATACATCTTACAAGAGCCACAGCAATTCCCTGAAAACCACCACCAGTTGGACACCATACCCACCAATCTGAGGAGGGCTCCTTTGGAAACATTCAGCTTTCTGCCCAGGGCTCTTCCCGTACTCCCCACCCCCTGAACTCCAGAGGCCACCAGAAACTGCCAGCCAATGCCAAAGACAATCAGATGGCTAATGGCCAGTGTAAAAACACAATCAACAGAGAGGAAGGGTGACCAAAGAGCAGGCAACTGAGGTCAAGCCAGTGACTGCCCCTGCTCCCTTTATTAGGGAACTCTCATGGAAACTGAGCTGCCCCTGGACTACATCTGAGCAGAAGGTCTAGGTCCTCTGCATGCATGGTCCTTAGTTAATGTATCAGTCTCTGCAGATCAGTCTCTGGATCCAGATTTTTTTTCTCTGTTGGTCTCCTTGTGGAGCTCCTGTCTTCTCCAGGTTTTTCTATCTCCCCATTCTTCCATAAGATTCCCTGCACTTTGCCCAAAGTTTACCTATGAGTCTTAGCATCTGTTTCAATCTCCTGCTAGGTAGAGCCTTTCAGAGGACCTCTGCTGCTTACAAGAAACACAAGAAAACCTTATCCACAAAGATTGACTTTACCTGAGTATAAAAGACTGAAAGGTTTTCCAAGCAAACAGACCAAAAGCAAGCTGGAGTAGCCATTCAAATATCTAATAAAATAGACTTCCAGCCAAAATTAATCAAAGGAGAAGAGGAAAGAAACTTCATAATCAAAGAAAAATTCCATCAACATGGTGTCTCAATTCTGAACATCTATGCCCCAAATACAAGGGCACCCATATTTGTAAAAGAAACATGAATTAAGCTTAAACCACACATCTATCCCCACACATTAATAATAGGAGATTTCAACACCCCACTCTCACCAAAGGACAGGTCAACAAAACAGAAACTAAACAGAAAAACCGCACTGACAGATGTCATGAACCTAACAAACATCTACAGATTTTTTTCACCCAGACAAAAAAGACTATATCTTCTTCTCAGCACCTCACAGAACCTTCTCCAAAATTGACAATATAGTAGGTCACAAAGCAAGCCTCAACAGATATAAGAAGATTGAAATAATTCCTTGAATCCTATCAGACCACCAAGAACTAAACAACAATAGAAATAACAAAAAGCCTACACACACACATGGAAATTGAACTGCCTTCTACTCAATGACAATGGAGTCACAGAAAAAATAAAGAAAGTAATTTAATTTACTTTAATTTAAGTCTTCTTGAATTCAATGAAAATGAAGGAATAGCATACCCAAACTTATGGGACACAATGAAAGCAGTACTAAGAGAAAGTTCATAGTACTAAGTGCCCTCATAAAGAGATTGGAGAAATCTCACACAAGAAACTTAATAGCACACCTGAAAGCCCTAATTAAAAAAAGAAGAAGCAGACACACTCAAGAGGAGTAAATGGCTATAAATAATCAAACTCAGGGCTGAAATCAATAAATTAGAGACAAAGATAACAATTAAAAGAATCAGCAAAACCAAGAGCTGGTTCTTTGAGAAAATCAATAAGAAACCCTTAGCCAAACTAACTAAAATGCAGAGAGAAACTATCCAAATCAGCAAAATCAGAGAAAAAAGGGGGGGACATAATCACAGACACTGAGGAAATCCAAAGAATCATTAGGTTTTACTTCAAAAACCTATACACCACAAAATTTGAAAATCCAAGTGAACAGCCTAGAACTCATTGGCACAGGAGACAACTTCCTGAACAGAACTCCAACAGCACAGGCTTTAAGAGCAACAATCAATAAATGGGACCTCATGAAACTAAAAAGCTTCTGTAAAGTAAAGGACATAGTCATCGAAACAAAACGACTGCCTACAGATTGGAAAAGAATCTTCACCAACTCTTTATCTGACAGAGGACTAATATCCAGTATATACAAAGAACTAAAGAAGCTGAAAAGCAACAAACCAAGTAATCCAATTAAAAAGTGGGGAACAGAGCTAAACAGAGAATTCTCTGTAGAGGAATATAGAATGGCAGAGAAACACTTAAAGAAATGCTCAATGCCATTAGCCATTAGGGAAATGCAAATCAAAACGACCCTGAGATTTCAACTTACACCCATCAGAATGGCCAAGATCAAAAACTCAAGTGACAACACATGCTGGAGAGGTTGTGGAGAAAGGGGAACCCTCCTCCATTGCTGGTGGGAATGTAAACTGGTACAACCACTTTGGAAGTCAATCTGGCGCTTTCTCAGACAACTAGGAATAGTACTTCCTCAAGACCCATCTATACCACTGCTAGGCATATACCCAAAATTTGCTCAAGTACACAATAAGGACATTTGCTCAACCATGTTTGTAGCAGCTTTATTTGTAATAGTCAGAACCTGGAAACAACCCAGATGTCCATCAACGGAGGAATGGGTACAGAAATTGTGGTATTTTTACACAATGGAATACTACTCAGCAATCAAAAAAGCGGAAATCATGAAATTTGCAGGCAAATGGTGGGATCTAGAAAAGATCATTCTGAGTGAAGTATCCCAGAAGGAGAAAGACAAACATGGAATATACTCGCTTATATAGACCTAAAAAATATGATAAACATAATGAAATCTATACACCTAAAGAAGATAATTAAGAAAGCGGACACGGGGTATGATGATCTATCCTCATTTAGAAAGACAAATGGGATATGAATTGAACGTATGACAGGAGTCTACCACAGAAAGCATCTGAAAGACTCTACCTAGCAGTGTTCCAAAGTAGATACTAAGACTCATAACCAAACCCTCGGCAGAGTGCAGGGAATCATATGAAAGAAGGGGAGTTTGATGTGGAAAGGATAGGAACTCCACAAGGACCAAACATATCTGGGCACAGGGTATTTTCTGAGATGGACACTCAACCAAAGACCATGAGAGGATAAAACCTAGAACCTCTGCTCGGATGTGACCCGTGATAGCTCAGTAATCAATTGGTTTCCCATAGTAAGGGAAACAAGGAGTATTTCTAACAGGAACTCAATGACTGGCTCTTTGACCTCCCCACCTCCCAAGGGAGGAGCAGTCCTGTTAGGCCACAGAGGAGGACTTTGCAGCCAGTCCTGAAAATACCTGACAAAAGGGAGTCATATGAAAGAGGAGGAGGTCCTCCCCTATCAGTGGACTTGGAAAGGGGCAGGGAGGAGATGAGGGAGGAAGGGTAGGATTGGGGAGGGAATGAGGGATACAGCTGGGATACTGAGTTAACAAAATGTAACTAATGAGAAAAATAAAATAAAAAAAAAAAACCAAGACTGATATATGAAAAAAAAAAAAAAAAAAAAAAAAAACTTGGTGAGAAACCCGCTATACTGTGGAACACATGTGAAAGACAGTACTGAATAATGTATTTCTGAAAACTAATTAGAAAAAAGTTGTAGAAACACTTTGTATTCAATATTTAAGAAATAAATGACTTTGTGTCCTAACTTTAAAAAATTAATTTTATCAGTAAAGCAAAGTGCTTTTATATACGTAATATATATGTAATAATTTCTGACCTCATAAATTATAAGTATGTATGTATAGAAATAAAATCTAGATTACGGTATTATACTCTAAAGTTTTCTCGTGCTAAATAAATGTGTGTGTTTGTTTAGGCAGAGAGAAAAAACAAAAAACATAAACTAAAAACAAATTAGACAATGCAGTCAACTGATCCTACCATGAGGTGGCAGCACATCCCCACCAGGCCACCTCTAACAGATCTCCAGTTACTGTTCAGATGGAAATTCTGGACTTGAGTGAGATGGCTCCCTAGCAGTATTACAAACTATGTGACCATTCTCTGGTCTGAAGCCTCTAGAGTGCAGTTGGTGCTAAAATGACTGACAGTAAAGAGAAATATAAAATGAGCCTTTGCCAAAACTTTTACTCTCAACTCTTCCTGACATGATGCTATCCTTCCAGTAACTTCCTTTGTCTAACCTTTTCTCAAAGCAAGATACTCAGAATAGATGCTATATCTTAACTGAAATTATTTTGTTTGCTTTATCTATAAAATCACTGGATAGTTTTAATAATATTATATTATTTAAGTAGACAATCATTTACTTCTTTAAAATCAAGTCCCTCTTAAGGCTGAACTCTGTGGAGTTACTAACTTACTTGAACCCTGAGATGTCCTTGCATTCTAGAGTTTCAGTTCTAAACTAGCCTTGAGTTGGCCCACCAGGATGGCAGGTCTCCCTAATCCGCTCATTAGCAGTGGGTGCCTGTGTTGATGTGCACAGGGCGAGAAGCCAGGCAGAACAGCAGGCTCCTGGGTGCTCCCTGTGTCTTCCCTGCCACCTTTCCCTTCAGCTCGGCCAACACACATGAACACTCTAAGAGAGACAGGATGCTAAGTAGCAGGTACTAAAAGATGAAGAGCAGTGTCTTTCCTTGAGAAGGGAAGCAAACAGATGTGCAAATGTTTTGTTCATAACATTTTCAATATATTTGCATTAGAAAATAATTCACCTCAACCTGGTTATATCTCAACTACAGAAAATTGAACATGAAGGTAAAAAATCTAAGACTTTCCCTAAATCTTTAGAAAGCAGGTACTACTTTAGCAGTCTTCTGGAATTTCTCTGTTTGGATAAAGCAATTATTGCCTTCATGCTTCAAACCAGTAACCTGAAAAATCAGTAACTTGTGCAATGTCATGCAATTGGGTATAAAAAGGCGTATTTCAAACTAATTTTATTGATTCTGGAAACTTTTATCCATCCCTGTATCTCTTCTCATCCAGATAAGACCTTGTTCTGTCTGGAAATTTATTCATTCATGAAATATTTTGCTCTGAGGATTATCTTCTTAATAGCTATATATGATTGCTGAACTAGTTAGATGACTGAAGAATTGAATATTTTGTTTTGCTCTTTATACTTAATTTAAATATAGCCACATGTGGCTAGAAGCTGGACATCACAAGTATATGTATATCATATCACATGGCTATAGAGGAAAATACCAATACAGTGTAATAGAATGAATGGAAAGTAGAGTAGAAGCAAAATCCTATCCATGCCAAGGAGCCGTCTGTGAATGGAAGCTTTTTATTTTCTTAATGTCTGAAACAGTTGTTTCATTTCTAAATTAGGATAATAAAATTATGCCATATAAAAATTAACAAAGCATAATATATAATAATATTCAGCAACAAAATCACAAATCATTTATAAAAATAATTTGCTTTTAAAGAACTAAAATGGCTGAGAAGAAAACTGTACAAGTTCCACAGATATCACTTGATAAGTGAGTGAGTACGCACTAGAATGTTGAAAAATAGTAGTCTATACTAAAAAGTGGTTGACATAGAAGGTAGGCTATAATTTTGTTTTGATTGTGCCCTGTTCTATAAAGGTGACTTTATTGTTAAGAACTTGCATATAAAAATAATCATGCAGTTAGATTAACTTAGCAATTCAAACAAACAGTTGCCAGAAACAAAGTCTGTATACCTCAATGAATTTTTTTATTATTTAAAACAAAATTTAAATTTAAGTGTATTTTGATCATATTCCTCCCCTTCCCCAAATCCTTCCAGATCTTCTCACCTTCCCAACCCACCCAATTTTAAGTTCTTTGCCAAAACAAAACAAAACAAAAACCCAATACAACAAGACACCCCCAGACCAAGAAAACAAAATGAAACTACACCCCCTACAAACCCCAAACAAACAAAACAAAAAAATATTGAACTGTAACCAAATAAAAGCACACAAAAGGAAACTTGTGGGGGGGGGGCTCCAAGATGGTGGTGCCAGGAGGACACTGTTTGTGACTAGCAGCAGAGCAGGGTCTGCACAGTGACCAACACACAGAACTCTGGGCCCTAAAACACCAGCAATTGTGTTTCCCAAGTGAGAGAAAACCCCACAGTGTGGGAATCAATTGGGTTCAGGTCACCCAGCTAAACTGCAGAAGAGTTCCTGGGTCCTGGCAGGCGCTCAGTTGCCAGCCCAGAGCCACAAGTCTGCATGCTCTGATTACTGTCCCAAACTGAACTGTGGGCCCCACAACATCAGAGACTGGGATTCAATCTAGAGAAAACTCCACGGTTCAGGAAGCAATCCAGACTTACCTCAGGTCACCCAGACATTCCCTGGAAAGGACTGGGGGTCCAGTGGGCTCTCAGCCACCAGCCCAGAGTGGGGTGCTCAGCCACCAGACCAGAGACCCGCCTGCGTGCCTGACTCACCATTCCAGACAAAACTGGGGGCCCCAGGGCACCAGAGACTTGGTTTCTCTATCGGGAGGAAACCCCACTGTGAGAGGTCCAATCTCAGGGCACTCAGCCTATGCCCTCCCCAAAAAAAAGTTCTTGGTAAAAGTTCCCAGATTCCTGCAGATGCCCAGGAGCCCTGTTGCCAGAGAGGCAGAGACACACGCCTGCGCCTGTGTTCTACTCGCAGTTCCCAGATGGAACTGTGGACCCCAAAATATCACAGACTGGGTCTTCCTGTCGGGAAGAAACCCCACTGTGAGGGAAACATCAGGTCCAACCTCAGGACACTCAGCTCCAGAAAAGTTTCTGGGTTCCCGCAGAGTCTAGACTCTGGACTTCCACTGCATTAATGGACTTCTACTCATTAAGGGCTGTGCTCACCTGCCACTGATTACTGCTAGGTACTGGGGCACACCACTCCAACCTCATACCTACAAAAGCCTGAGAGCCACTGCAGCAGCCCCCAGATACTGTTCCAAAGTGCAACCAGTTATCCCTAGCTAAACTGATGAAGCCGTGCGGTGACCTGGTTCTAGAGGGCTGTACCCAGCAAACACAGTGCAAGGTCAGCAACAGCTCGCAAAATTCAGAACAAGAAACCCAGCAGCAGGACAGCTGTCTCCAGGACTTCTCCTGATGAGAGGAGAGCCTTCCTAACTACCAACGACCACAGTTATGACACAGGTCCATACGCCTGAGGTGAACTGTGGCAATTCTGGAGAAGCACCGCCATTCGGTTGACCATGCCCAAAAAGCTTCAGAACCCTGCCAAGGAGATTCTCCTCACCCCAGGATTCAAGTAGGCACCAAAAATTAACAGTCAACACCTGATACAGCCAGATGGGTAGAGAGGCCCACGTAAAAGCACAATCGACAAAAGGCAAAGCAATATGGCATCTCCAGAACCCAGTTATCCAGGGGCAAGTAGCCTTGGACACCCTAACATAAGTGAAATTCAAGAAGATGACCTTACATCTATGCTTATGAAGAGGATAATGGAGGAAACAAATAAAATGTGTAAAGAATTAGAGAAAGATAAAGTCAAACAGATTATGGCTATCCGTAAAGAAATACAGGAAGATGCAGCCAAACAGTTTGGAGCCTCCAAAGAGGAAATAATTAAGTCACTGAAAGAAATAAAAGAAACACAGAAATGTTTAAACAAACAGGTGAAGGAATTGAAGGAAAATACAGTCAGACAGATGAAGGAAATCAACAAAACGGTGCAATATCTAGATAGAATTAGGAGGGCCTCCCCTATCACTGAACTGGGGGGGGGAGCATGGGTGGAGAAGAGGGAGTTAAGGGCAGGATTAGGAGGGGATGAGGGAGGGAGCTACTGGTGGGATACAAAGTGAATGAACTGTAATTAAAAAAAATTTAAAAAAATTAAATGGGAAAAAAAGAGAAGCCTATGGAGTCCGTTAAATAAACTGAACATGAGGCCTGTCCTGGAATGGTTGATATATCTGATGTCATTCTATTGCAGAAAACTGATTTTCCCTTTTCTAGCAGGTATAAGTGAGAGTTCAGTTTTAACCTCTACACTAATGGCTGATTTCATTCTGTTGATGAATATTAATAATTAATATTTAGTCATATAATTAGTAAATCTTATTTTATTGATTAATCAACAACTTCCCCAAATAACCACACATTGAGACTACAATTCACTCAAAATTAAGCACAGAGGTGAACATAACTAATATATCATCCCACTATCAATTTATCTTTCTCCTATCCAAGGTCTCAGGTACTTGTGTTATCTTTTCTGGAATCTGTCCACTCTCTTACTCTCTTGCACCTTCTCCTCGAGACTAACCTCTGGTCTCATAACCTCACAACTCCATCTCATTCTCTTCTCCCAAATCCCAAGTTTCAGCATTTCTTATTAACCAATCCATTTTTAATTAGTTGGAGCAAGGTTTACAAAACAAGAGCAGGTATACATGAGATCTTGTCTGAGCAGGGACAAGATCTTGGGGCCCAGTAATTAGCATAAATATCCATAAAACCACACTAACCCCTAATGCATTCATTCATTTTTTTAAGAATATAATGAAATAAAACATAATAACATAAAACAGAAACTATCAGATCATATTTAGACATGATAAACTAACAGAAGGAAGAGATCCTAAAAGAAGGCACAAGAATCAGAGACTTAGTCATTTGAACACTCAGGAGTCCCATAAGAACACTAAACTCATGGCCAAAATATATAGGCAGAGGACCTGGTGCAGACACATGGAGGCTCTGTGTATGCTGCTTCAGTCTCTGTGAGTTCATATGAAATTTGCTCATGTTGAGGAAGTTCTTGCTTTCCTGGTGACCTATTCCTCAGTGTCTGTTTTTTGTTTGTTTGTTTGTTTTTAGCTTGGTAATTCAGACTTCTCAGGCAAGAAGCTGATAGATTCAGAACTGTTAAGAAGCTAGAGGGATTAGGTGTGGCGGGATGATGGAGGGAGAGAGGTTGGAAAGAGACAGCACTTGGTGGGTGATGTAGAAACCAAGTACATCATAACTTTCTGGATGAGAGTGGTCTTAGTAAGGACTCCCAGTAATGAAAGATACAGAGTCTGAACTGGCCATCTTTTGGAGCCAGGAAAGGTTTCCAGTGGTGGAGTGGAGTTGGGCTGTATTCCCGTGTCACAAGAGGCTAGATAGGCCAGAAACATAGATTCAGTGCCTTGTCCAGTTATCAACAGGGAGGCTCAGGCAGCATATGGGAGCAAGTACAGAGACCCACAGCCAGAAATTATTTAGAAAAAGTCTAAATTGGGGGTCTTCATTGGGTCCCTCCCCTCAGAGATCGGAAAACCCTATGGAAGAGGAAGAGAAAAAAATTATAGGAGTCAGAGGAATGTAGAACACCAGGAGAACATGGCCCACCAAATCAACTAAGCAGGGCCCATATGGGCTCACAGAGACTAAAGTGGTAAACATGGGGCCTACATGTGTCTGCACTGTGTGTGTGTGCGTGTGCTGTTAGCTTAGTGTTCTGTGGAACTCCTAACAGCAGGAGCAGGTGTCTCTGACTCTTTTGCCTGCTACTGGAACTCCTTTTCTCATATTGGGTTGCATTGTCCAGCCTTGATATGAGGGCTTTGACTCATCTTATTCTATCTAATTTTGTCATGTTCAGCAGTCATCGCTTGAAAGCCAGATCTCTTTCTGAAGAGGAAATGAAGGGGGAGTGCATCTGGAGTAAAAGAGTGGGTAGCAGGGAGCTAGGAAATGTGGAAGGAGCAGAAACTGTAATCTGGATGTATTATATGAGAGAAGAATCTATTTTCAATAAAATAAATAAATAGAAAATCTTATACATGAGCATTTCATTAGTTCAACTTACACTTTATATACTCCCTTTGATGACTGATCTATTGCTACACAGACTATAGCTTACATTATACACTCAGTCATCATTGTATAAATTGAAATGTATTCTTGTACCAACCTAGAAAGGAATGTTCAGCAAACTGACCTGACCAGACCTACTGTAGCACAGTACCACTGAGTTCACACTCACTAACCATTACTCTCTTACAGGAAAAGATGCTAAAAATCAACTTGGTGTTAGTTCACTCTTTCACAAAAATGAACTGACTGGAGCTTCAAAAGAACTTGCCTAAATGACAAGTATCACAACTTGTAGGCCTTCTTTGATTGAGTACTATTCTGGACAGAATTTGAAGGACTGGTATCCTCCTCTCTTAAAAAAAAAAAAAAAAAAAAAAAAAAAGCAAACAAGGCATAACCCCTCAAAGCAGCTGTTCTTGGTATCCACTAGGCAGACCCATGGTCTAATAGGAAAGTGCTGGATGAGAATTGCCAGAGCCAATGGCTCCAGTGGGAGGAGCTTGGCCCAGGCTGCACTTGAACAAGCAATCTTAGCATCACAGCTTAAGCCCTGTGACTTAATAATTTCTAGAGTTAAGCCTGAAAACAAAAGTCACAGAAGACCTTCTATCCTTTCTACACCAGGGTTAGACCTGCTAATGTAGCACCCTTCACTTCTAAGAGTTTGGGACTCCTCAAGTATTTAATAGTAAAAATCCTTTTGCATTCTTCTGTCCTGAAAGACCAACCCTTTGGAAAAACTGTATTGGAGCCAGGTATCTGGTTATGGCCTCTACCATGTGTAAGTATGACCTATTCCTTGAGCCTGTTGAATCAGAGCAGAAACCTATCTGAAGTTACAAGAGGAAACTAAGCAGGTAAATCTTCTGAAGGTGTCAATGAGAGCAGCTAATAAGGCTTTATTCAAAGGAGAATGTTTTGCCTTGCATTTGATTGTTTTTTTTTTTTTTTCAAATCTCCATCTATGAAGTCTATGTTGATGCTCATACTCTCCCTTGGGTCTTTTCTTCCTCTCTGCAGGAAGGTCTGACACACGTCCTTCCTGGATTCCCCCCTGTGACTTCTTCCCAAACTGTTGCTGCTGCTGAGCCATCTGTCAGGCTCCCAACATCTGTATCCTTTTCTGCAAAGCAGAGCTCCCAGTAGGCTTGGGCCTCAGTCCACAGATGATGCTGCAAACACCCTGGAACCCCTGCAACCAAGGAAAGGGCCAAAGAGAAAGAGGTTTGTTTTGACATTCACAGAAGAAACTCTTAAGTATTTGCTCAAGAATCAGTTAACCGAAGTGTATAAAACAGACTCTATGAAAAATGTGTTCATTTTAAAGGGTTAATCCTTGTCCCTAGGGATCATGAATTATAAGTCAGAGTACAGCAAGAGGCACCATTATTTTGTGTTTAAATTCCTCCAATCAAATAGAAGAATCACAATCTCAGCTGTGGGAGTCTGTCCCTCACCCTCTAATCTACTATGAATTCCAAGTTGTCCCTAGGGAGAACACCTGAGGCCTGGCCTTCTTCAGCTTCCAATTTATTCAAATATCTAAGATTATCAGAAATTGTTCTGATTTCACATTATCAATTTTTTCTCATAAACTATTTGTTTATATTTAAATAAGGTCAGATAGTAAGTAGCTTATTTTTTTTTTTTTACTGCAAAAAAATTTTTAAACAAGAAAAGAATAGGAAGCAAGGGCTTTGGAGAAGAGCATTTACCAAAGTTTTGAAAGAATGTTAAGGTTTCAAAGAGATGTTAGTCAATTGCAAATAATTCTAGTGCAGTTTTAAAGGAATATGGGAGCTTGGTCACTAAAACTCACATGAAATCTAAAATACTCAAACTCTCAATTTTTTATCTGCACAAATATTTCACTCTGAACATTTCTAAGTAGCGAATTATAAAAATAAATAAATAAACAAAGAACCATCCAGCTCTGTCCAGTAGAATAAGACATAAAGGCAAATAAAAGTTTTCAAACTGTGTGTTTGTTTATAGAATTTTTGGTATATAACAGTGTAACAAATAATGTATCTATCCACTTTCATGCTTATATTTAGAATAACTAAGTGATTACTCTTTGTATTTTCAGAATTCTGGAAATCTGAAATTCTCCCAAAACAAAATTATGACTTAAGCAAGCAATTCCCACTGTGATTCCCATTTCCTTTTCACTGTATACCACTATTGTCCCTCTTGGTCTCTTTTTCATGTCCCTTTCCTATCTTCTCTCACAAATATATGAAAGATTAGAAACTGCCATCCCCAGTTCTGGTCCACACTGGGAGAAAAGGAAAGAAGAGAGCAGAACTTCCCCCTTGGGGCTCTGCATGGCTGATTTCCATAGGAAACAATCAACTTGACTCTGATGTGATTGTGTGGCTATCAGAAGTTAGAAGAGGGGGATGAAATTAGGGGTGTCTCTGCCCACTGCTTTAATGAGAGTTGGGAATGGGATGGTAATCATGACAGATGGGGTATGAATATTAGACTGACACCTTAGAAAAGTTTTTCTTAGGCCTGCTGAGAGCAGAGTGGTGTCTGAATCTGGGGTCAGAATGATAGCAAGCTGTCTCTGCTCCTGGCATGTTCCCGTTCAAAGGAAGCTCTAAGTAACTAATATCTATCCTGAATGGTTTAGGGTAGACTC
Organism: Meriones unguiculatus; assembly: GCF_030254825.1. NCBI lineage: Eukaryota > Metazoa > Chordata > Mammalia > Rodentia > Muridae > Meriones > Meriones unguiculatus. The sequence goes on along the minus strand of NC_083355.1, from coordinate 135,087 downwards.
AGAGTCTCCTTTCTTGAGGAATAGGGAATGAGGGAGGATTAAAAAAAAGGGGGGGATGGTGGAATCAGAAAGATGGCGGGGGCCAGGATAGCAAATGAATAAATTAATTCTTTTTTAAATTACCCAAAACTTTGGAAATGAATATTTTGGTAATTTCTATCAATGCACAATAAAAATCACAGGACATGGAAAAAAAATGTTTCCTTCAGGAAGCACTAGTTTGTTAGAGCATGTTCACCAAATGAGCCATCTCTAGAGTGAATGCTGTGACTAACATTGGATCTCTTGGCTTTTCTAGGTAGAAACCTCAGTCTCCTCTGGCCAGCAGCACTAAGATTAGACCCCTTCTGCTACATGGTCAGTCATGACGATGCCCAGTCTTACATGTTTTCTCTTTTAAAATCTTTACTTCAAGATAAATCTTTTTCATGTGTGTTTTGGACTACAGGATGCATGGCTTCCTCTTTCAGTGGAGCTTTGATATGAAATATTATCTTCTCTCTTTACAATCTGCTTTCTCTGAATCATATTTTTTGGTTGGTTGGTTGGGTTTTTGTTGCTGTTGCTGTTGTTGATTTTTGTTTGTTTGTTTGTTTGGTCACTTTGTGGTTGTTTCCTAGTAATGTATATAAAGATCTGGCCTTCTGATGTTATACATCTTCAAGCAAAACTCAGAAAAACCTTTTGTTGCCTTCTTTCTGTTTTTAGACAATGTCTCAATTTGTACATAAGCATGGCTTCCAATTTTTGGTAGTAACCTTGCCTCTGCTTACCTAGGACCAGAAGTATAGATACGTACCACCATTCCAGGCTCATCTTACACTTTTCATTCAGGGACTAGATCCTGGTGACAGCTTCTAAAAATGCCTGTGGAGATGATTTCATTGTTACCCTGTCTGACTCTTGAGATTATAGATGTATCTGAAGCATATGATGCAATCTTCTTTTAAATTCCCTTTATTTTATGTCCAGTCCAGCAAGCGAAAGTCATTTTCAACAATGGATACATAAATATATGTTTACAGGCTACTGTTTGGTTAGTGTCTTCTGTTATATAGAGTATATCTGTTTATTATTAAAACTTTCTTATGATGGTCACACATATAAAAACTGAAACTTAGGTATGTAGCTTGCTTGCTACAATATAAGTAGTGACTACTAACAATGTGGCTAAAATTCTGGTCCAACATCAATGAATATTCAGTGGACCTCTGTGTTCCCATTAAGATAATAAACTTGCTAATGCATTTCTCCTACAACTGCAGTTGTAGTACTTTTTCTATACTTCTGACAAAAGTTTAGGCAATATGAGTCTTTTCTGGAAATTTGCTATTTCCCTACATAATGTGTAATGCAAGTTTAAAGTAGAAAATAGGTGTAAATAAAATGTTACAGTTTCAACCCAAACATTTTCCTCTACAAAAGGAGGGCATGAAGTATAAATATTATAACTTTATGAAATTTTTAAAAATAGTAACCAGAGGAAAATTTCATTACTAAATGATCATATACAGCAAGCCATAGTGAAAGGAACACTGTTAAAGGATGAGTCATCTTTGGTTTAGTATTTTGTTACCATAGTGAGATGTAGGTTATAAACACCATATTAAGTATTTATAAGTTCATCTTGTTCATCTCACTTGCCCAACTCAAAGAACTAAATTAATGAACTTTAGCCAGCCTAGATATTTAACTGTCTTAAGTCTTATTCAATGATTTTTAGTGTCCTGAAACACCTTTAGTAGTTTAGAGAAGATTAGAAGTATCTGAGCTATATATAGCTAAGCTTTAAAATTATCTTTTGAATGATTTAAGGCATATGTAGTGATATCAATGATCCAGTCAAGTTATGAGTAATAGAATATAGGGCTTTGGGGGGTGTTTTCTTTAAGCATTTAAGAATAGTAAAGTATTGGTCTTAATAAGCTAAATAATCTATCATTAGCATGTAGGAAGACAGGCAGGTAATGGGAGATTTATAAGAAAGATCAGAAACCCAAAAAACAGTGGAAATCTGGATAGAGAAAGATACATTCTAGCTCAGAGATGCTGTATCATTTTTAGGCTCAGCATTGCTGCTCCTAGCCCTTCAGACTAGGACAAAAAGTACTTCATTGTCTGAATATTTTTTAACTAATTGATTTTGAAAAAACTCTCCCTGTTGGAACTTTTACAAAACAAAGACAGATAAAGGAAGTTCCTTCTTCATCTGAGCCCTATTTTCTGCAAAGCATTAGACCATAATCACTCAGGCCTTAGGGGGCAGCCACACTTTGGCTATGATCCTTAATCCCTTCTTATATGTCCCCTAGAGTAAATGATACTGTGCTAACTGCCTGGATGGGATCCTGGTCACATCTGGTCCCAGGACCCTATGTTCTGATTTTCTGGAAATTTGCTATTGAAATAGAAAGATGGATAAACAATTTGGACTTTTCTCCTATTCTCTTTTGAAGAGCACAACCTTATTATACAATGTGCTTAAGCCCTGACTCCATTTGTCTGCTAATGTGATTATATGCTAATTTGAGTTTTATTTTGCATCTGATTTTAATGGTATTTACTTTATTTTCAAATACTCTGAAGCCCTCTCAACTATGAGTCCCATTATCTAGTATCAGGCATCAGCTCTTTCACCCTGTGTGACACAGAGTTCTTCAGCTGAAGTTCCTTCTATTGGATGCTGGGAGCCTATGTGAAAGTAGATTTTATTTTCTCTCTCTTTTTGACACTTTATTAATATTAATAACACTCAAAATATTATCTGTTCAGTCCCTGATAAGCATATATCATTGAAAAAGAAAATTTCTAGCAAATTTAATATTTTTACTAGAGAAATATAACCACATATCAGTGGATTCTAACTGAATTTGATAGGTTTTGTTTTACTTTAATAGAAACATAGAAAGTACATTTCTTTCATTAAATTACCAAATGGTTGCACAGTCATTTTATGAGGAAAATATAATTATTAACCCTGTCTTAAAGACAGAAAAGTGGAGTTACTGAGAAATTGTGTGTGTCCAAACTATATTTCTTTTTTAACTAATTTTTTAATTGGTTTGTTTGGTTTTCTCTGGAAATACAAAATTCTTTCAAGCAAGTGTTCATTTTCAGTAAACCTCTATGTAGTAACCATTATAGAGCAATTAAAGATGGGCTTAATGTAGAAGATATAAAGATCTGGGGAAAAAAAAGCAATCTAAGAAGCCAATTTATTATGTAATTTTAAAAAGATAAAAATAGATTGAAAATATAGCTTGACAGATTAGACCACTGGCTGCTCTGGCAAAGGACCTGGTTTCATTTCGCAGCACCTACATGGTAATGCACAACTGTCGTCAAAGCCTGTTCCAGGGGATCTAATGCCTTATTCTGGCCTTTGTAGGCACCAGACATGTACATGGTGTACAGACATACGTAAAGAAAAATCACTCGAGCATATTTTGGATATATGCCTAGCAGTGGTATAGCTGGATCTTGAGGAAGCACTATTCCTAATTGTCTGAGAAAGCGCCAGATTGATTTCCAAAGTGTTTGTACAAGTTTACATTCCCACCAGCAGTGGAGGAGGGTTTCCCTTTCTCCACAACCTCTCCAGCATGTGTTGTCACTTGGGTTTTTGATCTTAGCCATTCTGATGAGTGTAAGGTGAAACCTCAGGGTAGTTTTGATTTGCACTTTCCTGATGACTAAGGACACTGAGCATTTCTTTAAGGTTTCTCTACCATTCAATATTCCTCTATAGAGAATTCTCTGTTTAGCTCTGTACCCCATTTTTTTAATTGGATTACTTGTTTTGTTGCTGTTTAACTTCTTGAGTTTTTTATATATACTGGATATTAGCCCTCTGTCAGATATGGGGTTGGTCAAGATCCTTTTCCAGTCTGTAGGCTGTCATTTTGTTCTGATGACAGTGTCCTTTGCTTTACAGAAGCTTTTCAGGTTCATGAGGACCCGTTTACTGATTGTTGATCTTAGAGCCTGTGCTGTTGGTGTTCTGTTCAGGAAGCTCTTCCCCACTTTTTCTTCTAACAGATTTAGTGTGTCTGGTTTTATGTTGAGGTCTTTGATCCACTTGGACTAGTTTTATGCAGGGTGATAAATATGGATCTATTTGCATTTTTCTACATGTAGACATCCAGTTAGACCAGCACCATTTGTTGAAGATGCTGTCTTTTTCCATTGTATGGTTTTAGCATCTTTGTCAAAAATCAAGTATCCATAGGTGTGTGGGTTTATTACTGGGTCTTTTATTCAAAAGGAGAATCCTCCTCCATTGCTGGTGGGAATGTAAACTTGTACAACTACTTTGGAAATCAATCTGGTGCTTTCACAATTAGGAATAGTGCTTCCTCAAGATCCACTTATTGCATTCCTAGGCATATATCCAAAACATGCTCAAGTATACAACAAGGACATTTGTTCAACCATTCACTCAACAGAAAAAGCTGTTCATAGCAGCTTTATTTGGAATAGCCAGAAGCTGAAAACAACCCAGATGTCCCTCAGTTGAGGAATGGATACAGAAAGTATGGTACATTTACACAATAAAATACTATTCAGCAATTAAAAACAAGGAAATCATGAAATTTTCAGGCAAATGGTGGGATCTGGAAAAGATCATCCTGAGTGAGGTATCCCAGAAGCAGAAAGACACACATGGTGTATACTCACTTATAAGTGGATATTAGATATATAATATAGGAAAAGCATACTAAAATCTGTACACCTAAAGAAGCTAAGCAAGAAGGAGGACTCTGGGTAAGATGATCAATACTCACTCAAAAAGGCAAACAGGGTGGACATCAGAAGAAGAAGAAAACAGGAAACAGGATAGGAACCTACCACAGAGGGCCTCTGAAAGACTCTAACCAGCAGGGTATCAAAGCAGAGGCTGAGACCCATAGCCAAATTTGGGGCAGAGTGCAGGGAATCTTAGGAAAGAAGGGAAGATAGAAAGATCTGGAGGGGGCTCCACAAGAACAACAGAACCAAGAAGTCTGGGCACAGGGGTCTTTTCTGAGACTGATACTCCAATCAAGGACCATGCATAGAGATAACCTAGATCCCCTGCTCTCAGATGTAGCCCATGGCAGCTCAGTCTACAAGTGGGTTCCCTAGTAATAGGAACAGGGACTGTCTCTGATATGAACTCAGTGGCTGGCTCTTTGATCACCAACCCTTGAAGGGGGAGAAGCCTTACCAGGCCACAGAGGAAAACAATGCAGCCAGTCCTGATGAGACATGATAGGCTAGGGTCAGATGTAAGGGCAGGAGGACCTCCCCTATCAGTGGACGTGGAGAGGGGCATGGGAGATGAGGTTGGGAGAGTGGGATTGGGAGGGAATAAAGAAGGGAAGCTACAGCTGGAATCAAAGTGAATAAATTGTAATTAATATAGAAAAATAAAAATAATAATAAAAAACAAAAAACATACATATAAATCAAAATATACAAATCTTTAGAAAAAGGTTAAAAATAAGCAAAATAAGAATATAACTGTCTCTAATGAAAGGCAAATTTGATAGATTTTTATTGAAAAGTCTTACAGAGTGCCACAGATGCTTAGGACAAAAGAGGAAAACCAAAACTCCCCAAACAGGCCCTACCTTCAGAGAGCCTTCTGAGGAAACATTCTTATGGACCGAAACATGGGTCCAACCTAGACCAGCAGAGAATAAGGAAGAATGGGAACATGTAAAATTATTTGATTTTATGAAAGGGGTTTCAACAAAGTAAATTATTATTGCCCTCAAAACACAAAGGAAGGCTAACCCTTGACAAAACTATACTATTCAAAAGAGGAAGCATATGAAAGATTAATCTGAAAGATTCAAGGCAGTATACATCTATCCAAGAATTGAGGGAAAGAAAGATCAAAGAAAAGTTGTTTTCTTATGGCCTGGCAATGAAAATGGACAAAATACAGTGAAGACCCCTTCCTACTTAAAAGTCATTACTGTGAACACTGTGTGTCTTCATTGTGTTCATAATATTTTACCCAACCTATAATGGCAGACCTAGCTCGCACACATGGGATTTTTCAACCTAACCTGAATTTGTATTCTCTGGCTAGCGTCAGACTCCAGCCAACACAAAACTCCCCTCTAATTATAATCAAATCCACACTTTTATAGTTCATTACCTCTCTGATAGATTAGTTTAGATTAGGCTGAGCAGTGGTTTTGCCATCAGGCCAGGTTGGGGCAAAGAAAAAGAGAGGAGACCAAGATGGGGCTGGGGGGTAAGCACAGGACAGAGTGGTCTTTCCAGCCATCAATCCATTTTTCTTTTCCACAACGTATCTTCCACCTGCATGTGTTCATGCACACAAAACTTTCGTGAGTGTCAAATTTTAAAACCTGTCATAAAATTCAAGAATGAAAGTGATATCTGAGAACTGAAGACTCTTGCCTAAAGCCCTTTAGAGAAAGTGAAAATATTTAAGTTCAGGTGAGGAAGGACTCAGAGAACCCAGAGTTGGTTACCATAGAAATGCACTGCTTAAGAGTATATACACATGAGAGATTATTGAAGTGAGTTGATTTGATACATAAGTTCAGTTTTAAGGTCTCTGGACCCACTCCTGTATGCAGTGAGGCCACACCTGTCCTATGGCAATCCCACTATGACTAAGCATGGTACAGGTCAGTCAGTAGGCAGGGCTCCCCCATAGACAACTGTGACCCAGATTGTTATGCTTTGACATAGTCAAAACTCCAAGAACTCCAAGTCTTGAATCAGTCCTTTTATAACCACACTCCGCTCCTCTCTCGTTCCATAGGTATCAGACCTGCCCCATGCTCTTAGGGCTTTTTCTGCTTGTTTATGTTGACTTTCCTTTATCCTTCACGGATATCTCCAACCTGGAACCCCAACTTTCCAAAAAAATTTAAATGTTGCTTATGTAATCATCTGTTGTTATCTACTGCTCAAATCTCCTAAACTGGTAGGAGATTTAGCCTGTGTAGTAACCTTGGCTTTTTTTTTTTTTTTTTTTTTTTGCTTCATATTTTTGAAGTGAAGGTTTTAGAAATCATAATCATTTTATGCTTGTCTTCATTTTCATATAGTCACCATTTTCATATAGTAAGAGAACTTTAGATAAATCTCCTTAGACAAAGGGAAGAAGAGGGTGGTTTATAAAACTTCTGCCCTTTTGGCCCTAGATACCCCAGAACAATGTACAGAAGTATTTTTGAGTACTTCTGTGGAACGCCAGTCCCACTGTTTAATCTCTGTAAAGCCATATTTTCCTAAGAGAACTGTTCTCATTACAATTATTGGAGGGATTTGGTCAGAATTTAGAGGATGGATTATTCCTGCACAAATTCTGATTAAAATGAGTTCCTCAAACCTCAGCCAAAAAGATTAACAACTGCTCAATCTCCTGCAACCATCACATCTTCTTAAATGACTCCCAATCTCTCTACTATTAGTTCATCTGCCAAGGATTAAACAGAAAGGCTGATCCCTAAACTTGTATTAAAAATAATGACAGAGTCCAGCAGTCTGGCTCCTAGCAGATGTTAAGCTTAGAGCAAGGTACCTAAAGGTCTTTTTTTTCCAGCTAACTCCAACCAAGGAAATAGTGGCATTATAGGGAAAGGAATAAGAAGGCACTGTCTAAATTTAAAAGTTCCTGAAATCTTAAAAATAAAATAAAAATCTTAAAAAGTTGTTGCCATCAGAATAAATGTTAAATTCCCCAAAAAACAAACACATAAAAATTCCTGGAGGAATATTAGCTATGGCTGGTCACTGACGACAAACAGGAAAGTTAGGAGCTTCTGTCTTCACACTAATTACAACAACCCAACAGTTTGAATAGAATAGGAAACTGGTCATCAAAAGACCTGAATTCAAATTTCAACTCGGCTACTGTTCATTTATATACCTTGGATTCTCACCTAAAAATAGAAATAATGCTGGCCTTACTAACATTAAATTTGAGCCATGTGTTAGGTTTTTAATAACTATAATCCAATTATGGGAAAGACAGTTGAAATGTTTGTTCTTTGTTCTTACTTACAGGGTAAAGAGAAGCTAGGCAGATGGTTGCTCAGCACCTCTGTAACTCTGGGTGATCATGTGACTAAGTTCAGGTGGCTGATAGAAGCCGCAGATCGTGGTCTCACACTCTGAGTTTGCACTTGCCCTCCACCTTCACTCCTCAGTCCCTGTCCTCCTTATGGCTCATTGTAACCATAGGGGCAGGATCTAGAGCAACAACTGTAGAGATGACTAAAAGCTGTGTTTATAAAATGCTGAGAAACTAAGTTTCTGAGTCCTTGATAACTATGTAGTTTCTCCCAATGTATCTTTATTATTTCAAGATTTTAACCAGAGGAAAACAGTGTTCTATATTTTTAAGCCACAATTATGGGTTTTTTTATTTTATAATTCTTTGCTAAGTAGTAAGACAAGTATCCTAATATACTACTATATAAATATACAAGTATTTTTATAGATATTATTTTAGTAAGAGACACAGGGATATTTCCAGTCTAATCTAAATTTTAGCCAAAAAGATCAAAAGCTTCCAGAAACAGGAGGACTGTTTTCACTTTACCTCTGATTTAATGAGAAGAAAAGTAAATTATTATTTTGAAGTGTCTCTGTATCATGAGTACTTTGATATTCATTGGTATTAGGGTTCAAATGTAAAATGTCTCCCACAGGCTCATACGATTGAACACCTGGTCCCCTGCTCGTGGTGTTCATTAGGGAGGCTGTTGAACTGTTAAGGGATAGGACTTTGTGGGTGACAGTAGAGTATTGCCTGTAGTTATTTGATCATACTGTCATGAGCTGCATCCTATCATGCCAGCCATGACCGACTACAATAAGCCACTGAAACCATGTATTAAAATAAATCTACCATCTCTTTTTTTTTTCTTCTCTTAAGTATTTTTTTTTTCTCTTAAGTATTTTTTAAGGAAAAAGTAATAGGTGGAGACTGTCCTGGTCTGTCACTTTCACTTATCACTTCCAAGGCATTCTTGTTTTCTGTTTGTTTGGTTTTTTGTTGTTGTTGTTGTTGAGAGTTTTATAAAGTGTGATGAATTAATTTAGTAAGGATACAACCGTGATTATTGGCAAATTTCACATTTTTCATTAAGTTTCATCAAATGATCTTAGTTTAAAAATATTCATTCTGTAACTATAATAACTCCAAGGGAAAGTTAAATGTGCCCCAACACTCGCTCCTAAAGCCAACTAAAGGGTCACAGAGTTGCTCTCAGACAAAGGATGCAAAGGAGAGGATAGAGATGCCTAGTGGACATGCCCTCATAGGCAGATGCCATTTCCTCCTGAAGTATAGCACATTTGCTGGCAAATGAAATCTCCCTCTAGGGCAGGCTAGGGAGGACAATAAAGACACGTCATCACCCACCATCTGTCATGAAAACAGACACCAGCTGACAGGGAAGGCAGCTCAAATCCTACTCCCACCCCCACAGTAATGTCATGCCTGACCTCCTGAAAAGCTGGCAGGGAGTGAGGGGAGAGGTAGGGATTATCCACAGGAGACTTTAAGGTCAACCTGCTCAGATTGCTACATTTCTTCTACCGTGGCCCACAAATCATCAGATTTTCACTGTGAGATGAAGGAGCAAACCACATCAGGTAAGTAGAGGTTAGAGTAAAAGAAGCCAGAAAAGCAACCCTCTTTATAGATGGCCAGACAGCCTGTCATGTTTTAATGTCTAAGGCTCCGTAGAGACAGTGAGATATGAGAAAGCCAACCTTGGATAACAGGCAATGGAAACAAGGCAAGAATACTGTCAAGGCAAGAACCAGACAAAGCCAAATGTAATATAAATAAGTCCCAGAGTCAAGGCACATCATTAAAGAAAAAGCATTTAGAAGACTTGGCTTTTCACTGCTTGTCACAGAACTATTATGTGTAGGGGAGTCAGAAGTCCTGACCTCTATGCTACCCACCAGGGGAATGTTCCTTCCTAGTTCAAGAAATCATTCTTCTCTGACTCATGAGTAGCCTAAGTGGATGCTCTCAGAGCAAATAAAATATGCTTAAATGGTCTGAAACAAAACTAAAGAAGTCACAAGCCTTAATAATAAAATTATATCACCCTCTAATTTCCAGTAGAACTGATCTGAGAAGTTTAGATCCACATGGTGGATCCACGAAGGAGCGGTAATTGTACTGTTATTTTCTTCTATCCTAAAGCATTTCCTTACAAAACTTGAAATCTATTCACTTGGGTTGAAGCCTTGTGGGCTTTCCCTTCTCCACTTTGGCATATCTATTGTTGTTGTCCTTGTTTGGCTCATGTTTCAGTGAGTCATGTTGGTCATGTTGAGACTTTGTGATTATAGCTTCTGACACTACTAGGAGACACAATCTCACATCAAATACCCTGATTCTCTGGCTCTTACAATCTTAATTGCTGGGCTTCAGATCTGGAACTGTGGTGCCTTTTGAACCATGACAGACCTGACCTCCAGGCACTCCCAGCATCTCTTAGTCCCTACCTGCTGTATGACATAGCTAGCGTACCCTGCCTTCTACCCGAAACTCTCCAGCCCAAGGGCTGGTCTGCCCCTCCCCTAGAGGCTGTTGACTATTTAATCCAGACATTTTGGTTCCTCCCTCCCCCTCTCTCTTTCCTTTCTGCATTTCTTCCTTCCTCTTTCTGTGTGTCTTCCCCTGCCCCTGTTGTACTGTCTCTTCCTGCATAGTGGCTTCTCTTGCTTCCTTCTTTGAGATCAGTGAACCTGAAGTGGGAACTCCCAATAAACTCCCAATATAAAAGTATATACACATTTATATACTTTAATTTGTCTTGAATTAGCTCATTTCATCCCCAAATGGTTCCTATCATCACTGTCCTGTATTCAGCAATGTTTCCTTCTTTTTAGGTGCTGGGGTGTTTTGTGAATGTATCCTTAAGTCTGGGCTCCACAACTACATTTTTATTGGTTGTGGTTTTTTGTAATGCTCTCTGTTTGTTGCAAAGAGAAGTTTTCTTAGTCTTCTCTAGGGAAGAGCACACCAACTTGTCTTTTAACACCAAATGAACACCAGTGAAAACATACATACAAGGAACATTATATAGACTGAGTATAGGTTACATTTAGGTTACATTTAGGGATATAAATATATATGCATATACACATATGTATGCAGCAGCAATTAATGAAAAAAGAAGGCATGAATTTTAAAGTGAGAAAGGAGAGGTATTGGAAATGTTTGGAGGAAGGAAAGGAACAGAACAAAGAATATGATTACAATGCAAAAACAAAAAATATTAAATCTTTTAAAGTACCCTACCTAGTTCTACAAATTGGGGGTGTTGATCTCAATTTGTTGGGAAATATCTCCTTGAAAAAAATTATCAAACAAGAGAGTGTTTATATCAGTTTTTCTTATAATTGTAAAAGAAATGAGAAATAAAGACTTATTCTCACTCATGATTTTTGGGGACTCAGGTGATCGTGATGGAATAGTGCAGCGTTTGTGGAGATAGTAGCTTGTGTTTACATCTTGGTAGACCAGGGAGCGGAGATCTTAAGTCAAAATAGAATCAGGCTATAACCCACAAGGCTCATCCTTCAGCAACTCACTTCCTAAAGAATCCAGTCTTCCAAAATACTCTACCATTGGGGATCAGTGTTCAAACTTAGCCACTGGCAGACAGTTCATCTTTAACTGTAACATTCTACCCCTGAACTTTATGGGTTCATGATCATTTCGTACTGAAAAATGTATTCAGTTCAATCTCAAAAGTCCTCACAGTGTTAGCACTGCTGAACTATGCAAAAGTCCCGTTTCTTTTGAAACTCAAGGTAAACTTTCTTTTTCTTTGAGAGTCCCCATAAAAATAAAAATATCAAGTTGTATATGAAGGAATTGAGGATGGCAGGGGTGGCTCCATTCTGTTCCTCAGACTATCTTAAGTTAACTGTCCTTGGAGTGACTTGGCCCCCACCTTCAGGTTCAGAGAAGGGCTGCCTGGCCCTCTACTTCACAGATGGTCATAAATACCACAGAATGTGTTAATGGGTCCTCCACCCAGCAGACTATCTTACAGATATCTTAGGTGTCTTGCAGTTTAGACAGGTGGCTTGGAATAATTAGCCTAAAAGTCACCTCGCTTGCTGAACCCCCCACCCAATCTTACCCTTCCATATATCACGAAGGCTTGGAATTCCCTGCTTGCGGTTTTTCCCTTTAAAAACTCTGCCACCCTGAAACTCAAGGCCTCACTTTCTAACCTGCTGCATCAGGGAAGATTGGCAACCCAAGCTTAACTTTGAATAAAGATCCTGGTGGTCTTTTGGGTGTCTCTCGAATCGGGTACAACATATGCTTCCGATAACAATAGCACTGAGGTGTGGGAGGAATATCTGGGAGGTGGCGGTACATTCCTTTAATTCCAGCAGATGCAGGAGGATCTTTACAAATTTTAAGCCAGCCTGGTTTACAGAGAGAGTTCCAGGACAGGCAGAACTACATGGAGAAACCCTTTCTTGAAAAACAAAACAAAACAAAACAAAAAATCAAAACCAAACAAACAAACAAACAAAACAACCCACAATCGAGTAAACATCCCCATTCCAAGGGGTAGAAGTAAGAACATACATAGCAAGACAAGAAAGAGCCAAAGCAAGATGAAAACCCAGCATAAAGGCCAACACCAAACCCAGAAGTTTTACATCTGACATCTAGAGCTTGTGTTGGCATCATCTATGGGCCATGCATGGTTTTGAGTAGTCCGAAACCTACAGCCCAGTCACTTGTAACACACATGGCCTCCTTTCTGAGCCAGCATCCCTTTGGCCTTCACTTTTTCTTAACAGATATTTCATGTTCCTGGCATTTCCTAAATCCTGGGATCTTCATTGCAAATCAGGTTTTATTATCACTGTCTCACAGATTGGTCAGTCTGGCATTGTTTTCAAGAAATCTACACCTGTTACACATTTTCTAACCTCATTAGCTGTTTTATGAAACCATGGTATAAAATATAGTAATCTTTCTTGTACATTCTTCCTGAAAACCAGCTTTAAGGCCCAAGAAATACATAATCAGATTTATATATTAAAAACTCTATTCCTGGAACCAATTTTCTGTTTGTAGTTAGCTTCTCTTATTTTTCTTAGCTGTGACAATTTTTCTTAGCCATCATTTATGGGAGGAGGATTTTATTCTGGTTCACAGTTTAAGAAGAGGGCCCATATCTCCTCAGAGAAGACATAGTAACTAAAGGAAAGTTATAGCATGACTTGTTATGGAGAGCTAGAGACAGAAGTAGAGATAAGCTAGCCACCCATTTCCCAGCTAGATCCCACTTCCTAAAAGCTCCAAAGCTCATTCACTCATTAGCAGCAGCTGAGAATCAACCATTCAAACACATGAGTCTGTGGGGGCATGTTATAACTAAGTCATACTGGTTTTATTTCCCATTCTCTGGGAGAAAATGGCTGGCCAAATTCAGTGGGTACAGTGCTTGCTTAAAGTTTCAGCTGTCTATATCATTAAAATAAAAATTATTTTCTTTGCATAAATCCAGTTATCAGCTAAAGTTTGCGACTTCCTCCTTTGCATCTTCAAGGTTAGTACAACTAGGTTGTACTAACTAGGTTAGTACAGAGTTTAAAGTTTTCTACCATCACCTCTTTTATTTTTAGAAAAATTAAGTTTAGACGTTTTTAATTCTTTTATTTATTTATTTATTTACTTACTTACTTATTCACTTTACATCCTAATTGCAGCTCCCTTTCCTCTCAGTTCCCCCCTGTGTACCCCACCCCCCATTCTCCCCTCAGAGAAAAAGGAGGTCTCCCTGGGTACCAACCGGCCAATGGCAAATGAAGTTGCTGCAGGAGGCACATCCTCTCCTATTGCCAGAGTTGGGAGAACAGTATCCAAAGGGAGGCATCAGAGTCAGAGAGAGCCCCCACTCCAGTTCTTAGGAAATCCACATGAAGACCAAGCTGCACATCAGCTACATACATATGTGTAGGGGGCCTAGGACATGTCCTAGGACTAGGACATGTTCCTTGATTGGTAGTTGTTCTCTGTGAGCCCCATGAGCCCAGGTTAGTTAACTCTGTAGGTCTTCTTGTGGAATAGTTGACCCCTCCATCTCCCCAGCTCTTCCACAGGATTCCCAGAACTCTCTAATGCTTGGCTATGGGTCTTGGCATTTGTTTCCATCAACTTCTGGGTGAAGTAATTCAGAAGAGTTATGCTAGGCTTCTGTCTACAAGCATAGCAGAGTAATGTTAATAGTGTCAGGGATTGGTTCTCTCCAATGAGATGGGTCTCAAGTTGGGACAGTCTTTAGTTGAGCATTCCCTCAGTCTTTGTTCCATCTTTGTTTCTGCACAGTTTTTAGGCAGGACAAATTTGGGGTCAAAGGTTTTGTGGGTAGGTTGGTGTCCTTATCCCCCCACTGGAAATCCTGCCTGGCTACAAGAGGTGGCCATTTCAAGCTCTATATCTCCTACTGCTAGGAGTCTCGGCTAGGGTGACTTCCATAGACTTCCCGGGTCCTTCCTATCCCAAGTCTCTGGAAAGTCCCACAGATGGGCTCTCCACCTCCAATTTCTGTTCTCTCACCTGCTCTCTTCTCCCTAGCTCTTCTTATTCCTAATCCCCACCTTTGCCTCTTTCCCCATCTGCTCTTCTCAGTTCCCTCCTTCCATACACCTCCAATGTCAATTTTATTTCCTCTCCTGAATTGAAGGAACTGAGAATGGCAGGGGTGGCTCCATTTTGTTTCTTGGACTCTATCTTAAGTTGACTGACCTTGGAGTGACTTGACCCCCACCTTTGGGTTCCGAGAAGGGCCACATGGCCCTCCACCCTGCAGGTTGTCATGGATACCAGATGTATAAATAGATAACTATAATAAGGCCTCCACCCCACAGGTTGTCATAAATGCCACAGAATCTGATAGTGGGTCCTCCAGTCCACCCAGCAGGCTATCATACAGATATCTTAGATATCTGTCAGTTTGGCCAGGTGGTTTAAAACAATTAGCCTAAAGTTCATCTCAATTGCTGAAGTCCCCACCACTACCACCAAAAACTTATCCTTCTCTGTAACTCTAAGGCTTGGAATTCCCCACTTGCCATTTTTCCCTTTAAAAACTCTGCCTCCCTGAGACTCAGGGCCTCACTTTCTAATCTGCTACCATCAGGGAAGATTGGTAGCCCAAGCTTAAGCTTAAATAAAGATCCTCGTGTCATTTGCAATGGACTCAACTCCTAATCTCCAATCGGTCACAACAGAATGAGATTCAAGCATTCTACCTTGGGCCTTCTTGTTTGTAACTTAGCTTCTTTGGATGTGTAGATTGTAGCATGGCTATCCTGTACTTTATGGCTGATATCAACTTCTAAGTGAGTACATACAATGCATGTCTTTTTGGGTCTGGGTTAGCTCACTAAGGATGATTTTTTTTTTCTAGATCCATCCATTTTCCTGCAAATTTCAAGATTTTCCTGTTTTTAATAGCTGAATACTATTCCATTGTGTAAATGTACCATATTTTCTTTGTCCATTCTTTGGTTGGGGGGCATATAGGTTGTTTCCAGTTTCTGGCTATTATGAATAAAGCTGCTATAAACATAGTTGAACAAGTGTTCTTGTGGTATGGTGGAGCACTTTTGGGTTTATACCCAGGAGTGGTATAGTGGGTTCTTGAAGTAGAATTATTTTCAATTTTCTGAGAAACCACCAGATTGATTTCCAAAGAGGTTGTACAAGTTTGCAATCCCACCATCAATGGAGAAGGCTTCCCCTTTCTCCACAACCTTGTCAGCATATGCTGTCGCTTGAGTTTTTGATCATTGCCATCCAGATTGGTGTAAAATGGAATCTCAGGGTTGTTTCAATTTGCATTTCTCTGATGACTAAGGACATTCTTTAGTTGTTTCTCAGCCATTCAAGATTCCTGTGTTGAGAATTCCCTGTTTAGCTACGTACCCCATTTTTATTATTTTTTAATTTTTTTTATTAATTACACTTTATTCACTTTGTATCTCCCCATAAGCCCCTCCCTCCTCTCCTCCTAATCCCACCTTTCTTCCCCCTTCTTCACGTATGCTCCTCCCCAAGTCCACTGATAGGGGAGATCCTCCTCTTCTTCCTTCTGATCTTAGTCTATCAGATCACACCAGGAGTGGCTGCATTGTCATCTTCTGTGGCCTGGTAAGGCTGCTCCCCCCTCAGGGGGAGGTGATCAAAGAGCAGGCCAATCAGATTATGTCAGAGGCATGGACACTGAACTGCCATGGGCTACATCTATGCAGGGGTTCTAGGTTATCTCCATGCCTGGTACTTGGTTGGAGTATGAGTCTCTGGGAAGACCCCTGTGTTCAAATTTTCTGGTTCTGTTGCTCTCCTTGTGGGGTTCCTGTCCTCTCCAGCTTTTACTGTTTCCTACTTCTTACATAAGATTCCATGCACTCTGCCCAACAGTTGGTCATAAGTCTCAGCGCCTGCTTTGATAGTCTGCAGGGCAGAGGCTTTCAGAGGCCCTCTGTGGAAGGTTTCTAGGTTGTTTTCTGTTTTCTTCTTCTTCTGTTGTCCATCCTCTTTGCCTTTCAGGATGGAGACTGAGCGTTTTAGTCAAGGTCCTCTCTCTTGATTAGTTTCTTTAGATGTACAGATTTTAGTAGGTTTATCCTATGCTAAATGTCTATATGAGTACATACCATGTGTGTCTTTCTGCTTCTGGGACAGCTCACTCAGGATGATCCTTTCTAGGTCCCACCATTTACCTGCAAATTTCATGATTGTAGCAGCTTTATTTGTAATACCCATTTTTAATTGGGTATTGGTTTGCTTGTTAATTTCTCGAGTTCTTTATATGTTTTGGATATTGGGCTGTGACAGATGTAGGGTTGGTAAAGATCTTTTCCCATTCTCTTGGCTGCTGTTTTGACCTATTAACAGTGTCCTTTGCTTTACAGAAGCTTTTCAGTTTCATGATGTCCCATTTATTAATTGTTGATCTTAGAGCCTGTACTGTTGCTGTTCTTTCCTGTTGTCTCCTGTGCCAATGAGTTCAAAGCTCTTCCTCACTTTTTCTTCTAACAGGTTTAGTGTGTCCGGTTTTTTTATTGAGGTCTTTGATCCACTTGGACTTTAGTTATGTGCTGAGTGATAAATATGGATCTATTTTCATTTTTCTACATGTAGACATCCAGTTAGACCAGCACCATTTGTTGAAGATGCTGTCTTTTTTTTCCATTGTATGGTTTTGGTTTCTTTGTCAAAAATTGTGATCATTGGTGTGTGGGGTGATTTCTGGGTCTTCAATTTGATTCCAGTGATCAACCCCTCTGTTTCTATGCCAATACCATGTTGTTTTTATTACTATTGCTTTGTAGTTCAGCTTGAAATCAGGGATGGTGATATTCCAAGAAGTTCTTTTCAGCTATTCTGAATTTTTGTTTGTTTTTCCATATGAAGTTGAGAATTTTTCTTTCAGGGTTTGTAAAGTCTGTGTTGGTATTTTCATGGGAATGGCATTGAATCTGTAGGTTGCTTTTGTTAAGATGGCCATTTTTACTATGTTAATCCTACTGATCTGTGAGCATGGGAGATCTTTCCATGTTCTGCTATCTTCTTCAATTTCTTTCTTCAGAGACTTTAAGGTTTTTTTCATACAGGTCTGTCTTTCATTTGCTTGGCTAGAGTTACACCAAGATACTTTATATTATTTATGACTATTATAAAGGGCATTGTTCCCCTAATTTCTTTCTCAGCTTCTTTGTCATTTGTATATAGACCTTTTGTTTGTTTGTTTGTTTGATTGATTTTGTATCCAGCCACTTTGGTGAAGGTGTTTATCAGCTGTAGGAGTTCTCTGGTGAATTTTGGGTGTCACTTATATATGCTATCAAATAATCTGCAAAGAGCGATATTTTGACTTCTTCCTTTCCAGTTTTTATCCCCTTGATCTCCTTCAGTTGTCTTATTGTTCTGGCTAGGACTTCAAGTACCATATTGAAGAGATACAGAGAGATACAAGCCTTGTCTTGTCCCTGATTTTAGTGGAATTGCTTTAAGTTTACCTTTATTTAATTTGATGTTGGCTAGAGGCTTGTAACAAAATTGTCATTATTCTGTTTAGGTATGTGTCTTGCATTCCTGACCTTTCCAAGACTTTTAACATGAAGGGGTGCTGGGTTTTATCAAAGGCTTTTCAGCATCTAATGAGATGATCATGTGGTGTTTTTCTTTCAGTTTGTTTATATGGTGGATTACTTTGATGGATCTTTATATATTGAACCATCCCTACATCCCTGGGATGAAGCCTATTTGATGAAGGGGAATGATATTTTTGATGTGTTCTTGAATTCAGTGTGTGAATTTTTATTGGATATTTTGCTTCAATGTTCATAAGGAAAATTGGTCTGAAATTCTCTTTCTGTGTTGGGTCTTTCTGTGGTTTAGGTACTAGGGTGACTATGGCCTCATAGAATGAGTTTGACAGTGTTTCTTCTGTTTCTATTTTGTGGCACAGTTTGAAGCATATTGGTATTAGATCTTCATTGAAAGTCTGGTAAAATTCTATGCTGAAACTCTGGAATTCTTTTAGCTAGGAAGCTTTTAATGACTGCTTCTATTTCTTTAGGGTATATAGGACTATGTAAATTGTTTACCTGATCTTGATTTAACTTTGGTAAGTGGAATCTATCAAGAAAATTATCTATTTTATTTAGATTTTCAATTTTGTGGATTACAGGCTTTCCTCAGTGTCTGTTGCAATGTTCCTCTTTTCATTCTGATTTTGTTAATTTGGATAATGTCTTTCTGCTTTTTGTTAGCTTGTCTAGGGGTTTGTCTATGTTGTTGATTTTCTCAAGGAACCAGCTCTTGCTTTTGTTGTTTTTTTTTTTTTTTTTTTTTTTTGTATTGTCCTCTTTGTTCCTAATTTATTGATTTTTAGACCCGAGTTTGATAATTTCCTGCCATCTACTCCTCTTATGTGTGTTTGCTTCTTTTTGTTCTAGATCTTTCAAGTGAGATTTTAAGGTGCTAATATGATAACTCTCCAATTTTTTTTGAAGGTACTTGGTGTTAAGAACTTTCTTCTTAGCACAACATTCATTCTGTCCCATAAATTTGGGATTTATGTTGTGTCTTTATTTTCATTAAATTTATTTTCATTAATTTCTTGCTTTATTTCTTCCCTGACTCAGTGGTTATTAAATAAAGAGTTGTTCAGTTTCCATGAGTTTGTAGGCTTTCTGTTGTTCTGTTGTTGTTGAAGTCCACCTTTAAGCCATGGTGATCTGATAAGATACAAAGGGTTATTTCAATTTTCTTGTATCTGTTGAGGCTTGCTTTGTGACTGACTGTATGGTCAGTTTGGGAGACAGTTCTGTGAGGTACTGAGAAGGTATACTCTTTTGTGTTTGGGTGAAATGTTCCATAGGTGTCTGTTAGGTCCATTTGATTCATAATGTCTGTTACTGTCATTGTTTCCCTGTTCAGTTTCTGTCTGGATAACCTGTTCATTGGTGAGAGTATGTTGAAGTCCCCCTCTATTAATATGTGGCATTCTATGTGTGATTTAAGCTTTAGTAATATTTCTTTACAAATGTGGGTGCCCTTGTATTTCAGGCATAGGTGTTCAGAATTGAGATGTTCTCTTGGTGGATTTTTCCTGTGATGAGAATGAAGTGTCTGTCTCCATCTCTTTTGATTAATTTTGATTAAAAGTCTAATTTATTAGATTTTAGAATGGTTACTCCAACTTGCTTCTTGGGTCCATCTGCTTGGAAAACCTTTTTCCAGCCCTTTACCCTGAGATAATGTCTATCTTGGTTGCTGGAGTGTGTTTCTTCTATACAGCAGATTAATAGATCCTGTTCATTTATTCATTCTGTTAGCCTGTTCTTTTTATTGAGGAATTAAGTTCATTGATGTTGAGAGATATTAATGACCAATAATTGTTAGTTCCCATTATTTTGATGGTGGTGGTGGTAGAGTGTGTGAGTGTGTGTGTGTGTGTGTGTGTGTGTGTGTGCGCGCGCGCGCTTTTTCTTTTGGTTTTGCTGTAGTGGACTTTTCATTTTCTGTGTTTTCTTGGGTGCAGTTAACCTCTGTGGGTTGGAATTTTCCTTCTAGTATCTTCTATAAGGCTAGTTTTGTGCATAGATATTGCTTAAATTTGGTTTTGTCATGGAATATCTCGTTTTGTTCATCAATGGTGATTGAAAGTTTTGTTGGGTATAATAGTCTGGACTGACATCTGTGGCTTCTGGCTTTTAGAGTCTCTATTAAGAAGTCAGGTGTAATTCTGATAAGTCTACGTTCATATGTTACTTGGCATTTTTTCCCTTGCTGCTTTTAATATTTTTTCTTTGTTCTGTAGATTTAGTGTTTTGGTTATTATGTGGCAGGAAGATTTTCTTTTCTAGTCCAATCGATTTAGTGTTCTCTAAGCTTCTTGTATGCTTATAGTCATCTATTTCTTTAGGTTGGAAAAATTTTCTTCTATGATTTTGTTGAAAATATTTTCTGGTCATTAGAGCAGGGAATCTTCTCTTTCTTCTATTCCTATTATTCTTGGGTTTTGTCTTTTCAGTGTGCCTGTTTTCTTGGATGTTTTATGTCAAGAACTTTTTATATTTAACATTTTCTTTGACCAATGTGTTGACTTATTCAATTGTATCTTCTATGGCTGAGATTCTCTCTTTCATCTTTTGTACTCCTTTGGTGATGCTTATATCCATGGTTCCTGTTCTCTTCCTTAAGTTTTCCATCTCCATGATTCCTTCACCTGTTTGGTTGTATTTTCTTATATTTCTTTAAGGGATTCATATGTTTCTTCTTTATAGACATCTATCATCTTTATAAGAATAGATTTAAGGTCATTTTCTTATGTTTCAGCTGTATTAGGATGTCCAGGGCTTACTGAAGTAGAATAACTGCATTTTGGTGATACCATACTGCCCTGCCTCTTGTTGGCTTTGTTCTTATGCTGGCCTTTAGCCATCTGGTTGTCTGGGTGTTTCTGGTGCCTGTAGTACTCCTTGGAAATGCAGCTAGAGCCCTGGGCAAGAGGCTGGATGTTTCTGGAGTCTTATAGCTCTTCTAGGTAAGGCAAGAAGGGCCATGAACCAGAGGTTGGAACTGGATGTCCCTGGGGTCACAGTAGGCTTCCATGAAAAAGTGGATAAAGCCATGGGCCACAGGCTAAATCTTCCTAGAGTCTGGTAGGCTTCCTCAAGAAGGCAGGTAGAGACATGTCCTGGAGGCTGGAACTTAAGGAATGGTGGCAGCTCTCCATTGCTGGTTGTGTACCAGTTGGACCCCCAAGCAGGGGTTTGGGGTGAGGGAGTCTAACCTGGATGATCCTGTGGTCCTGTTTGGCAGGTCTTCTTGGGAAGGCAGGTAGGGCTGTGGGCCAGAGGTTGGAACTGTCTATCTCTGGGTCCTCACCAGGTTTCCTTGGGAAGGAAGGTGGGTAGAGCTTTTGGCTGGAGCCTGGCTGGTCCAGGGGCCCAAAAGTCCTCCTCAAGAAGAATGATAAATAATGGGCCAGAGGCTGTAACTCAGAAAATAGCCAGCAACTGTCTTCTGCTGGCTGTGTCCCATTGCAGTGGGAGGGTCTAACCTGAATGATCCTGAGGTCCAGTCCATAGGTCTCCTCATGAAGGCAGGTAGGGCCATGGGCCAGAGGCTAAAACTGTGTGTCCCTGGGAGCCTGGCAGGATGGCTGATCAGCTATATAAATGAGTTGAGACATTCTCTTCTTTCCCTTATTGCAATAGTATAAATAAAACCTTCCTGTCTGTCTAATATTTTCTAAGGAAAGTTCTGCTTAGACAATCTATGTGGCAAACTTTCTATAGAAAACAGCATTCTCCATAGTTTGAAATTGTATTTTGTTGTACATATCAAATTTATGACTAAAGATTTTCATTAATTTAACAACTATTTACCACCATGCATTGAACTAAGTCATTCCTTAACTAGGTTTTCACTAAAATATGCTATTCATAAAGTTCTGGTAGGTATAATGTATAATATAATCTTTAAAGGTGGGATACCTCTCTAATTGTTATTGTTCAAGGAGGCCCAAGATCCCCATACCCAAAGAGCACCCAAAGGCTATTGCCATTGTTCTTGGTTACTTACCATAACTAGATGGTAAGACCCTATTGCTTAAGTCACAGAGGTTGTAGGACACAGAGAAATCAACCTGGGACTGACTAGAAAACTTCCTCCCCACTGTCTAGCTTTCATAGTACCAAAAGATGCTGTGCAAGCCTGTAGGTGGGAGTGAAGAAGACATCAGTGGTATCCCTAAATCCAATCCTGCATGCTACAATACCTATCTTATGGGCAAGATATACCCACTAGTACAATAGTGGCACAAACATTAAGGGGGTAATCAACTGCTTTTGGATAGTATTTGAGGCCTATTCCAAAGAAGAAAATTCAGTGCTATAAACTTGGTAAAAACAAACAAACAAACAAACAAACAAAAAAAAAAAAAACATGGTTCAGGATGTCATAGACCCTAAGGAAGAAATACTACTATTGTTTTACAAAATGACATGTTTCAGACTACCTTATACCTATTAATGATTATGCCTATAAATTAGTGATGCCCTTAACCTTGGCCAGATAAGCTTTCCTCTTATCTGGCCAGCAGTTAATGCATGCTCATAACTGGCCAAAGTACAGAGAATAGATGTCTATTTAGTGTTCAGCCCTAAATGGGGCATCTATGTCAACTCCTACTCCACAAGGTTCAGAGAACTTCACAGAAGAGAATGGAAAGAATGTAGGAACTGGAAGATGGGAAAGAGTGCTGTGAAATTCTGTCTTCAGAACATGGCATCACCACTGTTGTCATAAACTTACTTCAGCTATGATTACTTATACAAGATAACTCAACAAGATCAGTCAACAGCTCAAACTATGGTGAATATTAGAGGGGCGGGAGGTCAGGTCAAAACCTGATCTCTGAGGAAAAGATCAGAAACTGACAATGTTAGGAAACTGGGCAAAAACAGGGGTCTTTAAAAACTAGGAAAATTCAAGCAAGTACTAAATCAGATAGTTCAGAGAAAAAGAATGCTCAGCAAGTAGATGTTCTGTGGAAAAATACATGCCAAGAGTCAATTACTATTCTCAAGTGCCAGACCTGCTCCCAATGTTTAGAGAGTAAGTAGCCCATAAGTGAATATTATATAAATAATATAGTACATAGACAATATGCAGAAGAACAGGTATATCCTTACATGAATTTGAAGTCAGGAGATCATTAAACCCAGCTATGGCTCTGACTGATGGTATCCCCTTTTTTTCATTTCTTTCAATAAAATTACTCTCCTTCCATCTCTAACAAAAGATGGTAACAGAAGTTTGTGTAGTCAAATGTGACATAACATTTGTATTCTTGTTTAGATTTCTCTTATCCTTAGGCAAGAAGACACGAAAAATGTGTAGTATTTAGTCTAAAGTGAAGGGAAGCTAAGCATTTTGAAAGCAGCATGGGAAGGGTTATTATTTATTTATTTATTACAATTTATTCACTTTGTATCCCAGCTGTAGTGCCCTCCCTCATCTCCTCCCAATCCCACACACCTTCCCTCTTTTCCCTCTATGCCCCTCCCTTAGTTCACTGATAGGGGTGGTCCTCCTCCCCTATTATCTTACCTTTGTCTATCAGGTCTCATCAGGACTGGCTGCATCCTTTCTCTTTGGCCTGGCAAGGCTGCACCACCAGGAAGAGGTGATCAAAGAGCCAGTCACTGAGTCCATGTCAGAGACAGCCCCTGCTCCCCTTAGTAGGGAACCCAAATGGAGACTGAACTGCTTATGGGCTACATCTGAGCAATGGGGTCTAGCATGCTCATAGCAGCTTTATTCATAATAGTCAGAACCTGGAAACAACCCAGATATCCCTCAACGGAAGAATGGATACTGAAATTGTGGTACATTTACACAATGGAATACTACTCAGCAATTAAAAACAAGGAAATCATGACATTTGCAGGCAAATGGTGGGATCTGGAAAACATCATCCTGAGTGAGGTATCCCAGAAGCAGAAAGACTCATATGGTATATACTCACTTATAAGTGGATATTAGCCAGATAGTAGGAGATAAACATATTTAAATCTATAGTTCTAAAGAAGCTAAACAATAAGGAGGACCCAGGGAAGGTGCTTAATTCTCATTCAGAAGGGCAAACAGTATAGACATGGGAAATTTTTATTAGGGCTTTAAATTCAGCCTGAGAGGCCTACTATGATGAAGAGAAGTCTCTAATTTTGCAAGCACTTCTTGAATATACTGGTCTTCAGTGGCAGAGAGTGAAGATACCCCCAGAGACTATCACCCATTGTACACTGGTTCAAATTTATATAAAACAAGGAGCTCTGGAATAAAATGCCCTAAAAAATTCAGTTATTATTGTTCAGAATAATTTAGAAAACTTACATTGCTTTCCTGGGCCATTATCTGGGACAATGATTTCTCCCAATTTGTCTTCTGGCTAGTCAGTTTTATTCTTTGTGTGATGTGTTCTACATGTAAGGGAACTTAGCTTCGCTGGTTTTTCTTTTGGTTCTTATTAATGGCATTAAAACATATACACATACACACATTCTCTCTCTCCTTTCTCTCTTTTCCTTTCTCTTGTAAAAGGAGCATGTTAGAGTTGCTAAGTTAAATGTTAATATGAGCTCAAAAGAGATAAAGGATGATACCCAGATAAAATACCTGAGTACAGGCTTCCATCAGTAACTATAGAACACCTCCTTTCCCCTGCTCTTCACCTTACTGCCCATACATAGGACCATCAAGGATGGTCCAAGATGAAAACTCATATTTAGGTCTCCAATACATAAGGTCAATGTCCTTTAACATGTTACTTATACTTTGCTTTTGAAATGCTCCTAATCCTAAGCCCTTTGAGAGAATAACGTGTTAGCCTATAGAAGAATTAATATTGGAATGGAAGTGGATTTTGATTTCCTGAGAGAAATCATTAGCAGCAACATCTGTGAAGCAGTGACACTTTTTCATAAAAGGGTAGGAATCCTCCCTACACATAGCTAAGAATAGCTAGACAGCAGAATAAGCTGACTAGCATGTTAGACTAGAATTTCCAACCATTACTGGATTAGTAATCCTTGGCAGGACACTGTTAGAGATTAAAGAAAAATAATCAGTGATGGTAAAGGGGAAATCAAAGGAGCATAACTATTTGTATATACAGGAAGCAATGCTACCCTTTGAAGGGGATAGAGAAACAGAAGGAAGAAAAGGGAGAAGAATGCTTGAGACCATAACCAGAAATAGAGAAGAATGGTCAAATGCCCTTAAGTATTCAACTGTTATGTGTATGACTGACAAAAGTCAATGCATGTATGTACCTCCCTTTTTTCTTCTTTCTCTCTCTCTCTCACGCTGTGTGTGTGTGTGTGTGTGTGTGTGTGTCTCACATATATGCACACATATGGTCTGATTTCCATTCTAGCTTAAACACTAATGTATGCTAACTGTGATGAGCATTGTTACATTATAAAAATAATTTTTATGTTTTTTGATTTACAGTAAATATATTTTACATTTTTGAAGGTTATAGTGTCAGTGAAAAGTAAATAATTAAACTTAACTAATGCTCAAATAAAATCAATGATTCAGATAAGATCATAAACCTGGTATGCATGTATCAGAATTTGAGTTTAATTCTATCCATTCAATTCCACTTTTCTAGATTTACAAAGAACAGTATTACCTCTAGGATACTTTGGGAAAATGTCAGTCAAGAAAAAATATATATGACATTTTTTAAATAATGCATCTATAGTCAAACTTGATCACAACAGAACAAAGCCATTAACACCTATCAGGAACTGAGTATAGGCTAAGCTTTAATTTATGAAAGAAGAAAACTGGGAAGAATAAAGATATAATAGTACTCATAAGGAGCAAGAAAAGGCAAAGGTTCACTCTGGCCTAGTCTAGTAGATTGAAGTCTAGAAAAACAGGAAAATGAATATACTGAATGAGAAGTTTGTTTGTTTGTTTGTTTGTTTGTTTGTTTGTTTGTTTGTTTCGAGACAGAGTTTCTCTGTATAGCTCTGGTTGTCCTGGAACTTGATCTGTGAACCAGGCTGGCCTTGAGCTCATAGAGATTTGCCTACCTCTGCCTCCCAAATAATGGGATTAAAGGCGTGTGCCACCATTGCCTGATTTGCTGAATAAGAAATTAATGTTCATAATAAAAGAAAGACTACTAGAATATTGAGTTGTGTTAAATAAACCCAAGTCTCTAGAAGCAGGCAAATAAGTGCTTTAGCACCAAATAAAAGCAGAAGTTTGATGACAGGTCTGCTAGTGCAGGAGTATGGTTTGGAAAGTGGAGCAGCAGACATGCAGGCAGCACACACAGGCTGAGGTCACACTGCGGATGCCCGACTGGCTGCTGCCGTCCTGGTGATAACAGTGGCAGTTATTCCCAGTGGAGTTCACCCTGTTGCACCGGAAGCCTCCCAGAGTTCGAAAAAAAGCACTATGCCTTTTACACAAAGGCCCAGAATCTGACATCACAGATTCGCACTCATCATGCCTTCCTCGACTTCTTTGGAAACAGAAATCACTTGTGGGTCCTTAGCTCCTGATGTCTAACCTCACAGAGGACTGGTAGGGAAGGAGTTTAAAGTGAGCAGCAGCATGCTGGAGGTACACTGGATCGCAGAAGATTCTCGCCTCCTCTGAATTTCCATCTTGAACTTTTTGACCAGCTTTCTCTAGTGGTGAACACCATACAGTGCTTTGGGCCCCCTCTTTCCCATTATGCCTGGCTGAAAAGGAGGGCTCGGGTCTCACCTTATTTCCATCTCCTCCTAAACAGTACAATTTTCCCTAGGGAAAAGATTCCAGGAATAGTAGCTACTACTTAAATGAAGGAGCCTGCCTAATTTTTTTGTTTTTTTACCTGATTTGGTTGTCAGACACTTAAGGGCCATTTGGGTTGGTGCTTAAATGTTTGTTGCTGAAGAACATAAAGCCGTGCTTCTAATCTGAAAAAAAAGAAAAGTTTCATGGCAGGTTTTATGTTATGTTTAAAGACCTTTAGGGGTAAGAAAATAAGGACAGGCTTCCAAGAAAAAAATTTTGTAATCTGTAAATTACATACATGTGCATAACAATACACACAAACACACACTTACAATGTCAAGTTATAGAATATTCCCCAAAATATAATTAATATATTCTTTACCAAAGTAGTTAGAGAATGAGAATGTTATTTGTAGCCTCTTTCCATTTTTATCATCTATTAATTATACAAAATAATGCATTTCATTATGACACCTTCATGCATGTATATAATGTATTTCTATCATATTCACTGCCATTACTCTCTCTTACCCCCTTCTTAATCTTTTGATAATTATCCCTTTAATTTTCCCACCTAGCCTATTTTCATGCCTATTTTTTTGTGAATTTTTTGTGACCCAATGGGGTTTTGCTTAGGGTTGCTTATAGGAGGTTACTTGGAGCATTTGGCACTTTGACTACATTACTGAAAAAACAGTATCTCTCCTTCTACTAGAAACCATTAACTTCTTATAAATTCCTCACAGAGAGCCTTTGAGTCAGTCCTACCTCTATGACAGGGTGCCAGCTCTCAGACTCTCAGCTGCTGAAAGCTTAATATTATAATGGCTATATATACCCGTAAGACCACCGGTCAGCACTCATTTTTTCATTATCCTCTGCCTCAGTGCTCCCTGAGCCTTGGAGAGGTGGTATAGATGTCTCAATTTATGGTTGATCATTCAGTTATCAATTATTCTCTGCTATCTGGCCTGCTTTGGGCATCTGCAGTTACCACTGCCCACTGCAAAAAGGAACTTTTCTGACCAAAGCTGACACCAGCAGTGATCTCTGTAGGCATAAGGTTATTGTGTAATTTAAATGCTGATTTCTCTGCTCATATCTAGTTGCAATCTTTATTCTGAGAATCTCCTGTCTCAATGTTGTGTAAACACTGCTCTGCAATTGTCCCCTGAAATGCCACTAAAGCAGCTCACAGCCAGTCACTGAGCAGGGGAGAGAATAGGGCTGGACTTCCTGCCATGCAGGGGAGGGGGAGTTAGGGGAGAAAGTAAGGGACTAAGCCACAGGCAGAAGTCCAAATGATATTGGGAGTGGAGCTGGAGCAAAAAAAAAAAAACTGGAATGTGCAAGTATCACTGGGATGTGCTCATGGAGGAAACCAGATTAGCTTAGAGGGTTAAGAATAGAGTAATAACTGCATTAAACTAATATAAAGAGCCTCAGTTATTTTGTGATAGGCAGGTTAAGAGAGAAACTGAAAAATAAACACAGTTTTATAAAAATAACTTTAACAGATCTGAATGGTAAGCACAATGACGCACTTCATTATAAGTTTCCATGTTACTCTTATACCTGACAAATACAGATATAAGAGCAATTTGTCATGTATAATAAACTCTACCCAAGTTCCACAAAGCCACTCCTCAAAAAGCAGTGTAGTCAACTCAAAGACATTGATCAGAATTACCTTCTTCTCACTCTATCTTGCCAATTACAGTATTTTCTCCTTTCCCAAAGCTGTCTTCTTCATTACAATAACTTAATTCAGGATCTAGAATTCATATATATGTTAGCTACTTAATGTGTATATATTTTGGAGGAATAGACTTCAATGTAAATTCTTAAAAATGAAGAATTTTTCTTTTGATTTTTTTGAGTTTTGTTTGCTTTTGTTTCTTTAAGTCAAGGTTTCATTATGTCTTTGCATTCACCTACTCTGTTTTCCTAACTTCTGGGTTTACAGATATGAAATATCATGTATTGCTCTGAAAGTCTTTTACATTAGATTATAATACACAAATATATTTTATGTCCCTCATCAAGATAAAAATATTTCAAAATAATTATTATCATTGGTAACAGAATTACCTGGCTGTTATTATGCCTGAAGACTCTGTGCCAATCATATAGCAGAAAAGTTACTTTTTAATTTTTCCTTTTTTATTATTATTATTTATTACAACTTATTCACTTTGTATCCTGGCTGTAGCCCCCTCTCTCATCTCCTCCTGGTCCCACCCTCCCTCCCTCTTCTCCCCCTATGTCCCTCCCCTAGTCTCCTGATAGGGGAGGTCATCCTCCCCTACTATCTGACCCTAGCCTATAAGATCTCATCAGGACTGTCTGGATCCTCTGAAAAGATTCTCTGAGTTGTAAATCATATCCTGAGCCAATGCATGGTATAATACCAGGGTAAAGGAATGAGAGCTCTTGATCTTCAGATAAAAACCTGAAAAACTAAAAAAAAAAAAAATTATCTAACAAAATAAGTGATTTCCAATTTGTTTACAGTCCTCTGCCTTCCTACTTGGTCCCTTTCTCCACTAGTTTTAACCAGTGGAAATGAAAACGGAACAGCAAGGAGAGAAGACAAGCAATGGTCTGCTCTTTTAAACCCCTACTCAATATAACCATATAAATAAGAATTTGCTTTTTTCAGAACCAATAAAAGATATTTCCCTTTTGAAATTAAGATGTTTCCCTAATATTTAAACTTCTCTACAGTTTTTTTCTTCGTTGATTTGTATCTATTTCTCTTTTGTTATTTTTAGCTCAAAAATTATATTAAAAGTTTAGAGTGACTTTTAGTAGAAAAATCTAGCAATCAAAAAAAAACAGACATTTAATCTTGGTTATAACATCTGTCAGTGTGACTGTAGAAAAATAATAAATTCAGAGTTTCTGTTTATTAATCTGTAAAGTGGGAACCAGACCTCTGCAATAGGTTACTGTGAACACCAAACTAAGTTAAACTTGAAAAAGTAATTTTTGCTAATATATATTTGGTACATAGCTGATGCAGTGATTAACTAATTTGGGCCATGCACTGATCCAGGCTTGTAAGATGCTATATACCAAGTGTCATGAAGAAACAGGACTATGCTGTAGCAGAAGCAACCCAGAATTTATGGTAATTAAGAGATACATACAGAGTTTCAATCATTAGATAATATGCTGGTGACAGTTTTCAGAGGAGGTAATAAAGGGCCCAAGTTGGTATTTGGGGACTGAGAAGTTAATAGCACACAGGTATGACTGAAAAGAGATGTGCACGGAGTTCAAGCATGTAACTGTCATCTGTTATGCCTGTACCAGCCCTACTAATCTCACAGATGCTATCAGACCCTAAAAAAGGAAGCTGGAACCTATGAGAGGGACAGTGGACTTATGGAAAAAGAGAAATGGGCCACAATATCAAGCTTGACTACTGAGTATTCCAGCATCTGTCAGAGATGTCTTAGGGATGCTAGATCTGTCCTGCTGGGGCCCAGCTGTCAGCTGAGTTCTCCTGACATCTAACAATGAGCAGTTGAGAGGTCAAGGGGGAATAGGGGAGGGAGGACAATGAGATTCCAATGCTATAGAAAGAGGAACAATTGGAACAGAGGAAAAAAGAAGCCAAGTCAAACTGTGTGGGATGGTTGGCTCTGGTGTTGGGGAGAAGCAAATGTGAACATAACATTAAAATGACTGAGTTTCTATAGGGATGTCAAGAAATGATGGGGAAAGACTCCATCTTGGTTATTCTGTTCAGCAGAGAAAAAGTTAGGTTAACTAGAGAACAGGTTCTTTTGTTCCTGACTTTGGGCTTGTCTGTCAGAAACACAGATTTTTTTCTGCCATATGGAGTCTGATCTTATGTAGCTCAGTCGTTCATGCTTTTGTCCATTCAGTGAATATTTATTTAACTTTTTACATTAGTAAGAGAGTTTTGAGTATGCTAGGAAAAGACAACTGTAATTTATCTTCCTGCCACTGATGAGTTACAAGAATTCGGCAGAGACAGCTTTGGAAGCACAGTATTGCAGCAGAATCAGTTAAACGTCCTCATGGAGGTTTGAGACAAACGATCTATGAGAAAAGGAAGTTAGTAGTCATTGCCTGGGCAATGACTGTGTTCAAAGCAGAATCAAAGAAGCTGCTAAAGGCAGATGACATTGGATATGTCTCATGAAATTTAAGCATAAATTTTACAGACAAAAAAAAGGAAGGCAAAAAAATCTGGTAGTTTATTCATAAAAGATAAAAAGTTAGTGAGATATCAAGCTGTACTAATAAGGCCCTGGAATGTCCAGAGGACCAGTAGGTTAATATTCAAGTGAGTTATTTAGGGTACCCCCCACAGTGATCAAAATAAAATTCTAGTCAAATAATTATATAGATGTTTGTGTATTTGTAAGAACTGACAACCCCTGAGCCTTTGGTGAGCCTTTGCCAAGGACTTCTTCAGTGAAATATTTAACGTGAAAAGAAGTCTCTATTTACTTCTGGTTAAAAAAAAATTGACAGCAAGGACACTGTAAGGTACTAGAATCAGGCCTTTTGAGAAAAACACCAAAGAATGGGAGTGTTATGTTGGAAAAGAGTAATGTAGTGGGGTTGCAAAAAAAGGTTGTGAAAAAAGGGAAGTTGTGCTACCTAAATTCAAAGGGCTACATGAGATGGCATCTGTAAGGAAATCTATTTTCCTTTTATTCCTAATCTATTGATTTCCTTAGATATTTTGATTTGGAGTCTATAGTAGATAATATAGAGGAGTCTATATTCTTACTCATGATTGCTTAGAGTCCTTTGTCATGATAGATTCTGAGGAATTTCCATGGTCAGGAGAAAGTAGGTCATACTTGACTGATGATCTATGTATGATTGAAGTTAATAACATTATTTCATATGTTTGCCATTCATGAGAACAAACATACAGTTTTATGTTGAAAAATATTTTAACAGGTTTGTGAAGAGGCAGTATGAAGCTGTCCTATTGATTGGGTAGGTCCTAGCCATGTGAGAGTGACTACTGGAGTTCAATTATAACTAAGTAAGTTTAAATATTTCCTTAAATATGCCAGCCAAATTTTAAAAACTTAGTGTTCTATTGGACAGATTTAGCTGAGAATGAAAGACAAAAATGCAGGCTTAGATCCACCCCAGTTAAAATGTATGCCATCAAAATACAATCAGAGGTGAGGAGAAAATGAGCTTTCACATACTGTTGGTAGAAATGTCAATCAGTTTAGCCATTGTGGAAAACAGTAAGGAGTAAAAGGAAAAAAATCAGAACTAAAAGTACCACATGATTTAGCAACCCCTCTTCACAGATCTCCAAAGTAAAAGATATATCTGCTTGTATATGCATATTGCAAAACTACCCCAACAGCAAAGATACACAATCAACTGAGGTGTCTACTGAGAGATAAAAAGATGCAGGAAACATTTTTATATATATAATAGGATACAATTTAGCCATAACAAAATTGGAAGCTGATTATCTGTAACAACAAAAATCAAACTTGAGAACATTATTTTAAATGAGATCATCTAGGTTCAAAAAGACAAATACTACATGTTTCCCCTTATATGCAAGCTGACAAAGCTGACTATATGGAAGTGGAGAAGATAATTGTGATTGCCAACAGCTGGAGAGGATGGAAAAGGGAATAGGAGGGGAAGGAACGGCTACTGGGGGCAATGGTACAATAAGCCAGAAGGAATTATTTATAATGTTCCATAGTTCAGTAGGGTAACTAAGATTAATGGTAATTAATTGTATATTTCAAACCAGAGAGGGCACTGCCTTTTCAATATAAATAAATGATAAATCTTTCAGATTAATATGCCAATTTCACAGATCTAATCATTGTGTGTTGCATATTTGCATTGAAGTATCACATTGTAGTTGTGCAGTGCAGTGTAGTGCAGTGGTGCACGCCTGTAATCCCAGCACTCAGGAGGCAGAGGCAGGCAGATCTCTGTAAGTTTGAGGACAGCCTCGTCTACAAAGCAAGTCCTGAACAGCCAAGGTTACACAGAGAAAACCTGTCTCAGAAAGAAAGAGAGAGAGAGAGAGAGAGAGAGAGAGAGAGAGAGAGGGAGAGGGAGAGAGAAAAGAAAAGAAAAGAAAAGAAAAGAAAAGAAAAGAAAAGAAAGAAAGACAGAAAGAAGGAAGGAAGGAAGGAAGAAAGGAAGGAAGGAAGGAAGATCATACTGTTCCCATTGAAATATATAAAATTATTATGTGTTAATAAAAATACTAAGAAAACATAATCTAAAGTATGTAGGGCCCAAAGTCAGAACCCTACTGTAAAATTTCAGTCCTGACAGGTTAGTTATGTGGCCTCATAGAGATACATTCTACCATGTGCCTCAGACTTTCACATGAAAAACAAAAACCTGTCATTGTAGATATAATGCTACAGTAAGAATTACACTATTTTATATATGTAAAAAAGTAAAATAAATTTTAACATAACTACCATTCAATCAGTAGTAGCTTTTAGGATAATTATCTTTACCCACATTTTTGTAGCAATCTAAGGACATAGACGAAGATCCAGATCCCATCTAGCCCTTTCTACAGTTATATCAGCCAGTTTCCAACAGAGAGCATCATTTTACATACAAAACACCCTCTCCTTGCCACCCTACATATCTCCCTATTTGCTTAATTTCCTTATGGTATGCAATGGAATCTCTCATTCTTGGAGCCCATGCCCATTTGCTCTGCCTGATGCCCACTTTCCCAGGGAATCCAGGCTTCTAAGAACAGCTGCAGCTGCTCTCCATTTGCCTGCAGCTGCTACTCAGAAGCAGGGCAACATGTCAGCAGTGCTCCCTCCCAGGGCTGATTTTCTTTCTCATTTATGCTTGAAAATCTTGTTGGACTGTGCCAACTGCAGCCACAACATCAGCTGCCCCCTGCCTGTCCCTAGTGCTTCTGCTCAGGGACCTTTCTTATTCAGGCTCCAGTGGAGTCACACACTTTAGACTGTAACCCAGTAATTCCTTCTGATGGCTTTCATGAGTATTCAAAACCACCTATACCCCGTTGGGTCACCTTTTCTCCCTGCTCTGATTCTACATTAGTCTCTTTCACCAGCCCAGTGTGGCAGAGGTCTCATTCTCCTAGAAGAAACTGTAGATGTTGATCAAGTTAATGATGACTACCAATTATTAAAAAAGAGAATGCCTGACCTCATGTTACATACTGTGTCAACTATATTTAATGTCACAAAACCCACTAAATTTTATTTTCATTATTTTGCAGATAAAGAATTTTAGTAAATTCTGAAATTTGTCCAAAGTCAGTGATATTATGTGGCAAACATGGTACTTATCTAGGATATGCTAGATTATCAATCCCACAATAAATCATGAAGCTCTGAAGAGTGTGGGACATATATTTCCTCATCTGCACAGTTGGTGAAAAATATTCTGCTTGTTACACCATGACAGTTGTAAAGACATATCCAGTGACTAAATATAAAGTTTTACATTGCAACAAAAGTTTTCAAGGGAATAGAATTATGTGAGAACCCTGAAAAAAGAATTATGGTTTGCATATAAAGTATTCTCAAAAAAGTCCCATGTGTTCAAAGCTTGATCTCCAAATTATGAACTCAGTCTTTGAAAGGTGATTGGATTATGAGGACTCCAACCTAGTAAAAAAGATTAGCTCATTGGTATGTTCATAATTGAGTAGACTCTTAAAAGGTAGTGGGAAGTGCATGTGGGGCTTGATTGAAAGTGCACATGAGACTTGGTTGTTGGAAGTAACTTGCTGCAGCATGCCTTTGAAGAGCTTTCTCTCTCTCCTCAAAACCACAAGCCCGTGGTTATAAGGTTAAGCAACATAAACTGGAAGCATGAACCACAAATAATTATTACTAATAATAATACCTTCACCCACTGGGTTTTATTTTCACAGATATTTTATATTTTTAATCACTTTCATAAACATGAATCAAAACAAAAGCCTAACACAAGAAATCATGATTTTTCTGTTGCTCTGAAGACATAGCCAGAGACTGCATTCAAGGAGGGATGTTTCACATTATGGTGAGCCCCAGGATTTGGGCAGCAAGAACCAAAACAGAGGAGAACCTTTTCTGAAAATACATAGAGGCAACAACTGCCTGTTTTTTAATATGCAACTGAGTTTCTCTCCTACCCAATGAATGACTTAGCCCTCCAGGACAGTATCTAAAAGGGCTTAAATGTTTGAATTAGAGAAGTTGTACCCACAGTTCTTTATTCTCACCTTGATTTTATCACTCTCTTTTCTATAACTATATTACAACAATGTTTACTATATCTACATTTTACTCTATATTTTCATTTGTTCAAAAACGTTCTGAAAAAATACAACTCAAGAGACTAGGGATGTGGTTCAGTTGGTAGTATGTTTGCCTAACAAGTACTAAACCCTGAATTCACTTTCTAACTCCACATAAAACCAAGCATGTTGACATACACCTGTAATCCTAGCACTGAATAAGCCAATACAGGATGATTAGAAATTCAAGGTTATTCTCTGCTACATATTAAGTGAGGCAGTCTGGGTTACTTGAGACCCTATTGCAAACAAACAAATAGGCAATAATAGTAATAATAATAATCCTAGATAAAAATTTTAGTCGCTTTTTCTTTTACATATTTTCTTCCCTCCCCTCGTGTGTGTGTGTGTGTGTGTGCCTGTGTGCATGTGTGTGTGTGTGTGTGTGTGTGTGTGTTTGTGCACATGAATGCATAAGAGAACAACTGAAACAGTGCATGTGTGCATGAGACTCAAATCATCGGGCTGTGTCACATGCAAACTTACTGAGTTATCTCACTGGCCCCAATTACTACCACAATGTAAGTACATTTGGGCATTACTGAGTAAGGAATAGTGGACAAAGCCTATAATTTCCAGCACTAAATAGCCTGAAGCAGGACAATCACAAGTTGAATTGCCAGCATGGACAAAGAAGGAAGGCAGAAACATGCATTTTATGAGTGTGTTGGAATGTAAAGGTAACATAACAATTCCCAACAAATATTTTAAGTGTTTCTTTATAAAACTTTATTTACTCTCTCTCTCTGTTTTGTTTTGTTTTTTTAAATCTCTTACCCTGGAGGCTGTCAATATAGCAAAAAGGAAGCAGCTTTCCTTCTTCAATAACTGAAAACAGATAGAGGATACATAAGTTGAAATAAGAACTTGAGTCTTGGAATCTGTCGTCATGAGTCCCTAAACTGTAAAAGATAAGAGATATAATAACTACAGAGATACCTAGAGAATGTTTTACCAGATGGAATTTTTTTCCATACCTGAAGGATTTGAACAGTTTTAGTAATTAAGGAGAGTACTCAGGAAAGTTACTGCATTGAGCTAAGGCAAGTAGCAATTTCACTTTGTGGTTATCAGAGGAACAGTAGCCCAGAGAGACAATATGAACTTACACGGACTAGCAAAGAAAGGAGAAGAGCATGGAATGATTGGCTTCTAGGCTTTAGGGAAGAATTAGTGAAATATGTATTTGGAACTGTAGACCATGAACAGTTGGGTGAGAGAGGTTAAATATTATGTTTAGAAGTTAAGGTTATATTTTATAATGACGGGAAGATCAGTGCAGAGCTTTTAAATCTGTGAGTCCATAGATATTCATGTGAATTCACATTTGTATTGGTGAGTACAGGCATTCACATATAGTGCCTAAAAAAGCCAGAGGAAAAACTCAGGTATCTGACCTTCCTTATTGATCACTATGGTGCATAGACTAGGCTAGCTGTCCAAAGATTCTGGGGATTAAGCTGTCTCTGCACTGTGACTGAGATGAATATGTTACTATACCATACTTTCTGCGGGTTGTGAGGGTCTGGACTCAGGTCCTCACACTTGTGTGGCAAGTGCTTTACCTGATGAATCATTTCCCAAAGCCAGGGAAGATTTTTGAAAATAAAAATAGAATGACGCTGGGCTTCATTCATTTGGTAAAATAGTTTACCAAAATATATTGATAGAAAAGGAGACACTTAATACGGTATCATCACTGTTGTATGAAACATGGTCAGAAACCAGGTAGTTGAAGCAAGGAAAAGGAAGCATGCCTGAGGGGTTAGGGGCTTGGAAGGTAGGTAGACAGATCGTTTGCAAAGGCTCTTCTTTCTTTTCCATATCTGACTCTATTCCATGCTCTCGGTATCAAGACTGAATCTCTGATTCTCCCATATTCCTTCTGTCAGTACCTGTTTATGTCATTCTCTTAGTAGAAATGCAAACACTAAGGGTCAGTGTTCTTTCTTGAGGCATTTGTGTGTAGCTAAGAGAAAGTCTAGATTCTTTCTTCCAGAGTTTATGTTTGAATGAAAGATGAGTTACCTTGGAGCTGCAAGAAGAGCAGTAGATTTCATAACTTCCCTCAGGCTGGCCTGTGGCTTCCAAACTGTCTTTATCCAACCTCCAACACAAGGCCCCTCTGATTCCCCCTGGCCCTCCATCTGTCTGCATGTGTCCTAGATCTCCCTAGGCAGGGATTAGGTAATTATGCCATTCCCATCAGCATGCCCAGGGGTCTGGCATGAGGGAAGCTACAGGCTGGCAGCAGTGGGGTGGGCAGGAGCCAGGGGATAGTCTGCTCCAGGAGTCCTGAGCAGCTTGCAGCTATGCTTGGCCCTCAGTTGTCCAGTCACGTGCCTGCCTGCCCTGGATCTGGCTCAGCTCAGAGGCCAGTTCTCAAAGGAGGAAAAACACTATTAAACAAGGAAAAATAATTGTCACTGTCAAGCTGTCCCTTTCGGTCCAGTCCAATGGGAAGAAACAAAACCCTCTCTCTCCCACTTCCTATTTTCTGCCCCATCTCCTATTAAATTAGAAGTAGCCTAAATTTCTAATTTACATGTTAACAATGTGTAAGTGAATGAAGGAACTCGATATATAGACTTGTCAAAAATGATCCAAAAGGTATTTTTATTTGTATTGTAGTCAAATATATATATAATATTGGTGTTCAATGTATACCAAACTATGTTGGATTATCCACATTTTTAAATGTATATAGACATAGCAAACATTTACATTTATTTATGCTTATTTTAATATGCATGAATTCATATATCTCTACACAGAAAAAAATGTAAAATTAAGAACACTTGAGCTGACACTGAGAAACAAGTTTCATATGAAATATTTTCAACAGTTCTCAATGTAGAGGGAAGATATTTTCTTCAGTATTACAGTCACTGAAGTTACCTATGGCAAGTTTCCCATGCTTTGACAAATAATGACCAACCCATGTGTTTAAAAGCAGTGCAGATTTAACTAGGTGGGTCACACACAAAAGAGACAAGATGAATGCAGGAACTATACTTGGAAAAAAGGGTTCAGCTGGAGGAGGAGGGGATAAGAAAAAATAATAGATAATGAACATGACTGCAATACATTCTATACACATATGAAATTGTCCACAAAATAAATAAATCAAAATCTAATCCTCAGTACAGATTATGCATATGGATAGCTCAGAATTTACCATATTTGCAATAAAAGTAAATAATATAGTCAATTTCATTCTGTTTTCTTCAATTTAGGGAAGAAACAACAGTTTCTCAACTATAAAAATAGTATAACTTCTCCATTTGGCCTTTGAGAAATCTATTTTAGATAACTGGAGACTAAGAATAAATTCACTGCCAACAAAATTATTTTCCCAAATTACAACAAATTAAAAGCACATCATGTCCTTAAGATAGTGAATCAGTAATTATAAAACCGCATAATGGCATTAAAATAGCACCTAGCTTCTAACATGAAGTTCATACTTTGCTTGTTTATCACCTTTATTTAATCATTCAGTCTTTCTTTTACAAAATACATAAATTTGCTGTTCTGTCAGGGAGAAAATGAACATATGCTATTAATAGAATTATTAATACATTTAGCTAAGAGAAATGTCAGGTGTCTAATGTTGAAAGCATCTTACTTTATAGGTATGATAATAGAAGTTCCTACTCTGGAAGATCCAGGATACAGGTAGACAGATGAAGAACTAGAAGAGAAGGGTTGTAGTCTAATATTTATCTACACTTTATTAATAAGTTTTACAATATAGAGAGCCTACTTCAATGGCTTATTTATAACTTCTTTCTAGAAACTAACAAAATGCTAAAAGAAACTTGTAGTAGCCTTTTGCTGTGATCTGGCCTAAGATGACATAGGGAAAAAAAAAAAGAATAGTCATACTTCACAATAGGTAAACTTAGTATCAACGCATTTATTATTTAAATTTTTATTGTTTTGTTGTTTTTGTTTTATTTCTTTGTCAATACAGAACTATTTTTGCAGCCCTGGCTGTCCTAGAATTCATTCTAAACCAGGCTGGCCTTGAACTTACAGAGATCTGCCTGCCTCTGGCTCCCGAGTGCTAAAATTAAAGGCGTGCTCACCACAGG
The DNA here is from genome assembly GCF_030254825.1 of Meriones unguiculatus. Lineage (NCBI taxonomy): Eukaryota > Metazoa > Chordata > Mammalia > Rodentia > Muridae > Meriones > Meriones unguiculatus. The sequence goes on along the minus strand of NC_083355.1, from coordinate 95,792 downwards.
TGGGTGTCACACCCTTAGCTATTGTTTCTTAAAATTGCTTTTTATTTACATTTAGTAAGTAATTTATTTATTTGTAGATATACCCAATACTGTATATTATGCCAGTCAAGATAGGGCTTTTCAATATAATCATGGCTTCCTGGGTCCAATGTGCGCACCCCTAATATTTATTAGAATTTCTTTCACTTTATATTGTTTTGTTGTAATTTATTTTAGCAAAACAAAGGAGTTTTGCAAGATTAATTAATCTAGTCGAGGTTACTCTCACTATAAGCCATCTAAAATTGCCAGAGTAATACATTAACATCTTGCCAGGAAATATGCTTTACTTAACCATTAAGAAAGTAGGGGATTCACTAATCTAAGACAAATACATACAGAAAATGACATTAATATACATAATCTGCTTTAACTGTAAACTAGTTGACATGTGAAAAAGAACAGGCATCTAGATTCTATCAAATGCTGTGCATAATATTTGATCTGTGTGCCTTACGCTGCTGCTAATAAAGTATAAAAGGGCTTTGTCTATTAGACTATGTACAGTCTGTATTCAGTGTGTACTCCAGTATTGGTTTCTATAGTCTCAGCATTGTTTTACTTCCTAGCCCAGAGATATTCTCAATAACAACTTTTAAAAAAATAGAATAAAAATCCAGTATTGCTACATATTTTTTAGGTAAATACATTTTGTATACTTTTGTACATCATTATAGGCTAAATCAGAGCAAAGAGCTACAACAGTATTTCTTTCAGCTGTACATCAATTTCTATAAAGAAAGAAAAATTCAAATTTCTTAGTTCCTAAATTCAGAAAGTTTGCTTTTGGAGATGTCTATTTAAAGGTATTGACTAGTGAGAAGTAGCAAATACCAGAGTATGGGTTCTGGACCATCATGGATTTTGAGGCTAGTTTTAATTGGCAATCCTATATAAATTTAAAGGACGTATTCTCAGTGACTTCAGCTGTTTTCAGCCTATTGTCAGCCTAATAACAATAAAAGGGAAAAGCTCTTTCTTATGCCTGAACCTGACCAAAATACTTTTCTGCCATTATTATTAGTTCTAATCATCATATCAACTCTCTGGCCTAGCTGAGACAAGAGATGTTAATCAACTTGCTTAGGACTATATATCCAGTTAGTTTCAGAGCTAAGACATGACTGATTCAACACTTAAACTAAAGAACTCTGCGGACTTCCTACATTTCAAGCAGTTACCATCTTAACTCCCTCAGACATGTATTAGAGACAAGTTAACATTAATATATGAAAAAAAATGGTGACAATCATCTCTTATTAAATATGTCCTAAGTACTTTGGATATAGAATTTCAATTAGTTCATCATAATCCTATGAAGATGGTACAATTAGCATTTCCAAGATCGTTATTAAAAGTAAGAAGGATTTGAGGCTATGAAGGCTAGCCAATTGAACAGATTGTTCATCTAGTAAATTTTCTACCTAACGTACTACTATTTGTTTTCAACTGTTATGTTGTAATCACTACACCACACTATCCTTCAACCAAACAGAGTGAAGGAGCTAAGTTTGAACATCTGACACTTCTTTGATGATAGATTTTATTTCATATCTCTGATTTTCTAGTAAAACATATCTCTTAAATCATAAAAACATGCAAAATTATTTTATATTAATTACAGCTTGTTCACTTTGTATCCCCCTCCCTCCTCCTCTTCCAAACCCACCCTTCCCCTCTCATCTCCTCTTATGCCTTCTCTCCAAGTCCACAGATAGGAGTGGTCCTCCTCCCCTTCCATCTTACCCTGGTTTATCTGGTCTCATCAGAACTGACTGTATTATCCTCCACAAGGATAGCAACAGAACCAAAAAATCTGGGCACAGGAGTGTTTTCTGAGACTGATACTCCAACCAAGAACGATTCATGGATATAACCTAGAATTCCTGCTCAGATGTAGCCCATTGAAGCTCAGTATCCAAGAGGGTTTCCTCCTAAGGGGAACAGGGACTGTCTCTGACATGAACTCAGTGACTAGTTCTTTGACCACCAACCCCCGGATGGGGGAGTAGCCTTGCCAGGCCACAGAGGAGGACAGTGCAGCCAGTTCTGATGAGACTGGATAAGCAAAATTATTTTTAATATGTTTTATTATTACAATTTATTCAATTCATATCCTGGCTGTGGCTCCCTCCCTCATCTCCTCCCAATCCCACCCTCCCTTTCTCTTCTCCCCCTGTGCCCTTCCCCTAGTCCAAAATTAAATCATGAGATGGATGCAAGCACTAGGAATGGTAGGTGCTTTCAAGCAACAACAAATTAACCTAGGGTCTCCTCCATTGTCTTCACAGCATACATAGGGCAAATCCAATTAAAAATTATGAAGAAAGAAAATATTTCTCTCTCAGGTTCTGTTGTGGATGTGGTAATTGGTCAGACTGGAATGTAGCATAGCCAAAGAGAGCTGTAGCTTGTCAAACAGCATCTTTGCTCCACCATTAACAAGCAATGAAAACTTTAGCAGATCATTTTTCTTTAGTTTTCTAATCCATAAAATGAGAGCAATAAGTGATTGCTTTATGGGAGTGATTTTAGGATCAAATAAATAAATATATGCAAATCACTTAAAACCTGACATTACATAACAAGTATCTCAGAGCTGAGGCATGTCAGCTCTTTGAAGCAGTCTTTACAAAATAAAGAGACTTTTAGTGACTGCCAAATAACATCTCATTCAATATTGCAACCTAAATTCTTAAGCTTAGTTTTATGTATTATAATGTTTTATTGTTTCATGATAGCCAGTTATAGGATCACAATCAAAATATTTTTAAGTATAAAAAGTCTGAAGATATGTGCATAAATATTAAGTAATACTATTTATTACATAGTTTGTAGAAAAGGAGAGGAGATACTATATCATAATATATGTGATAAATGTATCAAATAGTTGCCTCTGTTTGTATAAAAGACCTCTGGTAACTATTAACCAACTGTGTTTGAAACAATGGTTTCTATGTGGAGACCAGAAACAACAGATGTGAAAGACAGGTGGAAAGATGGCTTTCCTTTATATATTTTGTTTCTTAAATTCTTAAGCTCAAGTTTTTTCTTTGTTAACCAACTTTATTTATATTCATCATCATTATTATTAGATCTTTCTAATTTTAATTTTATTCTTTGATGAAGGATTCTTGGAAAATATGAGAAAACCTTTAAAAGATATTAAAAGGCAATTCTCAAAAACTATACTTCATATTTTTCAAAAGTTGGCAAGTTCACTTAAATTGTGGATACTAGTCCATCCTTCTACGACCCAACTTTCTGTGGCTAAGCTAAAACTCTAAAGATTTCTATAGGCTTAAAGATTCCTTCTTCTCAACTGCAAATTTTGTAGTTTACTGTGTGAATGATGGAGATGCATAGTTACTATAGTAAGATCACCTGAGAGAAGCGTGTAAACACCCTGCACTGCTGGACTTACTGTGCTAGCTGCTTGATAAGCATAAACGCAAACACTGAATGAAAATTTCACAGAGTAACACTGCCAAGAAAAACAAAGTGTGTAATGATATCCAAAGCTTTATTGCTACTGGAAAAAAAAGGAGAGAAAAATCATTTCTTTTAAACAATTGCTTCATTTTACCTGAAAACGTTCTTAGAAAACTATACATTTAAAGAATGACTTATTTCCAAGCATGATACATTACTAAATCTGTATTCAATATAAAATCTCTCTTCACAATTCTACAGAGTCTTGGTTCATACACACTACATTCTCCAACAGCATAAACAATATGTATCTCTGGTGCACCTTAAAGGGAAAAATATAAAGCCATTAAACTGCATAGCTATTCAAATTATTGCTCTTTTTTATAAAACTATCACAAGCAATCAAGAACTGATTTTCTCCTTTCCTCTCAATCCAATCTTATAAGTTACTTTTCCAATGAAGCTTTAAGAAGTTGCATATATATCTATGAGACTCAAATTTTATATAAAAAGAAGATATAAATAAATTAAATAAATAGTATCTAATAAATAATGCAGATAGCAATTATTATTTATAAACATAAATGCTAGGTAAGTAACAGCAAATTCTTTTAAAAATGCATGGAATGACTCTATAAATAATTCTCCTTGCCTATTACCACTAGGACAATACAAGGTGGGAGGAACCAATGTGATGATGTAGTTTAAAAATTCAAAGTAGACAGAATAAGTGCTACAATAAGATGGACATAGAATAACTCACAGTGTGAAGAAATAAATAAGAACAATAAAGAAAAAAGATACATGTATAGTTTGGTAGATAAAATGGCATACTCATCTGTCATTAATATTGTTCAAATTTATTCCTAGAGATGTACCCTGAATCACTACAAATAAGCTATTTATATTCTTGAGTTGGACCTAAATAATTGCTGTGGAAGATGGATCATGATAGTAAAATTGCTCAGAGCTCATTTCTCTTGAAAAGAGAAACTTGGCAGAGCCAATGTGAATACAAAGAAAAGAGATATCATATAAAGAAAAGTAATCTTTCTTCAGACTCATCAAAACCCATGTTGAAGATACAGACTGGTAAAAGCATTCACTAACCTTTAGTTTTGACTCTCAATTCTAAGTCACTTTTCTTGAAACATTTGCTATAATATATAATAACATTATATCTTGGAAATGAGGAAAAGTAACAATCTGTGGAGGGTGGGAAGTAAGGAGCTACATTTATATTGTGAAGACGAGCTTGATTGGTGCTGTGGTTCTGCACTATATGGCACTGGAGTGGACAGAGCTCTATGGTTTTAATCACTTTGCTTTAAACAGTGAAATTCATCTTGCTAGAAAAAAAAATCTACATTTTTTCCAGTGGCTAGGTGTGGGGCATATTCTCTCAAATGTGTTAGTTGGGATGGCAGCCAACCACCATTTTCTTACTCTACAGTGTGAACCTGACCAAGTTTTGTTTCTAACAGAAGTACCTGGACATTGGCAGAATTTCCACAGCCCTTTAGTCATGGAAGCTAAAAAATGAACTATGTGATATTTGTGTGTCACAGAAATCAGAAATTTCAATGTTTTTTTTTTTTTTTTTTGCTTGACTCCTAGAACTAAGTTTTTGTTTTAAATATAGTGTGTGTGAGACTTCTATCATGGTTTTGAAGTCACCAAAAAGGATATCTATACCTCTCCTCATGGTGATAAGTAGAGATAATCTCTTAAAGAATGTATTTGGTTATTTACAATAACAATCAAGTTGTTTTATTAGGCTCTAGAAGTTATATTTAGATAGATACAAAGATATGCCATGCAAATTTTGTGTTCTATGAGTCAACAGACATGTACCTGATGCCCCTTCTAGTTTCATTTAATCCTGCCATTTATGTTATTTCTTTTTATTGCTTTATAACTTTAAATTTTATGGATAAAAGAGATATGTTGACCTAGAACCATTGTTTCATGTTTATCAGAAAACAACAAACACTGGAAATGGAAAGTTAATTGGCAGAGTAGTCAGTGAGTCTTTGGCACCACTGGAGCAGGGCTTAGGTTTTCTGTTCTATTATCATGTGGCCAGAAACCATCAAATATGCTCACTTGAGGATCCCAGATACAGGAGTTGGTGCAATGTGGAAAGTTAATAAGAAGGAAATTGGCAGGTATAGGAAGTTCTGAATGGACTAGAACAGTTATGTATGATATATATCCAAAGGGTTAAGTTCTCTGAGGGTTTAGCTCAGCCACTAGAAATATGGAAAATATCTCCACTTCATTTTCTGAAATGTTGGTACTTATCTTATTGTCCTACTCAGAGAAGATAGTACTATGGTGGGGGTAGGAATCATAGGTCATATCTAGAGGAACATCATAGTGAGGAATGCCAGCCTGAAAGGGAGTTGAATGCACATGCCCTGAACTTAGACTCGCAGGGGTATAATGTGGCATGAAGTTGTAGGATTTTTCCAAGTCAGGGGAGCCATCTTGCTTCAAGGAGAAGTTGCCACTGATACTCAGGGGTGGTGTGAGTGGAGCCTCATAAGGGGGAGTACTGCAGTCAGGTGGATGGCTCCCAAAGGAAGAGTCTCCCAAACTCTTAAATGGCTGAGGCTTGAGATGGAGAAGATGTGCTTCCATATGGCCATAAGGAGGGCTGGGGAGCCCTGGAGACTGATAGTTGAAGCTGTGGACAGAGACAGTAGAGTTACAAGTTGGAGATTTTTCCTCATGCTTCTCCAGGAGGGCAGACTGAGGTCCCATTTGGAGGCATCCAGCCACCAGGTTGCTTGTGGGCTGGGAGAGCCCTTTACAGAGCATCTCTACAAATCCCTTCCCTTCAAGTGTCTGACCAGTTTCCAAGACTTCAGACAAGGCCCAAATATAGTTTCTCGCTAGTCGAAGAGTCTCTATCTTGGAAAGCTTTTGGGTTTTAGAGTAACATGGCATGACTCTCCTAAGATTATCCAAAGCATCATTTAGGCCATGCATCCGGGTCCGTTCTCTAGCATTAGCCTTGACTCTTCGAGCCTTAAACCTCTCCAGGCGTGCTTTAGTCATCTTCTTTTTCTTGGGACCTCTTCTTTTAGGTTTCTCTCCATCTTCTTCCTCTTCTTCTTCCTCTTCAATACTGTCATGCTCTTCAATTAAGGTTCCAAGCATTCCATAAGAGCCTGGTCTCTCCTGCTCCTTCATCTCATTTTGAGAGCTCAGACTTTTGTCTATCCAGGATTGTGTGTTGACCAGTTCCACCATATTCTTGGATTTCATGTACATTTTTGCCATTTATATATTCTAGAAAAAAAATATAGACAGTTAAACATCAAAATACATGATGTAAATCTAAACTGAAATAGATATGATGGCACATGCCTATGATCACATTGCTTGGGGGGTGGAAGCAGAAAGATCAGGAGTTCAAAGCCATCTTTAGCAGCATAGAAAGTTGAAGGCCAGCCTAAGCTATATGAGACCCTGTCAAAGACACAGAAATTTTGTTTTTATTCTGTGAATATAGAACACATTGTGTTGGGACTTCATATTTTCTTTGCCCATCTGTCATTTTAAATTAATCCAAGGCTCAAAGACTTGCCCTAGACATAGATCTATTTACAGAACATTTCCAAAAGAGAGAGAGAGAGAGAGAGAGAGAGAGAGAGAGAGAAAGAAGGAAGGAAGGAAGGAAGGAAGGAAGGAAGGAAGGAAAGAAAGAAAGAAAGAAAGAAAGAAAGAAAGAAAGAAAGAAAGAAAGAAAGAAAGAAAGAAAGATCACAAAAGAAAAAATTGAAGACTCATTGGGGTGGTAGTGTCTGACTTTTTAATCTTAGATTATGTATCTTATGAGGATTTTATACAAAATAACATAAGTAAAACTCCAACCACACTTTCTTTTCTTTAGCCAATTTATAACATGAAGGAAAGTAAGTAAGCATATAAATTGTTGCCCCAGTAGATAAAAGCATGGGATAGCTGAAGCAATCCTGTACAACAAAAGACTTTCTGGAGTTATCACCATCCTGATTTCAAACTGTACTACAGAGCTATAATATTAAAAAGCCACACGGTATTGACCTGAAAACAGATAGGTTGACCAGTGAAATCAAATAAAAAACTCAGAGATAAGTCCACAAACCTACAAATGTCAGATTTTCTATTAAATTTTTTTAAAAGATCCAGAAGTACACAATGGGGGAAAAAAGCATCTTCAACAAATGGTGCTGGTCTAACTGGATTTCTAAATGCAGAATAATGCAAATAAATCTATATTTATCACCCTGCACAAAACTCAAGTTCAAGTGGATCACAGACTTCGACACAAAACCAGAGACACTGAACTTGATAAAAGAAAAAGTGGGGAAGAGCCTTGAATGCATTGGCATAAGATACAACTTCCTGAACAGAACAGATCTTAGTACAAGGCACTAAGATCAACAATTAATACATGGGACCTCATGAAACTGAAAAGGCAAAGTACACTGTCAATAGGACAAAACAGCAACCTACAAAATGGAAAAACATTTTCACTAACTCTGCATCTAGCAGAGCACTAGTATCCAAAATATACAAAGAATTCTCAAGAAACTAAACACTAACAAACCAAATAACATCATTAAAAATTAGGATACAGATATAAACAAAGAATTCTCAATAAAGTAATCTCAAAAGATCAAGAAACACTTAAAAACATGTTCAACATCCTTACTTATAAGGGAAATGAAAATCAAAACTACTTTGAAATTCTTGTCAAATGAAATCACACCTGTCAGAATAGCTAAGTGACAACTCATGCTCATGAGGATATGGAGCAAGAACACTCCTCCTTTGCTGGCAGCAGGGCAAACTTGTACAGCCCCTATAGAAATTACTATAGTGGTTCCTCAGAAAATAGGAAGTTGATCTACCTCAATACCCAGCTATGCCATTCTTGGGCATATACCCAAAGGATGCTCCATCATATTACAAGAACACTTACTCAACTGTGTTTATAGCCACTTTATTCATTATAGCAAGAAACAGGAAACAACCTAGATGTCCCTCAACCAAAGAATGGATAAAGACAATGTGGTACATTTACACAATGGAGTATTGCTCAACTGCTATTTTTTTAATGGTATCATGAAATTTGCAGGCAAATGGATGGAACTAGAAAAAATTATTCCAATTGAGGTAACCCAGACCCAGAAAGAAAAACATGAGATGTACTCACTTATAAGTGGATATTAACTGTTAAGTATAATCACTCTACAAATTACAGAGTCCAGAGAGGCTAAATCAAGGAAAACTCAATGGGGAACACATGGATCTCCCTGGGAAGAGGAAATACAGTAAGTTTTATTGGCAGACTGGGGGTAGGTGGGGATGGGAACAAGAGTGATCAGGTGCAGTAGGGTGATGGATGGATGGATGGACAGAATACTGGGAAAGATGACTGTAAGGATGAGGCTCCAGGTCTAGAAAAGCATTGTGTTTCTTCATAAGCACTCTGTGTTCTCTCAGGGGTTAGGGGTGTCAGACATTCTAGTGATACAGTGTCTTGAAAGAAACATGAAAAAAATTACCACTGGTCATCTACCAAATTTGCCCACGTATTGATAACTCTTTCTTTTTAATTAATTTATTTTTTATTAATTACAGTTTATTCACTTTGTATCCCACCTGTAGCCCCCTCCCTTTTCCCCTCCCAATCCTGCCCTCCCTCCTTCATCTCTTCCCATGCCCCTTCCCAAGTCCACTGATAGGGGAGGTCCTCCTCCCCTTCCCTCTGACCATAGCCTATCAAGTCTCATCAGACTAGCTGCATTGTCTTCCTCTGAGGCCTGGTAAGGCTGCTCCCCCATTAGGGGGAGGTGATCAAAGAGCCAGCCACTGAGTTCATGTTTGCACATGTGTCTCACACTATCAGAAAAGACTATGACAACAGTTAGAAGCAAAAGTCAGTGATCCACAAAACCTATTCAAGATTGTTTTAGTAATACAGTCAGAAAATACTTTATTAAAAATAAAAAACATAGGACAAACATAAAACAAAACAGAATACAGTCACTGTAAACATAACACAGAGCTATTTTTAGTAAACACAGAAAAAGCATAACTACTTCAGTTCACTTGCCTAACAGATACTGTTCGATATGCTTTACATGCAAAGTTTGTTTTTATGAAAAATAGAAATTGGCGATTTAGTAAACATCTTGCATTCATATTACAAGAGTTTGAATAGTTTTCAGGTCTTTTGAGTCATTTCTAGGTACATAGTTTACCAGCTAAAGGTATCTGATAAACCCCCACTAAGGCATCCCAGTTTATTTATTAGTTCTTGAAACATTAGACCCTTTATGACCTTTTTTATGAGAAAGGTAAAAACATGATAAAATGCCTTTTGATCCTTGAAGCTGGAATCTTCAATCAATGGATTCAAGAATTAGTACATGGTGTTAACAATAAAAATATGATTTGAATTGTTTCTGGTAATTGGATCTTGTTTTCATTGTAACCTCATTTACCTCTTATAAATAATTAATGTTACTGCATTGCAAAAACAGCCCAGGTTTCATATTAATCAGCAAGGAAATCATGTCAGCTTGACTTACTCACTTAATAAGGCTTCCTGGGTAAGCAGCTTTATTGGAAACTACTGGTCAACTGGCTGCCCAGGCCAAGTCAGAAAATCCCACTTTTAATATGGATGATGAAGCTTGTGTGCTGAGCTGCACTTCTACGTTGGGCAAATATCCAGAGGGAGGGGTGAGGCCCTAATTAACTTTCTGTTAAAGTAACACAGATCTTCCAGAGGCAGGTGCATGCTGAGGCCAAAAAGGGTGGGGTGAGCATGGGAAACCTAATGCTCTCTGTGTAATTACAATAGCATTTGTGTAGCATTATAAAGTTTGCAGCACTTTTGCACTCATTAATCTATATATTCCATAGAGCAAACTGTTGAGGGTGGTGAGTATAGCGCTGTCCACTTTATAGTCAGCAGCACCATGGGGCCAGTCTTTTAAATGATGGACATATAAAGACATAGTATAATAGGACATTAAAACATTTCTGATATCAAAATCCTGGGCTTTAGAGTTCTTTTCCTCCTTTTTTTCTTCCATCATAGCTAAAGAACATCATTTTTATTTTAGAAAAATAAAACTTAGATCAGTAGATCTAAGTCAACAGGAGTGATCATTATTCAGTGAAGGCTGGATCAGATGTTCTCTGGGGCAGCTTTTAAATCATAATTTCCATGATTCATTCCTCCCCCAGAGGCTTTCTTTGTTGCATTTGGCTACTTACTCTACCCCTCTTCTATTCTGTACTCTTTTCCATTTTCTCTTCATCTTTCTCCCACCTTCATTAGTGTCATTGCACTGTGTCACAATGATGTGCATGGAGAGGAGAGCAGAAAGATGAAATCGAGGAAAGCCACGTGACCCACCTGAATCTGAGTACTGCTCTCACTTCTGTATTTGGCCTTCCTCACTATCATCTCTCTGCACCTCCCAATTCTTGCTTGATCTTTCTAGATGTGTCAGTATTCACACTATCAGGAATTGGAGGTTAAAAAATAAAATTGACCTATCTTTGTCTTTAACATTCTTGGTGATTTTTAAGAAGCTTTTAAAAACCATACTGTCAGTAAGTAGAGAGAAGAACCTTCTGGATTTGGACAAACAATGTGAAACTAAACAAAGCAATGAAATTTTACCTTTGTTCTTTTACCAACCATGAGAAGAACAGGGATGGTTCTGATTTAATATTTTCTGTTCCCAAACAAATTGGTTCAGTAGCTCTAAGAGACTTCTGTGAGTATATAAATGTGGCTTTAAAAACATGATGACTAGAAAAGTACAGATGAAACGCTAACCCAATATTTTCAATTCCTGATTCCTGATCCTGTTTTGTTTATTATATTCTTTTTGATAATATAAAAATAAAGTATATTTTACATTATTTACATAATTCAAAAGCATGGCAAAGAATAATACTATAAAACAATATCCACATATGTATTTTGCATTTATTTTTAGAATTTTAAAAGTCTAACCCATTCTTGCATGTATTTTCTTCATTCAATATTAAATTTTCCCACAGATGACTAAATAAAATACACTGTATATGCTAGTATCTCTTACTATCTGAATGCCACCTCACTTGATTGGTACAGAGGCAAATCTAAGAATATCCCAACAGTCTGCCTTTCTCAGCCATACTATACAGCACATACTCTGGAGTCAGAATGACTGGGTCCAAATTCAATCTTACCACTTACTAGATTTGTAACTTAGACTATTATCTGCCTTAATCTTCTCCTCCTTAAATGGGAATAATAATAGACCTAACTCACAGATTATTCTCAGCATAAAATGAGTTGGTGTATTTAAACATGAGATTAATGCCAAGTGTCACAAATTCCATGTAAGTGTGACATATGATTACTCCTAAACATGAGTGACAATGACATAGTAGGTACATATAATTATAAAATCTATGTTTAATGTTAATTGCATTATGATGAAAATCAGTGATTTATTTCAGTTTTAGAAGTGTTTTGAAAAACTACTTTCCTGTGTGATAATGATACTAAGTACCGAAGGTCCTGTGGGACTGAAAGAGATGAATGAAGATAGTAAGCTCTACAGTCAAACATGAAATTACCTTCTAAATTTTCATTCTGTTTGTATTTGTGTAGATGAAAGGAGGGTGAAAGAGAGAAAATTCTCTTTCATGAAGAAGACATTTGACTTGACATTCATTCTTAATTATATGTTCACCAAATTTCTGGTGGAATGCAGATACCCTCATCTATTAAACCTTTCTATCTTCAGTTCACAATATGAGGAATGCAACTTCTCCACTAGTTCCAGGAAAAAGGTGAAGTAGCTCACAAATAGAAGTAAAAGCCAGAACATTTTATCCAAAGATAAAATGTATGTTCTCTTTTTCTACCTTTAATACTTTCAAGGCATTACAAGGTTGACAGGGAAACAAAGACAAGTAACTTAGTTTGAGATTTGAGTGTTGAAAATGTGTGACACACTTATAAATTTTTTAATGAATGAAACTTAAATAGATTCTCTTTAGAGCAAGGATCTAAACCCAATTCAGCCTTTAACCTATTAATATCTCATCTCATAAGTATCCTGAAAGAAACACGAAACTAAGATGCCTTCTTGTTACTAAAATGTGACATGAACATAGCAAAATTGTTTTAATGCTGTGTATGGATATAAAAGGCTGTGGTGCTGCCTCATAGAACATAGGTATAAAGCATGTCAAGGTTATCTCAATTTTTAGAAGAGAAGTTAGTTTTCAATTTAGTTTTAGCCAGTGTGGCTAAAATGTTTTAGTGAATACTAGTTTTGAGTACAGAATTCTCCTACCCTCAACGTGTGCAAACTCATTCTGATTCTATAAAGTCCATTTTCATAAAGTCCAGTTTTTTGTATTGGTATTTGTATTTTCCCATACACCTGCATAGTGTTGCAGGATTTTCCTCTTTATTTCCTTCAATAAAATCTCAGTTTTGAGTTATTTTCTCTTTTTAAAATATCACTTTCATTTTTTTCATTTTAAACCTGCTTTGAAAAAGTATTTGCCATGGACAGTTCTGACTGCATAGTATCTTAGCTAATGAGGCCATAGTCATTGTGTGCTCTTACTATGTAGAGTTGCATGGAATGCTTCTTATTCATTTACTAATTTTCATTTATTTTGGAGAAGTTTCCTTTGAAGAGTGAGTGGAAAGCTTTTACGCATGTGTTTATGATAGGCTAGCCAATGTCTTTCCCCTTAAAAGCAGATGGCATTTGATTAACTCCTGATTCTATGACTCTAAATTAAACAGAAAGAGACTATGCAGGCTAATTTCTAGAGAATCTAAGGACCACATAAACTAAATGCTTTGCGCATAGCTGCAGAGCCTGCAACTAGAAAAACAAATAAAACAAAATACAGACAAAGGTGTTCACAAGTAGCACTGCATGGAAACAGTGAGTAGACTGGTGGGTCTTTTATAGCCAAGCTTGTATGACTGCAACTATCATTTCCCATTGATTTAGCAACTATGCACATGCTCTCACAGTGCGCTCTCTCTCTCTTTCTCTCTCTCTCTCTCTCTCTCTGTCTTTCTGTCCCTCTCTAAAACACACACACACACACACACACACACACACACACACACACACACACAGGAGGCAAGGAGCAAAGCCATAATGTGCTTCATTCAGTTCCACAGCCTCAGACCATAATAGTGAACTTCCTTAGCAGAATTTAGACAATTATCTAATTTTCTTTCCATGTTCTTCATTATGTTAGAAACTAAGGTGAGTCGTTTGCACTTGCTAGTATTTCTTTAATTTATTTTTGGTGGGAAAGTGGTGAGTATATGGCAGAAGAGGAAAGATACATTTAGACAATCATTTTCTTCTAATTTACAATCTCAACGTGCTGAAGAAAATAAATTTTTTATCCCATTCAAACTATTTGAGAAGTTTTGGAAAAAGTAAATGGGAACAGTGAGGAGAATCATCACCTGTGGCCTCCCAAGATCTCTCTCTCCTTATTTAATTACCAATCCTCTTCCTCTCCCTCCACTCTTTGCTGAGACCTCAATGTTTGTGAGCAGAGCATTGAATCAGTCCAATTCTTCCAATTTTATTGTTAAGCCACTCTGGGAAAACAGCTAAACTTTTTGCATTTTTTTTAGCATTAGCAAGATTGAAAGTTGGGCTTCACGGTAAAGGAGGAGTCACCATCAGCCTCTTCTCTTCTGAATCTGTGAGAACTTCACATAAAAACTTTAGTACCCACAGCCCACCCACAGGCTCACCTCAAGCAGTGGCGTTCCAAGATTATACTCTAGATCGTGGGAGACGGAGGACGCTTTCAACCATCCATGTTAAGCCAGTATCTACCTTTTAGTGACTGCTCCTGATCTGAATCCCTTGGCTGTGACTTATTCTACTCCTTTCTGGAGTTCTGGTGCACCACCAGAATGCCTTCAGGCCAGTGCCTCCACTACAACTGCTCTTTTCAGTACCTCTTTCCCGGGGTCAGCTCCCTCGAGTAGCTCTTTCAGGACCACAGTCTCTGGGCAGCTCCAGTGATCTGGCTGGAGCTTCCGATTTGCCGCAGTTTTGATGGCTCTGGCAGCTGACCAGGGCGGGGTTATGTTGCCCACAGGCTAGCTCCTCCCCTTCCTAGCCTAAAGACACACCTCCTTCACAAGGCTTCTCTGACCAGGTGCAGTTTTACAACTGGGTGTTTGTTTTTGTTTAAATCAGGAAAGGGACTGATTTAAACTGATTTAAACAGCTGGAGAAGGACTGCTGAAATTGAAGAGTTAAAAGTAAGAAAATTGAAAAGACTTGGGGTTAGAAAGGTACAAGGCAAAGTGAAGCAGGCAGAACAGAATGGGGTCAGAAAACTGGAGACAGACTTGGAATGAAAGCTAAAAGGGTGGATGAGGCTGCTGGCCCATTGCCTAAAGAGAATCAAAATGTGAGAAAACTGCACAGCAACAATACAGTGTTAGTGACCGAACTACCTTGCATGGAGGGATTGTTGGTTGATTTGTTTATTTGTTGTTTTCTCAGAGGATTTTGTTTTTGCTTCTTGGATGGATTATTTTTGCTGTGTGTGTGTGTGTGTGTGTGTGTGTGTGTGTGTGTGTGTGTGTGTGTGACTAGCATTTGAACCTTGGGCTTTGTCTATGCTAAGCAAGCACTTTATGACTAAGCTACAAACCCCAGCCTTTTCCTCAGTTTTAAGTGTAAAAGGAGGAAGTCTGTGTCTCCCTTTTCAACATAACAAACAGATATTTGCTGTACTGTTCTGTCATGTACTGTTTATGTGGCATTTATGAAAACAAAAGCAAATATGTAAGCCCTTGGAGCTCTGACTCCAAAAGAGAGTTTTATTGCCAGTTTAATTAAAGATTATCATGTTTGAAATAGTTAATTTTTAGGTATTTTGTAACTCTTGGTCTTCATAGAAAACTAAAGAATAAAAATTAACTTTTTTCTAGTTTTTATAGGCAACTAATAATTTTTAGCAAATCTTTAAGGTCCCACTAATTTTTTTTTTCCTTATCCAGAAAATATCTGCTCAGCAAAACAAACTTCATTTTTGGAGTAACTAAGCAATGCATGATAGTCATGATAAATTTCTGGAAAACATATCAGAAATTATTCCTCAGCCAGAGGAAGGTGATGTGTGGGACAATTTGCCTCTAGCTAGAACACTGTAATAGTTTCTAGATGACTGTTTATTAGATGGGTTGATCCCATCTTTAAAGACACATCCATGGATATTAAAAAGTTATTGTTGTTGTTCTTGGAAGTGACACCCTGCTTGTGAGATTTACCGCAGGCGAGGAGGAATGGAATATTAGCAGAAAGGTGAACATATTGAGACAAAGATGAGGGTAGAGGCGCCTGGACCTCTTGCTTCTTCTGACAGATGTAAGAAATTGAACATAAGAGGATTAGCTCACAAATGCATTCAGTTGTGTTTGTATGCACGTGTAGTATGTGTGCGCATGTGCATAAGCATGTAGTGACAGAGGGAGTTCTGGGCACTGAATTTTCTTTAAAGGGCTGCTTTTTTTGGGTTTTTGTTTTGTTTGTTTTGTTTTGTTTTCAGAAAAGTGGGTGGAATGCATTTTATCAGGGTTACTGTCAAAACTCCTTGACAGTTGTGGGGTTGGCTGTTGAATTCTGAGAGGGCAGGAAGGGGCAAAAAGGGTGTACAATCAGCAAAGGAAAGGGGCAGCAACTGCCTTAGAAGAGAATGAAGGACATTTGCATTCATTCTCCTCCCCCACATGGTTCCTGGGCCAAAGGGCCAGTCCACAGCCCTTCCCTTTTTCTCTATTGCTTTTTTGTAATGCTTTGAGCTAACCTGTTAGAACCATCTGCTGAATGGGGAAAAGGAGACCAGACTAGCACTCAAATGCTGGCCCACAGGCTGATACTAGGAACCACTGAAGCAGAGAAAAGGGAGGCAACAGGCAGATTTATGAGCAACAATCTGTTACACCCCACCCCCCAGGCCCTCTGTCAGGAGACAGCCTGATAATCCATCAACCCCACTAATGAATTAATTAGTATTCCCAGTAATCCTGACCCCCAAAGGAGACCTGCCCATAGGCCTGTAAGGAGAGTAGAAACTGCCTTCTGCAACCAGACACTGAAGAAGTGAGACCAATGTCTGACATTGGCCCTAGGGCACTGGGTTTCAAGCCACAGACCCTGTTGGTAACTGACAGCTGTCCCCCAACGTTTCTCCTTCTCATCTTCCCTTGGGAGATCACTTGCCTTTTCTGAATTAAGACCACTATTTCCAAACAAAATGGGGTATAGAGTCATAAATCAGGAACTATAGAAAGTGGGAAACTGAGCTTCAGGGAGGAAGTTACTGGGCTGTTCATAATCACAGTAAAACTTGAGCAGGTCCAAAGCTTGCTCCATTTCCCAGGATCTGAGACAGCAATAAGGTGGGCACAGGTCAAGAAGGCAAAGGAGACAGTCTCTGATCTAAGGGAGTTCAGGATTCAAGTAGCAAAGTGATAAAGTGTAGAAATTAATTGTGAAATGATTAAACTGAGTGAATTGTGGCTTAAGATACTCTTAAATATGGAGTGGAGCAAAAAATAAAAGCATCAGCTAAGGTTCAACAGTCTTTGGAGAATGACATCAGTGAGGTTCATCATTCCTCTTTATAACCATAAAACCCTTTTCATTATTCTCACAAACAGGATGCAGTGGAGTATGAAAATAAATAAATTAAAGCTTTAGAGTAAGTAAACTTGTATTCTGACCTTAAGTTAGGACCAGACCCCATTTGTTTGGCCATATTCATTTTAATCCAACAAAAGCAGGTGGGCTCTGCAGGATCTTGGTAAGGATTAGTCTAATGGCCCAGGCATAGCGTTCCCCATAGTCAAGGATCAGAATGGCTCAAGATTTCTGATCTCTGATCTCTCACGTTCTTTCTACCTCTAACATTCAGTAACGGCAACACTGTTAAATGTCATGACCACCTTTGAGACTGAATAATTAAAAGGTCTTCAGGTTTAAACAAGGTATCAACATTGGTTAGTGACCAGGTCATAAGCAAAAGTATAGTGTGTCTTTACCTGTGTAACTGGTAATTTGCCTCAGTTTTCTTCTACTTCATTCATCCAAAGTCTGTGCATCTGGGCATTTATAGTGTGCATCATTCCACCTACATAACATTACCCACATTTGCTCAAATCTACTTAACAACTCTCTTTAAAAACCTCTGTACTATATGCCCTAAGCCTTCTTGGCAATTGTTGTTCCAAAAAGTCCTCTATAGCACTACTATTTATTAATGATAAGACATCAGACAGCTTATTTGCTTTTCTACTCCTAAGTTCCATCATATGTAACTGGAGGTAATAAGGCTCAGATAATAAATTTTCTCTGAAGAGTATATACAAATAACAGATGGTGAGTTTGCTAACTTCTTAGTATAATGTCTGATACTTAGCAAGAGACCAGTAAATGCTACTTATTGGTATTTATCTTAAACACTAGAATCTAATCTTTTATTCCCTAGAGACCAAAGAGCTAATATCTGGATTTCTTTTTATAAGATTTATTTCTGTGTTTCTGTATTACAATGATTAATCTTGCTATATCAATTTATCTAGTAAATATGTTTTATGCTAACTTGCCTACAAGCCAGGCTGAGAGAGACATTCTCTCCATTTATCTTCTCTTTTTCTGGATAACTTTAGCTTGTGTCAAGTTGAAAAAACCCTAACTAGGTAACACTTTTAATTTTTAAAATACACAAATATATATTAGATGATATATATTTTATATGTGCATTCACAACTTATATAACATCTTCATATGATGATATTTGTTATGACATAGATTTAGACAAGTGATCATCAGAAAAAGATTTCTTTTCCTTTTGCATAAGAATAAACTAGTCATTTGTAAATTGTGAACGTAAAATTGTTTTTGGACCTAATTAAAATATACTGTCTTTAAAATGCCATTTCTATTGTATTAGCTACTTTTCTGATTGTTGTAAAATATCCCGACAGAAGCAAATACAGGAAAGAAGGGTTTGTTTGGCTCATATCCATCATTATATGGAAGTCATTGAGGCAGGGATCTGAAGCAGCTGTTTTTATTGCATCCACAGTCAGGAAGCAGAGAAATGAATGCTTGTGTTCAAATTGCTTTTTTGTTTATTTCTCTCTTTTATGAAGCTCAGAGCCTGTCCCATGAAATGGTGTTACCTACATCCAAGATGGACCTTCCCTGCTCTGTTCAACTGTTTGAGTAACACACTCATTCAAGTAGAGCCTTGTTTCTATGGTGATTTTAAATTGTATTAAGTTGACAATCAAAGTGAATAATCAAATCCACTCATTAGCTCCCACCAACTCCACCCTATTCTCCTGAGTCCCAGTAACATCTGCCAAGTCTTAAGAACAAACTTTAATTTGAACTTGAGAAACTCCAATTTTATGGTTCTTCCACAAAGAAAATAGGTAACGTAGATCAGTGAAGATTTCCTGCTCAGATACATAACTAAAACACAATACAATTAAGAGGTAAACAAGCCAAGTATAATCTTTAAGCACTTTCAATTGTTCTTGAGGAGCAGAGCACTGGTCTGTGTACTTGCAGATCAAAATCAAAAACATTTCACCAAGTAGGCTCTTAAAGGGTGTAGCCTGGCCCCAGCTCTAGACATTCCCTGTTTTACCGTCCACCACCTTATTAGTCTCTGCCACATGCTTCCGCTAGAGCAGAGTAAGTCACTCTGCAGTTCATGCCTTCTCCACTATAATGGAGTGACATTCCTAAAATTCTAAATCAAAATTAATCTTTCTTACTTGCTTTCTGTGACAAAGTAACTAAAACCTACCTCTACAGTAAATCATCCTTCAGCAACTTTCCAGTTTTATTTTGCTTTCTTTCTGGTTTCATAGCTAGAACTATTTTATTTTCTAAACATATTAACAATAGTATGAGTTGAGAAGGTAGGGAGTCATCTAAAACAAAGAGCTGTGCTCACCCTTTGAGACTCATGAGTGTTTAAATATATCAAAACTGCAAAGAAGGGGAGGGGATAAAAACAAATAAGGAAACTGCCATCTTCTTGAAGAGTCCTTTCATAGGTACTCTGAATATTTATCTTCTTTAGAAATCCACAATTTTCTGAGTTTTCATGGAGATAACTTTACCTACAAAAGCTCTTTATGATAGATATGATTATAATTTTTTACTTTTTTGTTACTTTGTCTTTTTTTCCTAATCATCAAACCTAAGGCCTTGCACATCCTAAACAGATATTTGATGATAGAGCTACCTCCCCAATTCCTTATAAATTTTTAATAAAAGAGGACAAATTTCATTAATTAATTCATCTAATAAAGGTTTGAGTGTTTCTCATGCATAATATGTACTGAGTATGTATCAGTGAATAAAACAGAAATAATAGTTAGCTTGTCCAAAATAACAAAGCCAAGAAATGAATGTACTTTGAATGTCTGTTTACTTCCATGCTTCATGATTGGTTTGATTTTGTTAATGTTTTATGCAGGTTTCTAGTCTCTCAGATAAAAATTATTTAAAAACAGATTCAGAAGGAAATTTGAGGATGATGTTTTTATTAGACATTGAGAGTGAAACAATAAGGCAGGAATGTTGAAAATCTCAACATCTGCCAGGAAGAGGAAGATGGATAGAGGAAAGGAGAAAGCCATGCTTCTAGTTAAAGAAAGATAGAAGATTTTTTGGATCTGTGGGTCTCCTTGTGAAGCTCCTATCCCCTCCAGGTCTTTCTATCTCCCCCTTCTTCCATAAGATTTCCTGAACTCTGCCCAAAGTTTGTCTATGAGTCTCAGCATCTGCTTTGATACCCTGCTGGGTAGGGTCTTTCAGAAGTCCTCTGTGGAAGGCTCCTGTCCTGTTCCCTGTCTTCTCCTACTTCCAATGTCTATCCTGTTTTCCCTTCTGAATGAGGATTAAGCATCTTCCCTAGGGTCCTCCTTGTTGTTTAGCTTCTTTAGGACTATAGATTTTAGTATGTTTATCCTATATTATATGGCTAATAAAATCTGGGCCCAGGGGGGCCTTCGGAGATTGATGAATCAACCAAGGGTCATGCATGAAGAGGACTTAGACCCCTTGCTCAGATATAGCCCATGGGCAGCTCAGTCTCCATGGAGGTTCCCTAGTAAGGAGAACAGGGGCATTCACTGGCATGAACTTAGTTGCCTACTCTTTGATCACCTCCCCCAGGAGGATAGATTAGTAGGTCACAGAGAAAGAGGATCCAAGACAGTCCTGATGAGAGTGTCAGATCATAGGGGAGGTCCTAGTGCACTAGGGGGGGAACATGGGGGTGGGGCATGACCAGGAGGAGATGAGGGAGGAGGCTATAGCCAGGATACAAAGTGAATAAATTATAAATAATAATAATAATTTAAAAGATGAGGAAAGAGGGAGAAGGTTAGGAGAAGGGTTAGGTTTAGGGAAAGGGAAGGAAGAAGGGGAGATGGAGAGGGTGATAAATGAGAAGGGAGAGGGGAGGAGGAAAGAAGGGGTGGTGGGAGAGAATGTACATCCACAGTGTACAGTTTCTAGGCAAGCAGGCTTAGAATTTGGGGAGGTACCCTCAAAAGGGAAATAGAGGGCGAGATGAAAAAGTCTTACTTCTTCAGGTAAAACTCAGAAAAAGAATCCATTAAGCAACCATACTGAGGGAGGAGTTTCTTGCGTATACAAACAGATTTCACTAACAAGATAGTTTTTCCTTCCATCTCTTAAACATACTCAGGTGTCTACTGTACAGATTATGGACAGGTCCATATAGATTAACTTCCTTGTGGCCTTTCATTTAGTGCATAATGAGAGATTTTGTAATATAATATTTTAAATAGTTAGAATGTATGTTGTTTTGTGGTTGTTGTTTTGGTGTCTGTTTGTTTTACCCAAAATGAAAAAAAAAATTAAGAAAATTAATTAACCCAAAATTAAGAAAAGTTTAGGAAATAAATAATCCATCTACAAAGTAACCATGCTTTTCCAGGAGGAAGCAACATCTTAATGTGCCCAACTAAATCTTGCTCCTGCATCTCGTCATGTCCTGTGCTATTTCAACAATCATTTGGGATGATTCTCCCTCTTACACATAGTATTGCAAATTCTAAGAAGGGTATTCATGGTGTTTATTTATTCAGTAAAATTAGTGTTACTGGGGAAAGAGAAGGTGGGATTCAAAGCCATTCACAAGGGAAGGGTCTATATCCAATAGCCTGCAAGCATGCTAATAATCTGACCAGATACAATATAAGTTTGGGAAACTTAGCAAGACTTTGTTTCAAAGTGACTAAAGAGGTAGGTATATATAGAGCTCATAGGGCAATGCTCTGGGTGCCTGCTGTTATATATCTGCAGTATGGAAAATTTCCCTTTGCTTAGCATTCTGAGAATGAACTAGACAAACAGCTAAATTCCCTGAGGCCTTTGGACACTGGATCTCAGTCCTTCCCTGTCCATGGCTTCCTAAATACCATCCCCAACTGTTTTAAGGTTTAAGGGGATTTCCATATCCCTATCAGACCCCTCACTATTATGTGTACTCTTGCCCCTCCCTTCTTTCTCCTTCCTTTAGTGCACATGTTCCCCAATTTGATTTACTTCTGGATATTGTGTGGTTTTGCAATGGCTGGTCCTCAGAGAGCCCTCAAAGGGAGTACTCCATCTGTCAGCCTTTCATCATCTCCTCTCTGCCCTGCAGTCATTGCCCTCACCCCCTTCTTTGTATGCAGACTCCAAGTAATTCTTGAAGATTTAGGTAAACTTTCCTTCCCCAACTTTGTCTCACCTTTGCCCTGCTTTCTGCCAACCTTATTCAACTTGAATCTGTTTGTCCCCTTAACTACCCTTTGAAATCTGTGAACTTACAGCTCACTGAAGCTACTTTGCCTCTTCTTGCCTACTGCGATGCCTTATTTCATCTAATGCAATTAAGATGAAGCAGCACTGAGTTAACAGTAAACTCAGGATTAGGCACACTAGAAGAAGGGAGGAATGGTGCAGCAAATCTTAATTAGCAGATAATCTAAAATTATATCCTATTTAACAACTATAATTTATTCAAATCCATGAGGACACAAACAGGAATGAAATAGCAAGTGCCCCAGTTACAGAAGACTCTCATTATCCCTGGCTATGCTGAAGGAGCACTAGGAGTGAACACATAGTGACTTGTGGGTCAAGAAGTGATTCCAGCAGGAGATGGAGTTTAGACTCTGCTTTGAAACATCATGGTCTTTAATTTTGTCCCATAAACTCAGCACCAAATGTGAACTAGATATGTATATCCAGTTTATCTTTAAGCTATACAGTAACCTATTTTATACCAAGTATAAGTAAGCTTGCAGGGGGATATTTATTTGAAATTAAAAACAAATTATTTTGTGATGTTTTGGTGCCCATTATTGTCGGGGGAGGGTTATAGGAAGTTATAAAATTTGAGGAAAGCTGGTCTATGCCCTTATTCTATTATTTCCAACTGGTGTTAAATTTTCACTGGCATATTTTCTGGGGAAAGTGTTGCTTTGAAGATTTCACGTGTCCTTTTTTAGGGGGAAAGGAAGAAAAAAAGGAGGAAGGAGGGGAGGTGGAAGGGGGCTGGGACAATGGAAGGGAGGGAGCACCTTCAGGATGTAAAGTAAATAAACTAATATTTTTTAAAAGATTTAAAATGTTTGAAACTGTGTTGGGTAGCAAAGCATTCTATATATCTGCCTTTTTGTATTTTTTTCTCTTTTGTTTAGAAAGTCTGAGTAATTTGAAGGGCAGAAAATAAACTTAAATAAAGTTGCATGTGAAGGTGGCTTTGAGGCAGGATAAAAAAAGGCGGGGAAATTACGGGAAACAGGACAAAAGAGACACCCTCATTCCATGATCTTGATGAAGCATCTCTCCAGATCAAAGTTGGCAATCCCCAAACAACTAACATAGCTTTAGGCATTTCTCCCTTCACAGCTGAAAACCTCTAATTTTGTAGTCCAGAAACCCTATTTACAATAAAATATATGTCTTCACTTCCCTGTGTAATCCTAGTGGCTCTTAATTCTACTTTATCTGATAACAACTTCATCCAAGACATCTCCAGAGCCACCCAATAATCCCACTCAATAAACAAGATAGGGAAAAATGAGGGAAAGTTCTCTCAGCAGCCCTTCAGCAACTTGAGAACCACTAAAATGGTATCTATGACTATTAGTTGGAAACTTAATTATGACTCTTTCTTGAGAATAATCATACATACCCTCACATGAGCATGTCTTATTCTTTTCCTGGCCATCTCTCTCCTTTTCAATACACATGTCTAAAGTCTTTTGATAAACAGTGACTCTCTTTAGAGAAGCCCACATCCATATTCTTATGCTGAATTCTCCTTGAACTCCATGTTTTTGTGCTTTATTCTTTCCCTGGGTGCATGTTCACTTTAAAAAAATACCAACTATTGTTTTAAAAATTTTAAATCCCGACCGTTTTATTTTACCAATAAAAACTCAGGAACCAAATGCTGGGGTGAAAACCTGCTAGCTCAGAAAGGCAGAGAAAGCACCCAGCTGACCTTCCTTCTCAGCTTGGGTCATGATGGAAAAAAACCCAAAAGACTCACTAGCTCAGCTGACAGCCCGGGAGGGAAAGGCTAAAAAAACCCAAGGCCAAAGCCTTAAAAGTCAGGGAGCTGTGGAGATGAAGCTTAAGCTAAAGCCAGAGCTTGAGCTAAAAGCTCTGCTTCTGCTACATGCCGCCTTAAATACCCCTCGACTCAAAGTCCCTCCTTCTCAGCTGGTTTCTTGCTCCACCTCTTGACCTAGGATTAACTTCATTAATTATTAATTAATATTGATTAATATTAATTAATATTAAGTACAGAAAGCTCTTGGATTAAAGGTCTATGCTAGGGTTGGCTGAACTACACCATAATCACCTGTTTACAATAAACAGAAAGTTATTAGATTGAAGGTGTATGATAGGGCTCAACTACTCCAAACAAGAAACAGTGTTTTACCATTCACAATTTAGGGGTTAATAATGGGATTAAATATCCTGCAACACCCAACTCTGCTCTACCCTGGCTAATCCTGAAATTCCTTTCTGTATCAAAACGAAGTATCTATCTAGTTCTACCTGCATTTATATTCCTAAAAGACACAAAAAGAAGCAACATTCTCAAGCTGC
The DNA here is from genome assembly GCF_030254825.1 of Meriones unguiculatus. Lineage (NCBI taxonomy): Eukaryota > Metazoa > Chordata > Mammalia > Rodentia > Muridae > Meriones > Meriones unguiculatus. Next base: position 71,070 of record NC_083355.1, on the reverse strand, counting down.
TGTGGGTGACACCACGGGGCTGTTTCCATCCCTGCCTCCACTGATGTCTTTTCTGGGGTTCAGTCGGGATCCATTATCTGTTTTTTTTCTCTGCTCTATTCTTGGCTTGCATGTTACTCTGTATTGTTTCCTTTGCTCCCATTTTCTGTCCAAAGACACAAATAGTTAAGTGCCATTAACCCCAAATGTAGAAACACCTCAGAGTTTTCATACCACATTCCTGGGTCAGATAGAACACAATTGAGAACTTGTATGGGGTGAAGGCAAGCTACTCTTTTGCAGCCAGGATAGGCATCCTGAGACTCTGGTGAGGTGAACCAGCTCAGGAATAATTTCATTCAGAAGTAGATTGTGGAACCAAAACACTTCAAGATGATTCCAAACTCCATAAAGGTACTATCTATTCCTTTCTACCAGTTGATCCTCCATCCATCTAAAAGAATGACATTTATCTTTCCTTTTTGCTCAAAAATTTCTGATGACTTTCTATTTATTTTGAGCAACTTAAGGATTTTATAATGACTAGCAAACTACACAATCTGTCCCCAACTGCCTGTAAGTATTCTGATGTCATCTTAGACCAAGTCTGGCTTGTACATTCTGCTCCAGGGTTACTAGCTTCCTTAGAAAAACTTTAAAAACCCTGGCTATGCCTCAGAGCATCCAGCTATTTCTTTATCCAGCAATGTTCTTATGCCATATATGTACACATCCCCTGTCTTATCTCTTATAATTATTATTTATAACCAAATTATATTCAAATTAAATTATTCTCTATCCTTGAATAGGTTTACTCTTTACAAAAATCCAATAGACATTTAAAAATCCATGACAATACCTCAGTGATTTTTTTTCTTCCAAAGATGAAAAAAAAAGTTTTACTTTGCATAAAATGAAAGAATAGCTTCTTGTGTCTATCATAGCACTTATTTCATCATGTATTATCACAGTTAATACCATTTATTCATTTCTTCTGCAGAGGGCACACTCTTTTCATGTGGTGATGATCTCTTTACAATGAATGCTCCACAGTAAAACCAAGTTTCTTACATGTGTAAAACTATGGCTGTCTCATCAGTGTCTATACTGCCAATTCAATACCATTGCCCAAACTTTTGCATAGCTTTCATGACAACTAAGCACAGCTCCAACCATTGTGGACCTAGTAAAGAGTTGAGGTTTTAAGTCCTTTTGCAATTACATGGCATTATTTAGATAAAAACAGAAAGTTAAATTTCCACAAATATTCTTTAAACATCAGATAAGACCCTTAGTATGTGAAGCCACAGTGCTACTTGCACTTCAACCTGTCCTAGGTTCTCCCTGTTATGAGAGGCATGTGCTTTCTCTTTAGATGATAAGGCCTATTTGACATTTGCCTTTCCCTTATGACTTCAAATCTATTCATGTTTTTTGCTTCTTTCCCCATGCCATTACCTCTATAGAAATGTCTCCCTCTATATTATCCTTTTAACTATTTTTTTGAATTGACAATTATCCTCATCTCTAACAACTCCTGAACCACCTTAACTTAGTTATCAATTAATAATGAGCTGAAATACATTCCTCCCCTGGTGTGTGTGTATGGGGGGAGGTGTACTTTTGATACTCTTACACCTACCTTCCAAGTCTGGGATAATAGATGTATACCATACACCTGATACCTGCTGCCCAGGTCTTTTTCATGTTAGGCAAACATTCTACCAGAAGAGCTGTATCCTTAGTCCTTATCCTTATCCTTCCTAACCCTTAATATCCATTCATAGTTCTATGATGTCATCATAGTTCTATGATGTCATTCATTTAAAAAGTCCATATATTTTAATTTAAAAATTATTTAAGTTGTTCTGTGATAGTTAGTTGATATTAAAAATTAAGTAGTATTTGTATTTTTCCACTTAAACATAAATGGAAAATATTATCAAATGCTTCCTTGTTGGAGCCTTATTTTCCATTCTGATTTTGAAATAAATTGTGATTAATGACATGATTAATATATGGAATATATACGGAATCCTGATTTCTCAGAAGTCTAGAATGTTGTTTCTGTTCCTATGACTAAAAATATTTGGTGCATGGGAAGACATAATTTTGTTAGACATAAATTTAAGGCCTGGGAAATGCTCAAAAAAAGAAAGGTGTTTGCTGCCAACAATGGCCACCTGATTTTGATCCCTGGAATCCACATGGTAGAAGGAGGAAACCAACTCCCAAAAGCTGTCCTTTGATCTCCAGACTTTGGTCTTTGCACATATTATTATGTATATAAAATAAATAAGTATAAAAAATAAATTTAAAGTGATATAGTATTGTTATCTGGTTTCTACAATGTGACTTGCTATTTACTTCTTCAAACTAAAATCCAATGCAATACAAACTATTAGTCAAAAAATAGTTATAATAATTTACACACTAAAGATCAATTCTTTCTAAAATTAGAGCTAGCCATTCTTAAGTTATGGTTATGAAATCAAGCTGGCCAAAGATAAACTAAAATTTACAAACAAGTTATTTCAAGTATTCCCAACATCAAATACAATATTTCATGAAGTATGAATAATTGTATACCCTTGAGAAACATAGTTAATCGGTTTTTTTTAAAAAATGCATTCAGGTTGTTTGAAGTGTTTATTTCCAGGGCTGGGGGCTGTAGCTCAGTGATAGAGTGCTTGCCTCTCATGCACTCATCCCCCCCAAAAAGGCAATAAACAAACAACAAAAAAACATTTCACTTATCTGTAGCCTTTTTATTTCTTGGAGTATACTGTGCTTTTGGTTATTTTAATTTGGGAGATAGTACAATTGTAGTTATATACCACATTTAAATGTCATGCTATATATGAAATGAGAAATCAACCCTGGACTATGATGGTAGACAAATTTGATACAATCCAAGTATTATATCTAAATGTTTTTTCAAATTATTTCTCTCTTCTGAGTACTGTTTTCCTGCCTATTCAGGCTCATCTTTATCAGACCCTAAGAATGAGCCTTGTTAATATCTGAGTACTCTGAGATAAAAATTAACCTAATGCCTAATACCCTGAAATAAAATAACACTTGACTTCCACAATGATAAAATATGATGGTTGGCCAACAGTGAGAACTATAAATTGAAAATTCTAGAAAATAAATCATACTGTGTGAAAGATTTTATTAGGTAAGCTGATTGACCAGAACTTTTATGTATGCAAGGAGTTGGTATGTTTTAGATGAGAGTCAAATTACCTTGAGCCATCACTAATACCTTTAAGAGCTACTCATTATCCACCTTTCCATTTGACACAATATCCTTGTCACTATTGTGTTAATCCATTTGTAATATTTTAGCAGACCATTAGCTTTCAGCAACACAAAAACTAAAGATGTCATCAGACAGCATCTGAAACCAGTAACAGGTTTGTTGTAACTGTTTAGTGCTTTGTTGTAACCTGCCTACTTGCTGCTTCCAACCATGTGTTTGAAAAGAGCCCTGCAATTTTTCTTTTATTTTTTTTTTCTGTAACTATAAATACTTCACAAGACTGTTACAATGTTGTAATGTGGTATTTGGGGTAACATGAATCATGTTCCTGGGAACTAATCATTCACATTTGCCCCCAGGGAAAACTTATCTCTTATTACCTTTGATGTGAAAGGACAGAGGGTTAGAGAGAAGCAACTGTCACCTAAGAAACAACAATGATTGTCATGAAACCACCATGATTTTACAGGATTTCACCCATGGGACACCTCTTCAATAATATCTGTTCTGATTCCTTCTCCAAGAGTGTGTGTGTGCATGTTGTGTGTTTTGCAGATATGTGTGAGTGCATGTGTGGGTGTGCCTACTTGTATATTAGTGGAGAAGTGGAGGATGATATCAGCTATCTTGCTCTATCACTTTTTTTTATCTTATTCTTCTGAGGCAAAGTCTCTCTCTGAAACTGAAGCTGGTCTTGACTAGAAAGCCCAGGAAGCCCTTTGTCTTTTCTGTACCCTTTCCCAAAAGCTGTGGTTACAGACTGCATGTATTACAGAAAACGGGAGGTGTCCCAGTATGATACTGAATAATTGGGGTCTCCTCTTTGAGTGCTTACTTTCATTAACAAAAGAACTTAAAAATAGACTGAAAGAGAAGCTCATAAACTTTTTTTTTTTAAGTTTAAAAGAAACAAAACAAAACAGGGCAAGCAAGCTGAGAATATCAGCAGCCACCAACAGGAAAGGAATGTAGAAGGGAAGTAAGGAAATCCATACTATTTGAGGCAAGCTGACTAGAGGTCAGCTACAAGTCCAGCAAGGAGCAGGGCTTCGGAGAAGGTGTTAGAAGGAAGCTTGATAGACAAACAAAAGTGAACTTAGATTCTTGCCAGCATCTAAAACAAAGATACAAAAAAAGAAAAGGAAAGATTATGTTTTTCTTAGTCAGGACCCTGAAATGTGAGCAGACACAGCAGAAGCCCATGGGATTGTACTAGCATGCAGGAATTTGGGGAGGGAAAAGACATTATCTTATTAAGGGAATAATTATTATTTCCATTTCTTTAGCTTAAGGTGAACCCACTGACCCAGTGGTAGTTCAACTTTCTTTGGTAATGGGTCATTGGCTTGCCCAACTGGAATATTGCATCTCTACCTAGGACAGGGAGTTCATTCTCTTGGCTAGAATGAAATAGTTTTCTCTTTGTGGGCCTTTAATGCATAACACAATCATGTGGCCACATTTAGTTTCATATGTTTTCTGGGATCCAAACTCATGGCCAAAACTTGCTGTATTCTGTCTGTATAGCAAGCAGCCTTACCCACTAAGCCATCTCTGTAGCCTCCCAATTCTCTTGTGTTTACTGAACAGGAGCAGGAAGAGGAAAAGACAGTAACATTTCTTTTTCATGTGAGACAGAAGTAAAAAGTATTTCCCAAGGTTTAGTGGCCTTGGTGGCAGGTATATACCTGTAATCCAAGTTACTGGAAACTGGGGGTGGATTATCAGAATTCAAGGCCTGTACACACTACAGAACGCATTCAAAGCTAGCCTGGCAACCTGCTAAGACTTTTAATAAAAAATAAAACAAGTGTGGATCATGTTCTAGCACTACTTAGTAGAAGAGTGCCTTCTGCATAAGTGCAAGACTCTAAACCCAGTCCCTGGTACTGAGGAAGACAGGGCAAGAATTCAGCAATAATTACAGCAGGAACAGGGGCATAGGCATGTGACAGAAAACCGCTTGACCAGAAAAGACAGACATATGGAGGTGGTGGTAGAGACTTATTTTTTAGGGAAAAGTCTCCTATCATACTCCCTTTGGTCCTACTGAGCTGACCACCAGCAGTAGTGTGGATGAGACTGTGGAGGTTTTTTGGAATAAAACTATATTCTCTCATCTTGTCCTAATCTAATCAAGGGGCCCAAATTGTCTGGGAAGACAAAACTGCCCAGGCAAATATCCTCAGCAAATATTGGCACTGCTCATTTACTCTTTATTGGACCAGTACCCTAAAGGTAGGATAAGACAATTCTAACCCAGAAAATATAATTAGTCAGCCTGCTGCTTTGCGTGGTCTAATTTAATCTGGGCAGCTGTGCCAGGAGCTTGTATTAGCATGACACTGGGAGGTGGAGAATACAATTACCAAGCAATAGAGCAAGGAAGTAGCAAAGGGATCCTGACCAGTGTGTGCCTGCAATGGGGGATGCAGTGGGGGCAGGGTGACATAGAGGATGAGGATTCCCTTGGGAGAAGGCAAAAAGAAAGCGGCTTCTGGCCAGGGATCAATAGAGACATTAGTTTGACTTTGGAGAAATTACACGTAAGTGTGATTTCATGGTTAGGTATGTGTGCATGCTTGATGTGTGTGTGTGTGTGTGTGTGTGTGTGTGTGTGTGTTATAGTGATACTGGAGTGTCTGGAGAGGAGGATTTGTTGCTGAGAACTGATCCATTCTGCATGATGAATCTGAGTCTGAGAGTATATGGAACCTTTCTGGGTCAACCTGGAACTAGATTAAGAGTTGGTGGAGCAAGTTATGGTTGAATTGGGGCAGAAGTCTCAGATACATTTCAGTGCATGAAACTCAATGTTGAAAGCAGAGTAAGATCTGAGAGTTGCACACCTGCTATTATTCCTTTCTGTTTAAGGCAAAATAATTGTGATTTAAAGAGTACTCCTATTAGTTCACTCATACAGAGAAGCCTCCAGCTACTAATTTGCTTCCAGGGTTTACATTGTGTTGCACTCTGGCTAAGAAGCTTATGCTTATTATCATACAGAGTTTGTATAAAGCCAAACAAGGTATTAAATATTATAATCCACCCATTCAACAACTGAGAAAACTGAGGTTCAGGAAAATACAACAAAATTCTCAGTCATATAGTTAGTAAATGTTAAAGGCAGGGATTTAATCTAGGCCAGACTGATTCTAAATATGCTTACAATTACTTCTCCATTTATACATGAGGAACTGGGCCTCATAGCAAAAGAGCCATTTGCATTAGCTGTAAATTTGACTTAGTGTCAGAACTGAAAATAGACTTTCATCTCATGAGTTTGCTCTTTTGTGGGGTACCTTTTGGAAAAGAGGGAGAGTATTGCTTGCCAGAGGTAGAGCTGGATATTCAAGAAGAAACAAATGGAAATAAGGTTTCCTTACCTTTGATCTAATGCTTTCCAGAATGTAAGTGACAAGGCTATAATAGCTGTGCTATTAACTTATTTACTAGAGCAGATTTACATAGCCCCTATTTCACTCATACATTCCTTTGAGATGAATACTATTTCTGTTCCTTGTTATATGAGAAGACAAAAACTTCAAGATTCTGGAGTTTGCCCAAATTCAAATACCTGGTAAATGAAAGAAATTGTAGTACATTTACACAATGGAATACTACTCAGCAATTAAAAACAAGGAAATCATGAAATTTTCAGGCAAATGGTGGGATCTAGAAAACACCATCCTGAGTGAGGTATCCCAGGAGCAGAAAGACACACATGGTATATACTCACTTATAAGTGGATATTGGATATATAATATAGGATAATCATACTAAAATCTGTACACCTAAAGAAGTTAAGCAAGAAAGAAGACCCTGGGTAAGATGCTCAATCCTCATTCAGAAAGGCAAATGGTAGAGACATCGGAAAAGGAAAAAAAAAAAAAACAGGGAACAGGACAGGAGCCTATGACAGAGGGCTTCTGAAGGACTCTACCCAGCAAGGTATCAAAACAGATGCTGAGACTCATAACCAAACTTTGGGCAGAGTGCAGGGAATCTTAAGGGGGAGATAGAAAGACCTGAAGGGGACAGGAGCTCCACAAACAGAGCAACAGAACCAAAAAATCTGAGCACAAGGGTGTTTTCTGGGACTGATACTCCAACCAAGGACCATTCATGGAGATAACCTAGAACCCCTGCACAGATGTAGCACACAGCAGTTCAGTGTCCAAGAGGGTTCCCTAGTAATGGGAACAGGGACTGTCTTGGACATGAACTCAGTGGCTGGCTCTTTGATCACCTCCCCCTAACGGAGGAGCAGGCTTACCAAGCCACAGAGGAAGACAATGCAGCCAGTCCTGATGAGACCTGATAGACTAGGGTCAGATGGAAGGGGAGGAGGACTTCCCCTATCAGAATACTGTGGGAGGGGCATAGGAGAAGAATAGGGAGGGAGGGATTGGGAGGGGATGAGGGAGACAGCTACAGCTAGGATACAAAGTGAATAAACTGTAATTAGTAAAAAAGTAAATAAATAAATTTTTCAAAATGCAAAAAGAGGAAAAAAAGAATCAAGACTTAAATTCAAGACTCTGAGAAGCATACTGCCTCTTCCTGCATGGTGTCAACCCCACCTCTATATCCCAACAGACCTGCAAGGTTCAACTATCCTTTGAAAAGGAAAAATATACTATACTTCTAAGGTCAAAAAAAACTTTAGGTCAGGCCTATTGACCTATGATACTTGAAAAGCGGGGAGGGACCAGGCATAGTAGCACAAACATTTAATCTCAGTACTCTGGAGGTAGAGGCAGGTGGATCTTTGTAAGTTAGAGGCCAGCTATCCTGGCCAACATAGTGAGTTCCAGAGCAGCTAGGACCTATGAGGACCTAGAACCTTGCCTCAAAAAAAAAAAAGTGATATGGCTCTTAGGTACTGATTGAGAATCACATATTTTTATCCTGAGAATTAACATTTCTCATGGCTCTCAACCTGTCCCCTGTTATGTATAAACATTTATAGTAATTCTCTCTCTTTCCCTACCTGCCTCATGGATTATAAGAAAGGGCAGAGGAAGTGCCCAGTTTTTCCTTCTGCCTCATTCAATGAGATTATGCTACTCTTTTAGCTTTTTGCCAGTAGCAATTTCTCTATTGTCCTTGGGAACCACTGGGAATGAGAGGAAAACTTGGCAGCTTCCTCTACTAGAAGAAGGGGGATGCTCTCTTGGGCTTCTAAAAACAAGGCCAGCCTTAGTCCTGATAGCTCAGCTGCATAGCATCTGCCCTACACCTCTTCTCTAGGGTCTCTGCCAATCTCCAGGGCTCTGGCAAGAGAACCCAAACAGGGCACAGATGAGTCCTTTCTCCTGGAGCCTGTGGACATCACTGAACCACTGCACATAGCCTATTAGCGGGAATCCAGAACTGGCGTGAGTGTAGAGACATCTACAGAGCATGGGCAGCCTCTTAAGGGCCACATCCCTGAAGAAAATGGACAGTCCTCCTTCCAGAAGATGTTTTTCTTTTTTTTTATTCATCAATATATTTTATTTTTTATTATTATTTTAATTTTATATTAGTTTATTTACTTTACATCCCAAGAGTGCCCCTTCCTCCCCTCCTCCCAGTCTTCCCACTTCCTCTCCTACCCCCTTCACCTCTCCCTTTCCCCCCAGAAAAGGGGAGCCTCTCACCCCATATTAACCTTCCCAGAACATCAAGTTATATCAGGACTGAGCAGATCTTCCTCCCCTGAGGCCAGGCAAGGCAACCCTGCCAAGGGGAAGTGCTCCAAAAGCAGCCAATAGAGTCCATGTTAGAAACAGGCCCCACCCTCCACTCTGCCTTCTGTGGGGGTTTGTAGTCATGCTTTCTCTCTCTCCTATAAACTACATATTTTTCTTTTAAAATTGTTAAGCTTTTTTAAGTATTTTAAAGCTATATAAACACTTCATTCTTTATCAAACTTTCAACTTACAACTACTAGTTTTGGATATTTTTTATGCTCAATGAGAAATCATTAAAAATTGAGCTTATTGGGATAAAGCTAGAGCTGTTTGGAAATAGCGCTGTGAAAGGAGAGGGGAAGGAGGCAAGGAGAAAGGGAGAGAGGGAGAAAGGAAGGGAGAAAGGGAGGGAGGGAAGAAGTTTTTTATACCTCTAGCTCCTACACACCATCAGCTTTTCTTCTGCCTGAAACCCTGATACTGGGTTCAGAAAATCTTTAAACCTTGAGTCTAAGACATAAAATCTCAGTAGATTAGGTGAAAATGGGCCTATGCTTCCAAGATGAGACAACCCAATCCCTGATTAGAGATTTTGATGTTTTTCTTGTGCAAAGCACAAACTGTGCAATCCCATGCACTGAGAACTGTAGAGCTTGCTTGGTACGATGTCACATCACATTCTTCAAAACTGTCAATGTTATGAAGAATGAAGAAAGATGAAAGAATAATTCTGGACTTTAAAAGACAAGAGAAACCATGCATGGAGAGGATCTAGACCCTCTGTTCAAAGGAAGCACATAGACTGCTCAGTTTCCAAGCAGGTTCCCTAATAAGGGCTGCAGGAGCTGTCTCTAATATGAACTCAGTGGCCAGCTCTTTGATCACCTCCCCTTGTACGGGGCATGCAGCCTTGCCAGGCCACAGAGGAAGATGGTGCAGCCAGCCTTGATGAGACCTGATAAACTAGGGTCAGAAAGAAGGGGAAGAGGTCCTCCTATCAGGGGACTAGGGAAAGAGCATAGGGAGAGAAGAGGTAGGGTGGGTGGGACTGGGAGGAGACAAGGGAGGGTGCTGCAGTGGGGATACAAAGTGAATAAATTGTAACAAATAAATATTTTTTTAAAGACAAGAGAAATGAAAATTGCATGTAATACATGATCCTGACATAATTAGGGAAGTTTTGTCATGCGTGTGTAGTGTATGCATGTGTACAATATTGGCAGGGTTGTGCTCCACAGTGAGTGAATGTATGAACAAGGCTTGATATTGAGATCTTCCTCAATTGTTTCTCCGACTCATTTTTGTCTCTTGACATGCTCTTATTGAACCAGGAGCTTACTGTCTGGATTAAAATGGCTATCCTGCCTTAACAGGCCACAGAGGAAGACAATCAGGTCCTGATGAGACCTGATAGGCTAGGGTCAGATGGAAGGGGAAGAGGACCTCCCCTATCAGTGAACTTGGAGAGGGGCATGGGAAGAAATGAGAGAGGGTGAGATTGTGAGGGAATGAGGGAGGGAGCCACAGCTGGGATACAAAGTGAATAAACTGTAATTAATATAAAAAATGAAAAAAATAAATAATAAATAAAATGTCTATCCCGTTAGGTCCAAGGATCTGCCTGTCTCCACCCACAATCAGTAAGAGTGCAGGCATGAAGTGTCACGTGCAGTTTTACTAGGGTGCTGAGGATCCAAACTCCCGTCCTCATGTTTTCTCAGGAAATACTTAACCCATTGAACCATCTCTCCAGCCCAGAAAGAAAAATTTATTTAAGTCTGTAAATTAAAGTTAGATAGCGGTATTGCATCATAGTGAAATTTCCTGATTTTCATAATTATAGTTTAGATATGGAAATCACTACCTTTGTTCTAGGCTGGATGGTAAAGGGCTATAATGTCTATAGTACATTCTCAGAATGTTCAGGAAAAAGATATTAGAAAGCAAGGTATTAATATTCATAAATTATGACAGACATAGATTACAACCTCTGTAAGTTTGAAATACTTTGAAAACAACTAGATACTTCTTCCAAGTTCAGATCCTGAGACAAGGCACTGAGTTCCCTATATTTGGCCTCACATCATGTCATCTTAGAATTCACTCATTTCCCACTGACAGTGTAGCCATTTGATTTTCTCTAAATGTATCCAGCCCTTTCCATCTTAGAATGTGCTCTCACTTAGCATTCCTTTATCTAGTCAGTCTTTTTTGTGCTTCCTTACTTTAGAAATTCCGTTCATCCTTGGACATCATTAATTAAATATAAGCAATCTAAGAAAAAAAATTCCTTTAGTTGTCTATTTAGCTGCAAATATGTCCCCTCCAGTTACTCGAACTCGCTGTCCACATGCTGCCAGAAAGTTTGAGGTCAACCTAGGAAGTAGATGTCTGCTGCTACCTGGTGGTTATCAACAGTACATCAGCTCAAACTTTTTTTTTTCCTGGACTCAAATTTGTAGGAGGCAAAAATCTGATTAAATTTTTTTCATTTAAATTCATTTGTTGAACCCTATAGCCATTTAAAAGACTGTTTTAATAAGAGTTAATGGAGGTCAGTTATTATCAAGTAGTAGTCACTAATAAAATTATTATTATAAGCAAACAAACTGCAAAGAATCTCTTATTTCATTTTATCATTTTACAACTAAGAAACATAAAATCTGAATGGGAAGCAGAGCAAGGCCTGAAGAGCTGGCTCTTGTTCTTCACCCCTTCTCTGATTGCACATCAGAACTGAATGTGAGCTACAGCAAATTAGAGCACGTATGTGTAAATGGCTTTAAGGTATATAGATCACACCCATACCCATCCTTTCATGACTCTGGTCTTCAAAGACCCACAGGACAAGACACAGGGGGTGGAGGCTGGGAGTGTGCTTGGGCAGAACAATTGCCTAATCCTTACACTCAGTCTCACTTTCTCCAGCTGGAGATTCACTTCCTTCCAGGTTCTGTCCTTGCCTTTGAGGCCATCTCTCTTCTTTCCTCCTGTCTTCTGTGTCCTCTGTGCCCTCTTTCTCAAAGCTTGACAAAAAGAACTCTGAAACAAGTCTCCTCCACTGACCCCTCTCAGCAGCTCCTGCAGACATCTTCTGAGCAAAAATCAGCTGTCGTCTCATTTCCTCGAAGGAACTGATCCAAGACTGCATTCCACAACACTCCTCCCCTTCCTCCAGCTCTCCCCACCCCCAACCCCCTGCATCCATAGTGCTCTGCTAGCCTTAGAGAAGGTGATGCAGATGCCTGTTTCTGGCTGAGCATTCAACAGTCACTTATTCTTGGCACACTGACAGTTCTGAGTCTGCATTAGCTGCTTCTTCCCATTTCAGAAAGAAGCTTCTCTGATCAGCATATTTTGAAATCTTAATCTCCAAGGTGATGACATTAAAAGACAAGACATTTAGGAAATGATTAGCTTATGAGGACAGAGCCTTTGTGAATTAAATTAATACCCTTATAAAAAACAAACTCTAGAGAGTTAGCTCTCTTTTGTTATCATGTGAAGACAATAGATAGCTACACATGAACAAGGAGGCAGCAGCCCCTCACCAAACACAGAATGTACCCTGAATTTGAGCATGTGTTTTCAGCCTTCAGAAATGATGAGAAATAGATTTCTTTTGCTAATAAACCACCTAGCCTGCTGTATGACACTATTTCTAAGTCGCCCTGAACAAACATCTACTGACCCCAGATAGAGAACTGAGAACAGACCAAAGTAAGGATGCCATCAAAGTCCAACACTGTGAACCAGTGAGTTTTATTGGGTTACTTACAGGAATATTAGTGAAGAATTATTTACAGGAACAAAAATGACTCAAAGTTGGCCACATCACCAAAACCCCACCCCAGTGTGTGTGAAGCTTATGAAAGTTGAAAACCTGAAGCACACTGCACAGCCTGCAGGCAGCTGGTCAGGTCTGAAAATTTTTTTCCAAGTGGTTTCCCTGATCTCTGCCTCTTCCAGGCAACTCGGATAGTGTCAGGGTATCTCTCAACAGTTCTTAGTGCTTAGTAAGTTTGAGGCAAGAGGAAACTAGAGGGTCAGTGTCAATTTCTTGATACCTTTGAGTTGTTTGCTTCATGAGCTTTAATAAGCTTCCTTGCAGGAAGGAATGTTTCAGTGGGCTTTAGAACATTCCAGTCTTTAGAAACTTCTCTTTATGAGAAAATGTTTTATATTTTATCTCAGAGTAAATTGCCATACAACATAGCCCAAATGGACTAGGAAAGTGTCAACTCTAAATTGCCTGTTTTTCTTTCTCTCTCACCTCCTATGAGTAGTTACTTTAAGCCTTTTTTTTTCTTCTAGGTAAAGAGATCAGATTTGAAACTATTCAAGTCCATGATTTCTCCAAATAGAAGGTTGTTTGTTTTGTTGTTGTTGTTTTAGTTGGTTGAGATTTGGGGTGAGGGGTGTTTTGTTTGTTTGTTTTTGTAAACTCTCAGGGTAACTGGCTCCCATACGATTCAATCCCCAAATGGTCCTCCTCCACTGCACTACCATCTCATCCTAGGGTTGGTATAAAACACAACTTAGGATTTCAATAAGCTCGAATACTTCTGAGCTGAAGAGAGGCTGTTCATGGACCATCAGCCAATCAAACAGTGCAACTGAATACAGCCAAAGACATAAGTAGCAGTATATTGTCCAGAAAAGGCAAAGCAGGGGACAACTTTCCAAAACCCTCAGTCATACCTCAAACAAAGACAAAGCAGGGCTGGTGAGGTGACTGGGTGAGTATACCACTTATGCACAAGGTCCCATAAGGTGGCACGAGAGAACCTAAAAGTTGTAATCTAAAGGCCACATACACCTTCGGGCACACATGCCTGTACACATGGGGGGGGTGGAGGGAGGGAGAGAGAAAGAAAGAGAACAAGAAACAGAAACAAACACAAACACACCCAGTCATTCAAAAAAATTTAAGTGCTTCATTTTCCTTGAAGATGCACATTTCAAATTTGTTTATGAAAATATGCAAGAAATTAAGTTTTAAATAAACAATCTTGACCTTTAAAATTTTTGCATTTCTCCAATTTACCTGATCACAGAACAGTAAAATAAATAATAAAGAATGCTTCTCTCTTAGATACTTGTGCCCATGGAAGTGTGCATGTGTATATACTTACAGGCACTTGGAAGGTAGCCGGTATCACAGCTTTAGTGGACTTATCCTGATTTCTGAAAGAATATCTTGTGACTGACTGCTCTTCAGTTCGGCCAGACTTTGATTCATCTAGACATAGGGAAGTGCTTCCCTGTACTGAGAGGGGGGAATTCAAGAGAAGGGATAGGCTAGAAGTGTGAGAGAGTCCCACTTCTCAAGATCTTTCACTCCCAGAATAGAGAGGTAAAGACATCGGTACCTAGACAGACATATATCTCCTTGAAAGAAACTCCTGATGAGCTGCCGCTCTTTCCTTCTCCCTGTTCACAGTGTTTTCCATTGCAGCCCAATCTGGCCTAGGAGTCACTATATAGTGCTTGGCAATCTTTTTGCTTTTGCCTCCCAAGTTCTAAGATTGTAGTCAGGAGACCCCATCTGGACTGCCTCCTACTCTGGTCCTTTGGTACATATAAGAAACGAATCACTAAACATCTCGCATGAGCAGTTAAAAGAAACAGATTTCTACACAAAGTATCTTTTTTTTTTTTTTCTTTCACAGGAGCTCAGCTCTGAATGGAGCAGATGTCATGCATCTGGGCCTAGGCAGGGGGGCCCAGCTGCTAAACAGAGCAGAGTTCTAAGCATCAGCTTCCTTATCCTGAAGCAGCCTCTCTGGGCACCTGTCCTGGCTGTGCCCCAGGCCTGACCCTAACCCAACCTTCCAGATGAGCCTTAGCTCCTCAGTTTCAGACTTGTGCCTGGTCCCTTCATCTATCTTATGGGCACATCCGAGCTCAGAAATGGTTCAAACATTGCAAGTCTACAAATACTATTCAAAGGTAATGTATATTTAACTTGAAGTGAACAAGAATCTTTAATACATTTTCTGTTACCTTAATAATTTTTTGCCACATATCTTTTTAATATCTTCATTCTCCATAATCACATAATAGGTGTCAAACAATGAAGAAAAAGTATAGATGCTATAGTTTTTTTTTACTGAATAATCACTTTAATTCAATAAATTGTATAAATCTTTAATTTTAGCAGCATTCACTTATTTCATAAATATATTGAATTATTTATTAATATGATAGAAAGCTTCCACCTATTGGCTCTCTTTTGTTAGCTCACAAAACTGGAAAAAATGCCTTATTTATTTACGCAAGCAAAACATAATATTGACATACTGGATATGCTTTCAAAATTTACAAAAATAGTGTAATTACATCAGGCTTTAACTGCAGTGTTACTCTCTTAAAATACATTTTTGGTAGTAATGTAGCTACCAGAAGAATATATTTTTTTAAAAGGTTCTCTTTTGCAGACTAAAAACACTTAAAGCATATTTTGCAGTGTCTTTATTACAGTGATGTCTCAGTAGATGAAAAAAATTTGTAATGTGGCTGAGCTCATATATTTCCTGGTACTTTGATGTCATTTATTATTTTCCTCTTCTCCATCATGCAAAAACATGTGTAAAAGTCATTGCGCTAAACCCAAATGACTCAGTCTGGACTACAGTCCTTTTAGTTCCAGAGACACCAAAATATAAAAATACTAGTAAGTTGTTGTTCACATGTGTATTCTAAGGGGGCTAGAGTTATACTGAATGGAGTTAAATTTCAAAAAAAAGGTAAAAAAATTTAATAGAAACAGCAAAATTGAATTTAATAGAAACAGCAAAACTTTTTAATAGGAACAGCAAAACTGAATGACCACAGCACTTGCTAACTTGCATTTTACATTTCAAAATGTCTACCAATTACATTTTTATTTATTCAGTGAAATTCACCATGGCATTTGATGTATAAAAAGAATATTTTTCCTTTATTCATACATTTTAAATCTACATTCCATCACTTTTTATTGTAAATGAGATTTATTTTTATTAAAGTTAATTAAAAGGTAAATCAGGCTTATATGTAAGGTGTTTTTCTTCTTTCATTTTTAAGAGAAACTCTCTCTGTATTGCTAACTTTAAGTTCACAATGCTTTGGCCTCAGTCTCCTATTGTTGTATTACAGGAGAGTCACATCATCCCCAGCCAGTTTTCATCACTGTTAAAAAGAGGAAAAAGTCATGACTTTACTGCCGGTTTGACATTGTGCTCCTTCAACTCCCTGTTGAAACAATTCTTTTATAGCTCCATCCCTTCAAATATAGACACACTAACAAAGTAGTGTTTCTAAAATTCATCTTCAATAAAATAAACAGCAAAATAAAAGACAAAATACACATGTATTTGGCATTTACATATTGCACAATTGTATATGCATTCACGTCTATTTTAATATTCATATTAGGATGCATTCTAAAGTACTTATATTTTGCAAGTCATATATATGTGTATGTAAGTGTAAGCCAGGTCTGGTGACTCATGTTTTTAATTCTACCACTTGGGAAGCTTCAGCCAAGAATTGCCAAGAGTTTGAGGTCATTCTGACAGTGAGTTTCAGACAAGTTTGGATTGTAGTGTAAGATCTTGTCTTTAAAACAATGTACATATTTGTTCACATATTTTATATCAAAAGAATGTCAGGTATTTACTTACATGTTGTATATGCTATATGAAGATTTTGTGTATTGTGGCATAAAGTGTGAAGCCACTGGCACACACATACAAAAAAGATGCTATAGATTTTAAAGCCAAGAATATCTTAGTGTATTATTTCTCTTTGTTAGACAAGGACATTGACATTCAATAAA
The DNA here is from genome assembly GCF_030254825.1 of Meriones unguiculatus. NCBI lineage: Eukaryota > Metazoa > Chordata > Mammalia > Rodentia > Muridae > Meriones > Meriones unguiculatus. Next base: position 54,326 of record NC_083355.1, on the reverse strand, counting down.
ATAAATCAATTGGCATATACTTATATTTAAATCAGTCAGAGGATGGAGGCTGCCGATGGAAGATGGAGACTAGTTGTGAGAGACAGTGAGACCTGACTGAGCCAGAAGATAAGCACAGAGAAACACTCTAGAAAGCACAGTCTTGAGCTTCATGTTTCAGCAATTGATTGTAGAAGGAGAAAACATTTTTTTTCTTAAAAAAAAAATCAAGTAGTAATTTTCTTTTTTATTAAACAAGAGCTCTAAAAATTATTTGTGAAAAGGCTTGTTTAAATGGGACATAGCTGAACAAATTAAAACATTTCATTTTAGAAATATTAAGACTAGCTATGATCACTGAGCACTTTCTTTGGGATGTGCATAATGAACATTATAGATGGCTTTCTCCCTCTATCTTTGAAACCACTCCTTCAGGAAAACCATCCCCATTTTGTAGCCAGGAATACCAAGGCCTGTAGCTGTTAACATGTCTATAACTATAGAGTCACTAAGAGCTGGACTGTCACTCCAAAGCCTGACCTTCTAGTAATGAAACTGTATATCAGTGTTAACAAAATGTTAACATTTTGGCCAGAACTATTATTATTATTATTATTATTATTATTATTATTATTATTTAACAACTACATGCTTTCAAAGCCATCCAGTATCTTTGTCTTTGAGAAACTAAACACCAATATCAGTATCCTAGCTCTGTGAAAGCTAAAATTTCTTCATATGTTTTCATATGATATTAGATATGGCTAAGCTCCATGTCCAAAACGTATAAAAACTTAGTTAAAGAAAATAATGAATTCTATCAACTTACAAGTTTTTTTCTCACAAGCATGAATTTTATTTATTTATTTATCTATTTACTTATTCACTTTTTTGTTTATCTATTATTTGTTCATTTTATTTATCTATTTATTTATTTATTCACTTTACGTCCTGCTCATAGTCTCCTCCCTTCTCACCTCTCAGTCCCACCCTCCCTTCCTTCCTCTCCCCCATCCCCCTCTCTATTCCTCAGAAAAGGGGAGTCCCCCTTCCCATCCACCCAGCTCATCAAGTCATATCACGGCTGAGCATGTCCTCTTCCCCTATGGCCTGGCAAGGCAGTCCCTTCAGGGGGGAGTAATTGAGAAGCTGGCAAGAGAGTCCATGTCAGAGAGAACCTCCACTCTCCTTACTAGGGAATGCATATGTGGCCTGAGCTACTCAGTTACATCTTTGTAGGGACCTTAGGTCCTGTCTATGCAAGGTCTTTGGTTGGTGCTTCAGTCTCAGTAGGCCCTCTTGGCCCTGGTCAGTTGTCTCTGTTGGTCTTCTTGTGAAGATCCTGTCACCTTCAGGTCTTTTTCTCCTGCCCCCTCCCCCATTTTTCCACAAAGTTTCCTATGCCTTGCCCAATTTTTGGTTGTGACTCTCAGCATCTGTTTCAAGGAGCTACTGGATGGAGCCTCTCACAGGACAACTCTGCTTGACTTCTGTCTGCAAGCATAGCAGAATATCATTAATACTGTTAGGGGTTGGTTCTCTCCCATAGGGTGGGTCTTGGGTTGGGCCAAATAGAGGAATTATAGCAGAGACTGAGGAAAGGTCCAACCCAAGAAACTTAGAGTTTATATAAAATTTAAGAATGTCTAAAATTTTACAGATAATTTGTAGATGAAAAAAAGACTATTAATGAAGAAAAGGGAATGCCAGGTTTATATTTTTACATCCATATGAGTTATTGATCAGTAGGGCCCAGAGGTACCTATACAGGCTATTGCATTACTTTTATTTACCCACTATAACTATATGGTAATATCCTATTGCAGAAGACACCACATACGTTAGTTGCAAGATACAGAAAACTCAATCAATGGACCCAGAATCTCCCTGATGGCAGGCATTCAAAATTCTGGAAGGTTCTGTGAAAGTTAATAGGAATTAAAAGGCATCAGTGATCTTATTCAGCATAGACCCTGCATGATATAATATTAACCTTCCAGGCAGATGTGTCCATTTGGTACAATAATAACAAAACTACTTATGGGATTAATTAACTGTTCTCTTGATTGGATCTGATGTCTTCTCCAAAACTCATGGCCTAGGTAAATCATAATCTTCATGGGAGAAGTATTGATGACGTTGTTTGTCTAAATGACTAAGTTATCAAATGCCTTCTAAATATTTATAGACTAGTGCTGCTCCCAACCTTAGTCAGAGAAGCTTCTTAATTGTTCAGTTAGTAGTTGTTAATGCAGAGGTACATCACTGTTCAAAATGCCGAGATAATGAACTGTGAGTGTTCAGCTATAAAGGAACATCTGTATCAGTCTCCATCCCAAAGCTCAGGGAACTTCATTGAAGAGGGAAAGAATGTAGAACCAGAGGATGTGGGTGGGGCTGGAGAGATGGCTCAGTGGTTAAGAGCACTAGCTGCTTCTCCAAAGGACCTGGGTTCAATCCCCAGTAACCACACAGCAGCTCACAACTGTCTATAATACCAGTTCCATGGGTTCTGACACCTTCATACCAATGTACCAAGGATGTAGAGGAATGGTATGAAATACTGTCTTATGGACTGTTACACACATGAACCTAATACAGCAGTCATTACCAATGCAAGATTTATAGACAAAACCAAAACAGCTAAAAATTCCAGCATAGACTGGGGCCAGGATTCCCAGGGCCCCACCCCTAGCTGAAGAGCTGTTTAGCAATTGATGGCTGCTGAAGGGGGAGAGTCACTTTTCTTTAGGAGTGTGACACTACTTGGACTACTTAGTGGTCTAAAAATAAATGATAAAAGGAAAATATGAAGTTGAAAGTTCTATGTTGTAGGGTGGTCTTGTGAGGAGCTGGAGGGTGGGAAATGAAGGGTGGATATGATTCATATAGAATGAGTAAATGCATGACATTTTCAAGAATAAACTGAAGGAAAAAAGATGAAAAGAATAAACTAAAGAAAAAAGATAAAAATAAAATCCCACAGTGTTACAGCTGTACTTAAATTGTATATGGCTGTTTAAGGAGGTTGCCCTATTGGAATTTGAAATAAAACTTAAGGCCATATTAAAAAAGAAACTGTCTTTTCTTTTTTAAATCTACAATCTTAAAATTAAAAGAGAATGTACAAGTGGAACATGTACATGCAGTTACATTTAGCATATGAGAGGAGTACTTTGTACAATTCTTATTCTGGTAAGTGCTTATAAGTGTGCAGGGAATCACGGAGCTGTCTTGGCCTAGCTGCCTTGAGAGGCGTGCATCATAGGTTTTTCAGGTAAGAGTCTATAGCTCCTGGGACATAATGTGCCTTCCAGTTCCTGAAAGACTAATGTACTCCCTCAGAAAGTGAAGCATTCAGGTCTCTTTCTACACCCCCTCCCGCTTGGAAGTCTAATTGACAGGACAATTAGTCTTAGACATTAATCTTTTGTACCCTGTTATAGCTTGCAAACATCATTGTATCCTGATAACTACAATTGTATTGATCATGGCAACTTCCATCATATTCTGTTTCTGATAAAGGTATAAAAAATCAGATTGCTCTTAATAAAATTGCCACCACCTCAGTTGTGCTGTGGCTCCTCCATCCTGGCCTGATATATCTCATTGAGGCATGCCTAGTAAGTAAGCACAGGTGTTTACATAAGTGTAATGCTTCATTTCAATTGTCAGTTTGATGAGACTTGGAGTCATGTAGGAAACAAGCCTCTGGGCATGCCTGCAGATGGTTATCTTGATAGATTATTGAGGTTGGAAGACCCACCCACTGTGTGCAGTACCTTTACCTGGATTGAGATTCTGGACTATCAAAGACACAAAGAAGAAAGCCCAACAGGAGATGCTAAAACTGTGATGGAGGATGGTTAGTGCTAAATGATACTCAGGATGAAAGTAAAAGAGGGAAACTCTTCTAGAGTTCAATAAGGACCCGTGAAACTGAAAAACAGCAAACTAAAGACAGATTCAGGGTACAACAGACTTTAAAAGATACAACTCTTCAAAATGTATTGGAAAAGTAGTTATTTCCTAGAATAAAGAAACCTGAAGTAGGTTTAAGCATAATAAGCAAAGTATTAAGAAATGAACAGGACCAGTATGATGGCTCAGTGAGTAAAGGTGCCTTCTAATAAGCCTGATGACCTGAGTTCAAACTCCAGAATCTATATAGAAGAAGGAGAAGATGATTCCTTAAAACTGTCCTTTAAACTTCACATGCAGGCTTGTGACATGAGCATGCACAAGCATGAGCACACACACAGGGGTGGGAGAGAATGCATGCACACACACACAAATAAATTTAGTTAAAAATTTAAAAGAAATTAATGCATAAAGATTGATTTCTCTAATAGTATATAAGAAGCTCCTGAGGAATTTACCTGAATGTGAAAGAGTTATGAAAAGCCCGAGTAGGGAGAAGTCCTCTTCTTTGGGATGATTGTGAGTAGATTTTTATGGAGAGATAAGTCTCATTTTTAAATCCTTTTCCATTTGGCTACAGGAGTAGATTCTAACTACTTCTAACTATACTGGAGGAAGACTTCTCCAGATTTCCATCATCCAATGGACGATACCCCTCCCTAAGTGGTAAATGGAACAGCACGGCAGGCAGCCCTCTCAGAAGATAGCTTCCCCGCCTATAGGGCAATAAATGCTTTGTTCTTCAGTCTCCTAGGCTAGAGCAGAGGATGTGGCTGGCTAGGAGGCGGGGACAGTTCAGATGCATGTGTAGATGTGTGTGTGTGGTCTCACATCCGCTTCCTCTTTTGAGCTGACAGTCACAGTCTGTGATATGAACTATCTCACTGTCCTTGCCTCTGGCACCACTCTTGAGAGGGGCTCAGCCCTATTTTGAGAACTTTCTTACCTCTGGTAAGTGTAGCTTTTATTTCGGTTTTAGGGTGGGGCTGATATAGAACTATAGATAGTAATAGAGAGAAGGATATGGGTCTGGGGAAAAAAATCTAGCTTCCAAGGAAAGAAATGTGTCAGGAAACAAACTCCCATTCCAGTCCCCAATTCTACAGCCTCATCATGGGACCGATTGAACAAAACTGTCTCTTTCCTGGCTACCTCCTGGCCAACAGATATGATTGTTCTAGAGTTGTGAATCATGGCCTCATTTGATGAACTGAATTACTATTCACAAAATTTCATCTTCTCATGAGAGTCCTTCTTGGCATCTTGCTGAACTCACATGTGTGGTCATTTCATTCTATTTCCAACTACAAAAAGTTCTGAAGGAGAAAAGCTTTCTGGTTTGATGACAAGTCCTGTTCTAGTGTCCATATCTCTGAATTTGGGAATAACTGAATCTGGCCTGACCTTGCTCTCTTTATATTTTAATTTTTAATTTTTTTAATTATTACAATTTATTCACTTTGTATCCCAGCTGTAGCCACCTCCCTTGTCACCTCACAGCCCCACCCTACCTCTTCTCTCATGCCCCTCCCCAGTCCACTGATTGGGAAGGTCCTCCTCCCCTTCCATCTGACCCAGCCTATCAGGACTGGCTGCATCATCTTCCTCTGTGGCCTGGTACAGCTGTACTCCCCCAGGGGGAGGTGATCAAAGAGGCAGCCACTGAGATCATGTCAGAGACAGCCCCTGCTCCCCTTACTAGGGAACCCACTTGGAGGCTGAGCTGCCACGGCTATAGCTGAGCAAGGGGTCTAGGTTATCTCCCTGCATGGTCCTTGGTTGGAGTATCAGTCTTTGCAAAGACCCCTGGGCCCAGATTTTTTGGTTCTTGTTGTTCTCCTTGTAGAACTCCTGTCCCCTCCAGGTCATTCTGTCTCCCCCTTTCCTTCATAAGATTCCCTGCACTCTGCCCAGAGTTTGGCTATGAGTCTCAGTATCTGCTTTGATACCCTGCTGGGTAAGCCTTTCAGAGGTCCTCTGTGGAAGGCTCCTGTCCTGTTCCCTGTAGTCTACTTCCAATGTTTATCCTGTTTGCCCTTCTGAATGAGGATTAAGCATCTTCCCTAGGGTCCTCCTTGTTGTTTAGCTTCTTTAGGACTATAGCTTTTAGTATGTTTATCCTATATTGTATGGCTAATATCCACTTAAAACTGAGTATATACCATGTGTGTGTTTCTGCTTCTGGGATACCTCACTGAGGATGATCTTTTCTAGATCCCACCATTTGCCTGATTTCCTTGTTTTTAATTGCTGAGTAGTATTCCATTGTGTAAATGTACCACAATTTCTGTATCCATTCCTCTGTTGAGGGTCATTTCCAGATTCTGGCTATTACAAATAAAGCTGCCACAAACATGGTTGAGCAAATGTCCTTGTAGTATACTTGAGCCTCTTTTGGACATATGCCTAGGAGTGGTATAGCTGGATCATGAGGTAGCGCTATTCCTAATTGTCTGAGAAAACACCAGATTAATTTCCAAAGTGGTTGTACAAGTTTACATTCCCACCAGCAATGGAGGAGAGTTCCCCTTTCTCCACAACCTCTCCAGCATGTGTTGTCACTTGAGTTTTTGATCTTAGCCATTCTGATGGTTGTAAGGTGAAATCTCAGGGTCGTTTTGATTTGCATCTCCCTGATGGCTAAGGATGTTGAGCATTTCATTAAGTGTTTCTCTGCCATTCGGTATTCCTCTATTGAGGATTCTGTTTAGCTCCATACCCCATTTTTTAATTGGATTACTTGATTTGTTGGTGTTTAACTTCTTGAGTTCTTTATATATTCTGGATATTAGCCCTCTGTCAGATATAGGGTTAGTGAAGATCCTTTCCCAGTCTGTAGGCTGTCATTTTGTTCTGATGACAGGACCTTGTTCTTTTTAAACAAGATCTTTTTCTTTAGAATCTCCAGGGAAAGATGTGGAGATAAAGTATAGTGAGGTATGTGAAAGTTATTATGTAGGAGAATTTACAGAGTTGAAAACAACAGACCAGATTACTAAAGATCCATGGTTTACATTTTGTGAAGACTAGATATTTTGTTCCATCTCTCAGCTAGATATGTTGACTTCTCAGTGGCCTATGTAATACTGAGGCTGGAGTCTCCAACACCCTTTGTTTCAGAGTAACCACCCATCTGTATTGCTTGGGAGGCATGGAAATAACATTCACACTGGGGTTTTCCCACAACCTTGTGCATTTCAAAGTTCATCCGTGGGTGGAAGAGGCAAGGTAGATTTAGGGCAGAGGCCAACCAAGATAAAAGTGTACTGTAAACGTTTACCAATATAATAAGTACCTAGAAACAATACCCAAGGAAATACTTGTGAATTTGTATATTAAAAAAAACATCCTTAATGAGAGGTTTTGTACAATTCAGAGGGATTAGTGGTTGGAGCCTTTCAAATTGTGTGCCCAGTCTTCTGATTCAGCAGATGTTCAGCTTGAGTGGTAAGAGACATGGATATGTATTCTCCTGTAACATGAACCACTGGTGAAAAGAGGAGAGGCCAGGTTTATTGGCTGTCTGCTACTGAGAATGTTATTATAAATAGCCAGATTAAGCTATAGTAAGAGGGACAGTAACAGAGCCAACAAGTGATTTCTTCTTCGCAGGCACTCATACCATTTAGAGGCTGTTTATAACTATACTAATAATGTTCTCTTAGCTCCTTTGACCCTCTGAAAGTTAAGATATTTTCCTACGATGAAGTATTATATAGTTGTGGAGAGACAACACAGTCCTTTTAGGTTCAAGGTCTGAGATTCAGATTCTAATAGACAATGAAGAGAAAGTTTGGTCTTGGTCCATGTCATGACTCAAGCTTCACTCTGAGCCACAGTAGGGGAAAAGATGCAAGCATTTATATCTACTTGCAGAATAACAGCTGTTTTTATTTCAACCTAGGAATCAGGGAAAGTGACTAATCCAAAACACACAGTACTGTACCCAGCCCATACCCAGGCCCAGTGAGAATGGCCAAAACACAGATATGGGCTGAGAAAAGAATTCTGTCAAATAAGCTGAGAGATGAGAACAGTATGTATGTATAATGTGTAATAAAAAGTGGGAAAATGAGAGCTGGAATGAAATAACTTTATGATCTTAAAAATAAGACATTGAATTAATGATATCAATATACAGGAATCTCTCAGTAGTCAAGAAATCTCTTTATTCATCCTAAAGAAGTCTGAATAAAGCCATGTGTAATTAGCCAGGATGAGCTCTTTTCTTATCTTGGTAGCCTACCCAGATTTCTTTAAAATGGCATCTCTCACACACCAACAGCACAGAATGACTTCTTCCAAATATATGACTTTAATATCCCTCAGAGTCATTTATAAACCTTCCATAAAATTCACTCACATCTGAATGTTGAAAGGAATGACAAGAAAAGAATGTAGATGGTTTACTTTTGGTATTCAGCTAAACTTGTTTGTTGGGGAAAAAGCATAAAAAGAGAAAGACAAAGAAATTGTAACTTCTTTAGTAAATATACTTTATTAAAGTCATATTTACTAAATAACACCCTATTTTTCCGCACTCTAAATAAAGACTGAAGTGCTGAAAGGCATGAAAAAGGAAAGACAAAGAAGTTACATTGTGTAGTTTCTACTCTTTATCTATTTTCCAGCCCCTGAAACAGGCCATAGATATCTCAGAATGCTCCAACATCATAGGGACAAGTTTTTTGTTTTTGTTTTTGTTTGTTTTTTGCTTTTTGTTGTTGTTGTTGTAGATTTTGTAGGGGGTTTGGGGTTTTTGTTGATTTTTTATTTTGTTTTGTTTTTGTTTATTTTTTGTTTTTGTTTTTCAAGGCAGGGTTTCTCTGTGTAGCTTTGGATGTCTTGGACTCAATTTGTAGACCAGGCTGGCCTTGAACTCACATCAATATGCCTGCCTCTGCCTTCCTGAGTGCTAGGAATAAAGGTATGCATCACCATGCCTGGCCATATGGATAAGTTTTGCTCTGGTGGTCTTCTTAGTGCCACACTGGGGATTAGAAACCATGAAGAAAATTACCATTGATCTAGAAGGAATGTGGTAGCCTATTGTAGGTTTTGGACACATAGTACTGAAGAAAGTCAAGTTGGCTTGAAGTTCAGTTTGTCATATCTGCAGAGAAATGTTATATGCTCTGGGTTTTCCCCAGCCTTGTATAAGGCAATGCCTGGGCTGTAGATGCAGAAATTCTGTTGGGCCACATCATGGAAACTCTGTTTCCTTTTTCTCTTTTCTAATGCTTAATATCACTCTTAGTCCCAATTCACAAGTATTGCTTGGGACATAAGTAACATACAAACAGAAGAATATAAACAACATACAAACATACAGAGTCCTGTCTGGCCTGTCTGTGGAAGGAGGTCCAGAGCACTGAAGACTCATCTAGAATCCAAGAGTGGTAGGAAGAAGGCTGTGATAGAGGGAAGAAAGAACACATTTGGGATGCAAACTTGTGAGTCTTATTTTCCATCCTTCTTTCTTTCCCTCCCTCTCTTCCTCCTTCCATCGCTCATCTCTCCTTACCCCTTCTTATCTCTGTCTAGTTTTCTCTACTCTAAAATGAGTGGCCAGGATTAGATTTCTCTCTGATCTCCCTGGACATTATATAAGGATAGGTATTATTGAGCTAAAGAGATGGTTTAATGGGTAAAAACAAATGAGGATCTGAATTCAGATCTCATGTAAAAGCAAGAGATGGTGGTGGTGCAATCTGTTATTAATGCTGAAGTAATAGTGATAAAAGAATTCCAAGGGCTCACTGTCCAGCTAGCCTAGCAAATCAGTGTATCCCAAATTTAGTGAGAAACTATTTCAGAGACTGATAGAAGAAAATACCAAATATGAACCTCGGGCCTCTACAGGTGCACATATGGGTCAATGTACATGTAAATATATAACACACACTCCCATGCACATGTGCATGCTTACAAACATGGGTGCACACACATACACATAAATAAATAAATAAATAAATAAATAAATAAATAAATAAATAAATAATGAGCATTTTTTTTCTCATGATTCATCTCTGCCTAATGTGAACACCCCTTTCTAACATCCTGATATGGCACACTCTAGTGTACTCTGGTGATCACTCTCTTTCTCCCTTCTTATTCTTAAAACTATCTTACTTTTAGAGACTAGCTTATATTGAGAGAAATTAATAACAAGCTTGCATATTATTTATTTTATAATACCCAATTTTAATCTTCAACAACCCAACATGTGTGGCAATTATCTGTTTGCACACTGAAAACACTTAGATACAGAAAGGTTGAGTAGTTTTGCCAAGGACTCACATGAGTAAGTGGACAGACTATGACTTTAAATAGGTATACTCTGAGTCCAAGGCCCAAGTTCTGTCAACATTTTTTCTTTCCCTGAGTTTCCAAATAAAACTCTGAAGAAAAAAAAAAAAACCATTGCCTGTGTTACTAGGAGTTTAGAAACATCCCTGTGTTGAGCCTCATAATAAACATAACTGATATTTGTCAGCTTCACTGTGATAAACCCATTTGTTATATTTTAATTGTATTATTATTATTAACTAACATTTATTTGCTTGTGCCCTGGCTGTAACCCCCTCCCTCATCTCCACCCAGTTCCACCCTCCTTCCCTCTTCCCCTTTCCCTCCCCTCATTCACTGATAGGGGAGCTCCTCCTCCCCTTCCATCTGACCCTAGACTAACAAGCCTCATCAGGACTGTCTGGATTCTCTTTCTCTGTGACCTTATAAGGCCACCCCACCAGTGGGAGGTGATCAAAAAGCAGGCAACTGAGTTCATTCCAGAGACTGCTCCTGCTCTCTTTACTAGGAGACCCTCATCTGTTATATTTAAATATTGAGATAGGTGAGGAGAAACTGGGATGAGTAGAGTGAGGAGAAACTGTAACCAGGATACATTATATGAAAAGGGTCTATTTTATCAACACATGAAAAGAAGGAGGAGGTAGCAGCCCCTTGGCACATCGTTAATATATATCCCATCACAGAGAAATGCATCGACCACAATTTTCAATTTCAAATAAAAATTAAAACTCTCGCTTTGGAAAATAGATATATTCACAGCAAATTTGTGATAGGTACTCATTGATCCAGGCCCTCTGCGGGCAACACAACTTACCCCAGATGCTCATGCTCTTCCCACAAGGTTTTCCAGACTGTTCCAGAAAGCAGTAATTCAGGAACTAGACCTGTGCCAAGCCTGGCCTTACACCATGCCATGTCATGGGGCTCAAGGGAGATCTTTCAAAGGGTAGTCCAACTAACACAGACATGCTACACACTTCTTGACTATGATGAGAGCACACATAGTAGTTGATCAGAGAAATGACATGAATGTGAATAGTAATTTATATTTTTAAGCTTTTAGTTAGTATTATTATCATTATTGTTGTGTGTATGTATATGGTTGTGTGTGTTGGGGGTAAATCAGAGGGAAACTTGTAAGAGTCAGTTTTCTCCTTTCAGCTTGGTTTCAGTGATTGATTAAACTCAGGTTGTCAAGCTAGTGTAGCAGGCATTCTGATCTTACCCTGGTCAGTCAGTGTTCTTTGCACTATACCGTGTTCCAATATATTGTGAGAATACATTTCTGTCTGATACTCTTGTTGGTACTAGAGCATTTGAAGAAAACACTTCCATCTCCCTATTAGACAGTCTCCCTCCAAAAACCTCCAAAGCAGCATCTTGCCATCTCTGTACCCATCTGTCGTTTTTCTATAACACACTCACTGCTGGTGTGTTTATCTGATATCATTTTCCACTTCCTCCAGACTTCCAGAAACAATACTTAGTTTCTTATCTCCCAGTAGTATATTTTCATCCTGTTACCATAAACCAGAACCTTTATTTACATCTGTTCTCCAATATTGCTACCCATTCTTACAACAGTTCCATTAATACCTTGTGAACAGTTCATGATGACTCAAACATGACAAAGATTAGGGAAATTTATTTTCTATTTTAATTCCCACACCAATGAGCCACATTAGGGAAGGTTGGTTCCTTTGCATCTTCTCTCTTGAGATCACTGGTGTGGCAGTGGGTGGGGGTGGGTGTATCATGACTTGTAAGCCACTAGGCTCCCGTGGGGCATAGTCATCTAAGAAACACCATTCATTTAGAGTAATTATTTAGCCAACAATGTGTTTGATTCTGTTTTAGACATTATAAACACAGCAGTAGACAATCCAGACAAAACCCTCCAACTTTGAAGCTTGTGTTTCAATTAAAAAGTAAATAAAATGTGAGAGAAATTAATAAAAGTATAACATATGTTTATGATAATAACCAGAAAGAAAGTTAAGCAGGGAAGTCCCACAGGGACAGAGTTAAGGCCAACTGCAGAAGCCACATCTGGCTTCCTGGAGGAAATGGACTGAGAATAGATTGGGGGCTTTGTGGGTTGAGTGCAGCAAATATTTAGGGTAAAAAAAGGAGAGAAAAAAATGTGCAAGACAAACCAGGTCTGAAAAGAGGTGGAGAAGAATTTAACTTATTTGAATGAGAGAAATAAAGATGAATAAAGATGAATTTGAATAAAGATGTGAGAAACATAAAATCAAGTCATATCAAAAAGAGTGCTGAGAAACTTTACCTACCATCCCAGTCAGGGAGTCAAGTCTAACAAGGTGTTTCCAGATGTTTTTGGTACTGACAGTAGGGTGTCAGAGCACTGTGAGGCAGCCCTCTGACCCTTCCTCCTTGTGTCCCTCCTCTCTTTCTCTGCCCTTTCTTTTTCTCCTCCTTCCATCTCCCTTTTTCTCCTCTTCCTCACTCTTTGCTTCCTCCATTCCTTCCCTCTCTCTTCCAACTCCCTCAACCTCCATCAGTCTCTCCACTTCTCCCTCCTCTGTCTCTCCCTCCTCCAATCTTGCTTTTCTTCCCTTGTTTCTTTCTGTTTTATGTTTCCCTAACCACCAAAAATGTACTTGGGCACCAAGGATTCCCTGTGATTTATGTGAGGAAATTAAAGAAATAAGCAAGTCAGCTTTTGGCATTTTCTTTTTTGGACTGACTGGAAGTAGTTTATTAAATATTTTGGAAGGCAGGACTAGAAAAACACACTCTAATTGAGGCTTTCCAGACACTTTTTCTGAATTCTTTCTGGAGGCAGCCTCATCCTCTATCACCTAATGCCAGTAAATCTCCTTTGGTGACCGTCTTTGTAGCTTCATTTGATCTGAGCTTAGTTAAATGGTTGAATATTCCCTGAAAGGCAAAAGGCAATGCAGTGCATAACAGTTTCACACTGCTAACAGCTACCTTCCCCAGAAAAGAAATCCTGGACGGCCTGAAGTGAAGAGGCCTAGATTAGACAGCCAAAATTATAGATCGTGTTTTCTCAATATACATCTTGTCTGTAGCAAGACAAAGCAACTAAAACAATTTTATTGTACTAGAAGAACATTTTGTGTACAGGATGTTCTTTGAAAAAAATAGCTCTTTTAGTGCCTAAGTCTTTGAATGTTTCACTAATGATTTTGATTTTGAGCCTTAGTCTCTTGAAATTCCTATAGTTTTCCCTGACTTCAACAATTCAAAATACAATTTTAAAGATGAAACTCTGCATGGCAGCTCCATGGAATGGAAACACAAGACCTGAAAGTCTTGTGAAACTCTAACTCACTCAGTAGGGATGTGGGTGTGGCTGAGTGCATATTAGCTCCTGTCTTTCAAGCTCTATCTGGACAGCTGAATAATTTTCCCCCTTTATTCTTCTCAGATTCTGTGCATAGAGGCATTTTATATTGGGGGTGGGGTGGGGGAATGAAGAGGTGTCAAATGAACTACCAACATGTGGAATGACAACTGCATTTGACAGACTGAGTAAGTAACTCATAGTCAATGTGGAAATACAAGTCAACAAATTAGAAAGTGACCATCTGAAAAGTGTGGTCTGATAATTGCTTAAAGGCACTAAGTTCAGTGTCTCCTTGTTTCTATTACATTTTTTTTTCTTTTCCTGGAAAAAAATTCCATGTGTTTCCTAATATATAAAACAGAAAACCAAACAAATCCAGAAGGAAAAAAAAAATAGCAAAAAGCACTACAGGTGTGGTTACGCCTCTTTTTTGGAAATTTGGCCTTCTTAAAAGTTGTCAATTTTAGGGGGCTGGAGAGATGGCTCAGAAGTTAAGATCACTTGCTGCTAATCCAAAGGTCCTGAGTTCAATCCCCAGCAACCATGGTGGCTCACAACCATCTACAATGAGGTCGGGTACCCTCTTCAGGTGTGCAGGCATACATGCAGACAGAACACTGTATAAATAATAAATAAATCTTAAAAAAAAAGTTGCCAATTCTAAACTTTTAAAAAGCTATCTCCATGAGGATTAAATAAAGCATATTTTATACAGTGTAAATTTAAAGATTTTGGAGGGTTTTTTTTTTCCATTTATTAATGGAGGTGGGGGCAGAGATTAATGGCAGGCCTCAAATTCACAGACTCTGCCTGCCTCTGTCTTCCTGAGTGCTGGGATTAAATTGTGGGCCACCAACCTGGCTATCTTCACCTTATTTTTTGAGTTAGAGTTTCTCACTGAACCTGAAGCTAATTGATTTGACTAGGTTGTCTAGCCAATGAGCAAACTCCAGAGATTGATCCTCCAAGTTCTGGATTAGAGACCTACTCCTGTACTTGGTTTATATGTGGGTGCTAGGGATCTGAACTCAGGTCCTTATACTTGTGTGCCAAGCACATAACTGGCTGAGGCAGCTCCCCAGATCCTCAGATATTTTAGTTTTAATTGTAGATACTGAGAGGCAAAATTACTAAAAAGTACACAATTCTTTTTTTATTAAATTTTTATTTTTTTATATTAGTTACAGTTTATTTACTTTGTATCCCAGCTGTAGCCCCCTCCCTCATCCCCTCCTAATCCCACTATACCACCCTCATCTCCTCCCTGCCCCTCTCTGAATCCACTGATTGGGGAGGTCCTGCTCCCCTTCCATCTAACCCTAGCTTATTAGGTCTCTTCAGGACTGGCTGCAATGGCCTAGCAAGGCTGCTCCTCCCCCCTGGGGGGGGGGTAGGTCAAAGAGCCAGCCATTGAATTCATGTCAGAAATAGTCCCCATTTGGACACTGAGCTGCCATGGGCTACATCTGAGCAGGGGTTCTAGGTTATATCCATGCATGGTCCTTGGTTGGAGAAACAGTCTCAGAAAAGACCCATGTGCTCTGATATATTTAGTCGTTGTGGAGCTCCTGTCCTCTCCAGGTCATACTAACTCCCCCTTCTTGCATATGATTCCCTGCACTCTGCCCAAGATTTGGTTATGAGTCTCAGCATCTGCTTTGATACACTGCTAGGTAGTCTTTCAGAGGCCCTCTGTCCCGTTACTTGTTTTCTCCTACTGCCAATGTCCATCCCATTTGTCTTTCTAAGTGAAGATTGATCATTTTACCCTGGGTTTTCATTCTTGTTTATCTTCTTTAAGTGAACATATTTTAGTAGGTTTATCCTCTTATAGGTCTAGTGTCCACTTATAAGTGAGTATATACCGTGTGTGTCTTTTTGCTTCTGGGATACCTCACTGAGGATGATCTTTTCTAGATCTCACCATTTGCCTGAAAATTTCATGATTTCCTTGTTTTTAATTGCTAAGTAGTATTCCATTGTGCAAATGTACCACAATTTCTGTATCCATTCCTCAACTGAGGGGCATCTGGGTTGTTTTCAGCTTCTGGCTATTATGAATAAAGCTGCCACAAACATGGTTGAGCAAACGTCCTTGAGCATTTTTGGATATATGCCTAGGAGTGGTATAGCTGGATCTGGAGGAAGCCTTATTCCTAATTGTCTGAGAAGGTACCAGATTGATTTCCAAAGTGGTTGTACAAGTTTACATTCCCACCAGCAATGGAGGAGAGTTCCCCTTTCTCCACAACCTCTCCAGCATGTGTTGTCACTTGAGTTTTTGATCTTAGCCATTCTGATGGTTGTAAGGTGAAATCTCAGGGTCGTTTTGATTTGCATCTCCCTGATGGCTAAGGATGTTGAGCATTTCTTTACATGTTTCTCTGTCATTCTATATTCCTCTACAGAGAATTCTGTTTAGCTCCATACCCCATTTTTTAATTGGATTGCTTTTGTTGCTTTTTAACTTCTTTAGTTCTTTATATATTCTGGATATTAGCCCTCTGTCAGATATAGGGTTGGTGAAGATCCTTTCCCAGTCTATAGGATGTCATTTTGTTCTGATGACAGTGTCTTTTGCTTTACAGAAGCTTTTCAGTTTCATGAGGTCCCATTTATTGATTGTTGCTCTTAGAGCCTATGCTGTTGATATTCTGTTCAGGAAGTTGTCTCCTGTGCCAATGAGTTCTAGACTCTTCTCCACTTTTTCTTCTAACAAGTTTAGTTTGTCTCGTTTTATGTTGAGGTCTTTGATCGACTTGGACTTTAGTTTTGTAAAGGGTGATAAATATGGATCTATTTGCATTTTTCTGCATGTAGATATCCAGTTGGACCAGCACCATTTGTTGAAGATGCTGCCTTTTTTCCATTAAATGATTTTGGCTTCTTTGTCAAAAATCAAGTATTCATAGGTGTGTGGGTTTACTTCTGGGTCTTCTATTCAATTCCATTGATCCACCATTCTGTTTCGATGCCATACCGTGCAGTTTTTATTACTCTTGCTCTGTAATACAGCTTTAGATCAGGGATGGAGATACTTCCAGACAATCTGTTTTTGTACAGGATCGTTTTGGAAATTCTGAGTTTTTTGTTTCTCCATATGAAGTTGAGAATTTTTCTTTCAAGGTCTGTAAAGAATTGTATTGGTGAGGGCCTTCAAAAGGCTCTATACTGTAGGGTAGATACTATCAAAGCAGATACTGATACTTATGGCCAACCTTTGGACAGAGTGCAGGGAACTTTATGAAAGAAGTAGGAAATAGACCTAGAGAGGACAGGAGCTCCACAAGGAGAGCAAAAGAACCAAAAAATCTGGGCACAGGGGTCTTTTCTGAGACTGATACTCTAACCAAGGTCCATGCATGGAGATAACCTAGAACCCCTGCACAGATGTAGCCCATGGCAGTTCAGTGTCCAAGTGGGTTCCATAGTAATGGGAACAGGGACTGTCTCTGACATGAACTGATTGGCCTGCTCTTCGATCACCTCCCCTGAGGGGGGAGTAGCCTTGCCAGGATACAGAGGAAGACAATGCAGCCACTCCTGATGAGACCTGATAGACTGGTCAGAAGGAAGTGGAGGAAGACCTCCCCTATCAATGTACTGAGGGAGGGGCATGGGTGGAGAAGAGGGAGGGAGGGTAGGATTGGGAGAAGAGAAGGGAGGAAGCTAAAGGGAGATACAAAGTGAATAAATTGAAATTAATAAAAATTAAAATTAAAAAAAGTGGAAAAATTGTGTTGGTATTTTGATGGTAATTGCATTGAATCTGTAGATTGCTTTTGGCAGAATAGCCATTTTCACTATGTTAATCCTACTGATCCATGAGCATGGGAGATCTTTCCATCTTCTGATATCTTCTTCAATTTCTTTCTTCAGAGACTTGCAGTTTTTTTCAAACAGGTCTTTCACTTGCTTAGTTAGAGTCACACCAAGATACTTAATGTTATTAGTGGCTGTTGTGAAGGGTGTTGTTTCCCTAATTTCTTTCTCAGCCCTTTTGTCTTCGGTATACAGGAGGGCTTCTGATAATTTTGAGTTAATTTTGTGTCCAGCCACTTTGCTGAAGCTTTTCATCAGCTGAAGGAGTTCTCTGGTTGAATTTTAGGGGCCTCTCATGTATACTATCATATCATCTGTGAATACTGAAACTTTGACCTCTTCCTTTCCAATTTGTATCCCCTTGATCTCCTTTAGTTGTCTTATTGCTCTAGTTAGGACTTCAAGTACTATGTTGAAGAGATATGGAGAGAGTGGGCAGCCTTGCCTTGTTCCTGATTTTAGTGGGATTGATTTAAGTTTCTCTCTGTTGAGTTTTAGGATGGCTATAGGCTTGCTGTATAATGTCTTTACTATGTTTAGGCATGTGCCCTGTATCCCTGATCTCTTCAAGACTTTAAACATGAATGGGTATTGGATTTTGTCAAATGCCTTTTTGGCATCTAAGGAGATGATAATGTGGTTTTTCTCCTTCAGTTTGTTTGTATGGTGGGTTACATTGATGGATTTCTGTATGTTGAACAAACCCCTGCATGCCTGAGGTGAAGCCTACTTGGTCACGGGGGATGATATCTTTTATGTGTCCTGGATTTGGTTTGCAAGTATTTTATTGAGTATTTTTGCATCGATGTTCATAAGAGAGATAGGTCTGAAGTTCTCTTTTTTTTTGGGGGGGGTCTTTGATTTAGGTATCAAGGTGACTGTGGCTTCATAGAATGAGTTTGGTAATATTCCTTCTGTTTCTATTTTGTGAAATAGTTTGAAGAGAATTGGAGCTAGCACTTCTTTGAAGGTATGGTAGAATTCTGTGCTGAAACCATCTGGCCCAGGGCTTTTTTTTTTTTTTTTTTTTTTTTGGAAAGGAGACTGTTAATGACTGCTTCAATTTCCTTGGGGGATATAGGACTATTCAGTCTTTCTACCTGATCTTGACTTAATTTTGATAGATGGAATCTATGAAGAAAATTGTCCATTTCCTTTAGATTTTCAAATTTTGTGGCGTATATGCTTTCGTAGTATGACCTAATAATTGTTTGGATTTGCTCAGTATCTGCAGTTATGTCGCCCTTTTTAGTTCTGATTTTGTTAATTTGGATAGTTTCTCTCTGCCTTTTAGTTAATTTGGCTAAGGATTTATCTATCTTGTTGATTTTCTCAAAGAAAACAATTATTTTAAACAGGGTCTCTATTGAACTATGGCTTATATTGATCTGCCTCAACCTTCTGAGTACCAGAGCTACAGGTATGCCTACTAAGGAAAGTGTTTCCTAACAGAGCATTTTACCGACTACAACAAGAAGAGATACTTTAAGTCAAAAAGTTTCCTTGGTGGTCCCTAACTTCTGTGATATTTGAAGTTTTAGGTTTATTGACTTGAAGACTTGACCTGCTACTTAGATTTTTCAGGCATTCCCTTTTGTGGTGATGGTGGGTGGGTTGAAGCAGCAAATGGCTAAGCATCATTTCTTTCCTGATTAGGCAGAGAACAGGTTCTTTGTACAGACAGAAGATTAGAGAGTCACCTGGAGAGGAGTAGATATGAAGAGAGGGTAAAAGAATTTCTCCATATTTCAATCCTCAGGAGGGGATCAGTATGGTAGGAAAGTGACAGGGAACAATGGAGACATCAGTGCTGAGCCCCACATCCTGGGAGAAAAGAAGAACCTGGCTACGACAGAGTCATAACTGGCAAACCCAGGTCCTAGAAGAGGCAGCTACAGCTACCCTGCAGGATGCATTGGATCCGGAGCCTTCCAGCCTGGATAATGTTTTCCCGGAAGGTAAGAAGTTGCTGAACATCACACAGATGACCACTGTGTCTTGAATAGATCTGCACAGGATGCAGAGTGGCTTCTGTTTAGAGTAGGACCTCACTAAGGCTCAATGAGTGTAAGGGAGAGGTATAGTGTAATATGATACATGAATTATGTGAAGAGGAGACAGGCATATGATTAGGAAACAGAAAGGGACACCTTTGCAACATCCTAGAAACTTCTGTAAAAGTCAAATGAACAGGGTTTATCTGTGAATTAAGTTTGTGCAACAGGAGTACATCTAGTCTATGCCCAGATCCATGCTGCAACTCTGACACAAGTGACCTTTGAGAAGTCTCTCTGAAGATTTCCTTGTTCAATGAAGCACTTGTTTCCAAAAAACCCACATTATTTGATGTTGAAAGAGAAACACCGGAGATGTAGTCTGAAACAAAAGCTTTTGGAGCAATAAAACCACTCTTACTTGTTTGTTAGGAGATAAAAGCACAAGGCCATTACTTTTCTAATTTGTTTCTTTCTCACTTTCTTTTTCATTTTTTATTTTTGGAAAAGGAACCATCCCTATTCCCAAACTTTAGAAAAAGAAAGCAGAAAGCATAGTAGCCTGGACACTGGAAAGAGAGGCAGAGAGGAGAGACATGTTCATCATCTTTATATATGAGTACATTCCTTTCATATCTCTCCCCACACACCATGAGTAAAAAGAGTCATGCTGTGGCTTTTTTAAGGACAACTTTCAGGTTGTCTGAGTTATATAGGAAAGTGTGGTTTTCTTCAGTGCCTACAATCACCTAGTGTCTGCTTTTTCTAGGGAATCCAATCAGTAAGATTGAGAACTGGCTGCATGGCTGTGGGTAAGTGCTCAAAAGCAAAGATGTGCCTGGCTGTGATGATGGACATGGTTCCTGTGAATTCAGAGACAAGGAAAAGAATGAGCATTGGTTTGGTGTGCAGGCATGATGAAAAGACTTGGAACTTGGGTCAGCTGGTGTTCCAGGCTGTAGTTCAAATGCAACTTGGGGCTGAGATGAAGTTCAGTAGGAAGGTTGAGAATCTAGGAGAGATCTGGACTAGAGCTAAGAGTACATGGAACTCTGCATCTGCTCAGGATCAAAGGGATGAGTGGCAGCCCCTTCCCATTGCCTTTCTGAATTCTGACGGCAGTTTTACATGGTGTGACAAAAAAAGGGGGAGATGGAGGTGGACCATTACTCCTCATGAGCAGAACACAGGAGGGCTCAGGGGCTTCAAAACCATGAAGAGTTCAGAGACTTTAAAGTATAATACAGCTTTTCTTGAAAATATTTTTAAAATAAGGCTCCCCTGAAAGGCAGTGCTAAGAAGTAATTATTTTGTGTTTTTTCCATTTATTTACAAAGGGTACTGTATTTCTTACCCTAATCTTAGTCAAAACTCATTGACTTTAATGTCCTTGTTTTTAATAGCTAAGTAGTATTCGATTGTGTAAATGTGCCACATTAGCCTTTATATAAGTGAATTGAAGCAGGAGATTACAAAAAGTATTGTGTTCCTCTAATTCTGACATGTGAAACTGGATGTTGCCAGATTTAAAAAAAGGGGGGGGGAACAAAAGAAAGAAGAAATAAACACACATGGAAGGAAGGATTGGCTGAGTTAATAGCCTTATGTTCTTGTCTAATCTCTTCAATCCCTGCTGAATAATGATTTAATTATGCATTTTTAGATATCTGTTTTAGGGTTACAATTTCTGTGATGAAATACCATTACTAAAGCAATTTGGGGAGGAAAAGATTTTGTGTTTTTGTTTTTGTTTTTGTTTTTTAGCTAATACTGTTACATCATGGTTCACCATCAAAATAATCAAGACAGGAACTCAAACAGGGCAGGAACCTGGAGGCAGAAGCTGATGTAGAGGCCATGAAGAAGTGTAACTTACTGACTTGCTCCTCATGTCTTGCTCAGCCTGCTTTCTTATAACACCCAGAATAAGAGGTAGCACCACCCATAGTGGGCTGGGACTTCCCCCATCAATCACTAATTAAGAAAATGCTCTACAGGTTTGCCTCCAGCCTGATCTTATGAAGGCAATTTTTTAAATTGAAGCTTCCTCCTCTCTGATGACTCTAGCTTATGTCAAGTTGACATAAAACTAGTGAGTAAAGTATCTAATTTTCTGAATGGCCTAAAGTGATGACAAGTAATATTTAATGTATGGTGTTTTGTTTTGTTTTGTTTTTACTTCAAGTGCACTGGAACACAGCTGAAATGAGTGAACTTCCAGAAACAAAGATTGTAAGCTCTACAAGTTACTCAAGTTCTAAAAATATAATAAACAAACCCTAAACTAAAGCTTAGGATGAAAATGTGACATGGCAAGTGAAAGCCTCCAAGATTTGAACATTATTATCATGTTACTACTTAAGCAACTGTAAGCAAATAAGCAAGTAAGCAAATAACTGAAAGTCTTTATGTCTTAAACTCCATAGTTGAAAGTAGCAGGCCAACAAACTTGTCAAAAGTTCAGTGATGTGACACATGTGTAAATGCTGTGGCTTTGTGATCATGTGTAAGTGATATTGAGGTGATGTGAACATGTGCTCCCAACTGCTTTGGAGTCTGGGGAAGAAGGATCATTTGAGTCTAAGACTTCAAGGCCAGCCTTGGATATATTGTAGAACTCTATTGAAAAATATAAAATAAGAGAAGAAGCTTAATAATTTTTAGGAACTTAACAAGAAAGTCTCCCTATCTATTGGCCTATTTATTTACATATGTTTATTGACCAGAAAAAGCATGCTCATCCATTTATGGATAGTGGTAGAAACTACTAGGGAGAAATAAAGTTGAAAGAATGGAAGCTAAATAATACATCAATTATATTTTTAATAATTTGATTGTTGCATATTATTTATTTCTTCTTTAATAAACGTCAAAATGTTTGCACACATAAAAATCGGCTGCCAGATACCAGTTTATCTGTCATAATTTTTTTCTGTGTTTTAAAACATTTTTAACATACCACATAGAAGCCAGTAAATATGCTTACCTTTGTTCTTGAAGGACAACTGCTAATACATTGAAAATATTTTCAAATTTGTCTATTTTTTATTCTCCTTTATATCTCTGCACTACATTCATGCACTGTTTGTGGATGTTTTAGTTAACAACGAGCTGTGTATGGTCCCCTAAAGCTAATCATCAGATAACATGTACGTAGAGCCCACATACTCACTGTAAAGTCTTTTGTTCCCAGGCTCAGTGCAGGGTGATTCTCAAAAACAGACAGTAAAATGCCTTCTAAGGTACAACCTGAGAACTATAGGATAAGTGTATTATATCTAAGTACTAGTAATAAAGTTTCTTTTGCAGAAATTAGGAGTTTAAACAGTGTCACTTTAATATAAATTTTATTGAAATGTAGCATACATATTAGTAGCATTTTTATTTTTACCTTAAAGTGTATTAAAGTTGCAAATCAAAACAACCCTTAGATTTCACCTTAGACCCATCAGAATGGCTAAGATCAAAAACTCAAGTGACAACACATGCTGGAGATTGCCAGTTATGAGTTCATTTCCATAGTTAAATATCTAAGATACTTCCAGAGTCCTCAGGTGAAGTACATTGCTGGACACAAACAAAAGGTTGACTTAATACTATCCCCATCAGATGCCCTTGAGCCTTTTTCTTTGCTAACTTAACTTTACCAATACTTCTTCACTCTGTCTGAGACTACATTCAAAGCATCAGTCATTGCTTCCATTCTAAAAATGTAGGGAAAGCAAGTACTGCAAAACTCAAAACATATCAGTGCTTCAAATAGGCTTAGATGATAATAAAAATCAAGGCATCAAAATTCTCTTTTGGGGTTCTTATTTTCACTCAAAAAGGAATTTAAAAATAGACTCAGAAGGAAGCTTAAGTCCCATTTTCTTAGAGTTTGAGGTAAAATGGCAAGCATGCTATAAATCATGGCAGCTGCTGGGTAGATGAAGTTAGAAAAGAAAAATTAATGCCTTTTAAGAGTTATTTCTTTTATTTTTGAGATTATAAGATATTTATATCATTTCTCCTTCCCTCTTTTTTCCAAACTATCACATATAACCCTCCTTCCTCTCACTCAAATTCACAGCCTATTTTTACATTAATTGTTGTTACATGCATATATTTAATATAAATGTAAGAATATATATATATTTTAAATATAATCACATCAGTCTGTAATGTTATTTGGATGCATGTTTTCAGAGCTGATCTTTGATATTGGATGACCATTTGGTATGTTCTTCCTTCGAATAAACTATTTTTCCTACTCTCAGCATTTCTTAGTTGTTGTAGTTCTTTGCATAGGGTTAAGTCTCATGGGCTTTTCTCCATCCACTTTGGTATGTCTATTGGAGTTGTCCTTGTTCAGCTCGTGTTTAGACAGTCATACTGGTGAGACTTTATGTGTGTAGCTTCTGACATTCCTAGGAGACACAGTCTCCACAGTCTCTCTCCTTGTTCCTCTAGCTCTTACAATCTCTGTGCTCCATCCCTGAGCCTTAGTTGTGTTGCAGATATATAATTTGGGACTGTGCTCCAACATTCTGCATTTTTATTGGTTGCAGTTTTCTGCAAAAGTCTCCATCTTTTGCAAAAAGAAGTTTCCTTGACAATTACACTATTCTGTGAATATAAAGGCAAATACTTAAGGTGTAATTAGGGATTATGTTGGTTATAGGTTCTCTTCCACAGTCTGTGACTTCACTAACCCTGGGTAGTTTTAGATTTTACTAGCCTTGGATAGGTTTCTAGTATCAAACATGATTTCCCTCTTGTTGAAGAGATCTCAAATCAAATTTGAGATCTATTGGATACTGCTGAGATATGTGTGTCACTATTACACCTTTAGGGTTATCCTGCAGTTGAATGTTGGTTACTATGCATTCTTTGGAAACTTGCTTGGCACCTTCCTGTACCATGAAAGCTAGTCCTCAGGGAGAAGGCTTTCATGTCAGTTCCAGCTCAAGGGCCTCTGGGCTCTCTATCTGAAGTAGCTGGTTTCTCCAGCAGTTAGGATTTACCTTATATCTCTGAGCAGGAGGAAACCAAGGTCAATAGCAATAGTTTGTAATATTTTGGGAGTCTCATGGACAGCTTTGTCCAAAAACTCAAAAGAGGGCTTCTCATGCCTGGTGTTGGAGTCTTTGTTAGATGGTCTTTTGCTCATGAAGGGAGCATTTTATACATAGACCTGTATGTATTATCATTTTTAAGATGTTTTAAGACCATCTGTTGTTGATTATTAATTTTTAATATTGATTTATCTTTCAGTTAAGCAGTGGTTATTCCTAAATCAGCTATATACCCAAATCACCACACAGAGACTAGGATTTACTTAATTAACCTAGAGCACAATGCTGGGCAATGATTGCTCCATCTTAAACCTCCAAGCCTGCATAGCTTCCTCCCATTCAGATTTTCCAACATTATACTTGCTTTTAGTCATAGCTGAGGTCTGATGCATCTCTCCTCATGGTTCCAAGTCCTGTCCTGCTGATCTCTGCTCTCCCACTCCTCCTGCTTGCTTTCTTTTCCTCCCCTCCGGACCAGGATGTCCCACTCTATTCTCTCCATTGCACAGCATTGGCTGGTTGTTTTATTGAAAATACAGAGAACAAATGGTGGCATGTTTACATAAACTTGAGACAGGTGATGCTTAGAATAAGTATCACAATGAAATGTCCAGATTGAAACCAGATAGTGGGGTAGAGAAATCAGCATTTGAATGAAAAGGGTAAATTGTATATATTCCACAAGAACATTGTATACATTCCACAACAACCATCCCTTAGCATGTCCTCAGGTGAATCAGGAAGAATTAACTTTCCATTACTAAGCCCCAAAGAAGCCTTGATACCTCTGTCTTTTGATATAGCAATTTAGATCCTAAGAAAAAGCAGTTATGGCATTTCCCTTTCTAGGGTTACTGGGAAAAGTGGAAGTCTAAAACTAATTATGAGGAAAGGGTTATCTTCTATGGTCTCCAAAGGTAGTAATGCCTGAAGTAATACTTAAAAATAAAATGATAAGATAAGACATAGTTTAGGCAGAAAAATTCAAGAGTCATGAAAAGGAGAATAATGCTGTTCCTTTTTTTTTTTCCTTTTTTTTCTAGTTTCTACTCTGTCCTAGTATTTCTGATTTTCATATACATTCAGCTTTCTGTGTAGCAAGAACCAATTTTGTATTCTGAAAGACTCCAACCTGTGTTATTTCTTCCAGGAAGTGACTGTAAAAATTAGGCATTTTCCCCATTGACTAGTGTTGGAGACAAATTAAATAATGACCATCAGGTGCACAACAGATTTTATATGAAAGAGGTTTATTAGATGGAGATGAAGAGAGAGAGAGAGAAGGGAGAGCAGGACATAATAGGGGGAAAGAGAGAGGGGTGCCCAACAGAGGAAGGGGAGAGGGCAGGGAGCCAAGAGAGGCCAAGAGGGAGCAAGAGGCAAGAGAGCAAGAGGCAAGAGAGAAACCACATGTTAGGTTGCTCCCTTTAAGGGGCAAGGTAACCATGCCTTCCACGTGTGGACACCTGGATGATGACATTATAGGTTGCTAGGCAACCCAGAAGGCGGTACCTAAGTACTAGTACTTAGATGTTAGGTGCCTAACAACTAGTACTTAATTGGAATTAGACTTGACAAGTCACTGAATACATATGTTGCATTGTTGATTACAGAAGTTGCACTGCTACTTAGAAAAAGTGATTTTTTTTTTAAAGAAAGAATGTTTTGGAATTAAGGTTTTTGTAACCTAAAATTTTTCACATTTTTCTTCTGTTAATAATTATATTATCACCCAAAGAAGCTAAGCAAGAAGAAGGACCCTGGGTAAGATGATCAGTCCTCACTCAGAAAGGCAAATGGGGTGGACATTGAAGAGGGTGGAAACAGGAAACAGGACAGGAGGCTGCCACAGAGGGCCTCTGAAAGACTCAAAGCAGATGCTGAGACTCATAACCAAACTTTGGGCAGAGTGCAGGGAATCTTATGAAGGAAGGGAGAGATAGAAAGACCTGGAAGGAATAGGAGCTCCACAAGGAGAGCAACAGAACCAAAAAATCTGGGCACAGGGGTCTTTTCTGAGACTGATACTCCAACCAAGGACCATTCATGGACATAACCTAGAACCCCTGCTCAGATGTAGCCCATGGCAGCTCAGTGTCCAAGTGGGTTCCTAAGTATTGGGAACAGGGACTGTCTCTGACATGAACTCAGTGACTGGCTCTTTGATCACCTCCTCCTGATGGGGGAGCAGCCTTACCAGGCCACAGGGGAAGACAATGCAGCCAGTCCTGATAAGACTTGATAGGCTAGGGTCAGATGGAAGGGAGGAGGACCTCCCCTATCAGCGGACTTGGAGAGGGGCATGGCAGGAGATGAGGGAGGGAGGCTGGATTGGGAGGGAATGAAGGAGGAGGCTACAGCTGGGATACAAAGTGAATAAACTGTAATTAATATAAAAATTAAAAAATAATTGTATTATTGTGTAATTTAATATGTAAATTTTGAGACGCCAAGACTGAATCCCAAGTGCTCTGATCCCAGCTCAAGGTCTTTTATTGGTTAATTTGCTCGTCTTGTTCTGCCCAGTTCACGAACCCCAAAAGACCAGGAATAAACAGACTCCGCTGTAAATACATGAGGTTCTTGTTATTGTAAATTACAAGCTGCAGCTTGGGCCCACACACTCCCACTGCTGAAGCGGTAGGAGCCGAGTGCCCTGCATCCAGGTTAGTTGGGTGATTTAAAGATTCTGGTCCATCCCAGCATGCCCAAGGCAGGGGCGATCCCTGCCTGGCAAGCATCTATTGGTCAAAATGCTATATTTTGAATCGATTGGCTATAGGAAGGTTCCCAGACCATAATGACCTGGTGTCCCTCCCTAGGGGGATGGTCCAGTTTCCTAGCAACTGTATCTCTAGTGGGTGGGGAAAGAATGCAGTGAGGTGGCTCTTCCCCTCAGGGCATTACTAGACTTCTTTACGTACCTACTTCAGGTCTTAATAATAGCTGCTAATTTATCTTTTGGTATCTCATTCTATTTCAAACAAAAAAATTATTTTGTTTGTAAAACTGTTGCTGCTTCCTACTATCTATTATACTGATTTCCTTTTGTTTTTCTTGTCAAGATGGTGAATGGGTGATAAACTACCATTACAAAATCTCAAAATATGTAGCCAGGATGCAGTTTCTTCTGTTTTCTGAAGGATGTGGTATTCTAGCAAGAACATGAATTATAGAAAAGTGAAGAGATATGGGTAGATGCAGTGAATTGACGAAAGCCCGAGACATTGACATTTGTTTATGTTATATGGAAATTATGATATCAGAAATTATCAAAGTCTAACTTTTAAATCACTAGGAAGTGATGGAAATAATGGTATCAAAAAACTCTGTCTTACACATGGTATGTACTCACTTACAAGTGGATTTTAGCTATATAGTACAAGATAAACATACTTCAAGGCACAGACCCAAAGAGGATCCAAGGGAGGATGCAAAAATCTTACTCAGAAGGGGAAATATAATAGACAGAGGTAATGGTTGAAGAGTGGAAACAAGGTAGGAGAGGAAACACAGAGAGATATGAAGGTGGAGATCAGACCTGGTGAGAGAATCTGTGGGTGAGGACATCTCTCTGACAAACTTGAGACCTAAATCAGGGTAGGCTCCTGAAGGATATGAGAGGGGCTCTAGCAGAGACTCCTAGTAGCAGGGACCATAGAGATGGAAGAGGACACTCTCTAACTAGACAAGTAGAGGGAGGGGAACACCAACCCACCTACAAAAACTGCAACTCAAAATTCACCCTGCCTACAAGATGTGCGGGGATAAAGAGAGAGCAGACATAGCAGAGACTGAGGGAAGGTCTAACCGATGCCTAACCCAATCCATGACCTGCCCCACAGGAGAGAACCAACTCCTGATACTATTAATGATACTCTACTATGCTTGCAGACAGGAGTCAAGCAGAGTTGTTCTCTGAGAGGCTCCACCCAGCAGCACCTCAAAACAGATGCTGAGACTCACAACCAAACATTGGGAGAGGCATAGAGCCCTGTGGAAAAGGGGGGGAGGGGCAGAGGAAGAAAAGAACCTGGAGGAGGTGATAAGAGCTTCACAAGAAGACCAACAGAGAAGACTAACCAAGGCCAAGAAGGGCCTACCAAGGCTGAAGTACCAACTAAGGACCTTGCATGCACTGGACCTAGGCCCCCTATGAAGATGGCAGCTCAGGCCTCATGTGTGCTCCCTAGTAAGCGGAGCCAAGGCTCTCTCTGACATGGACTCTCTTGCCAGCTTCTCAATTACTTTTCCCTGGAGAGACTGCCTTGTCAGGACACAGGGAAAGAGGACACACTCAACCCTTATATGACTGGGATGTGTGAGAAGGAGTGCTCCAATTTTCTGAGAAATAGGGAAGAGGGATGCGGAAGAGGGAGAGAGGATAGGACTGGGAGGTGAGGAGGGATGGGCTATGACCAGGATGTAAAGTGAATTATTAATTATTTTTTAAAGCTGTCTTATTAACATATTCCTCAGTTTTGCTTCTGTTTTGTTTTGTTTGTTTGTTTTTCCTATTTTGATAAAAGCTGATGAACCATTGCAAAACCACCTTCAGGCAATGCTGCCATAACAACAGTAGCACATTTAGAAATACAACACATTCCAATCTCAGATCCTCATGACTACGTCTATGAACCTGTCAGTAAATTAACCACAGTCTAATTGTCTGCAATACAAAAGCAAATTCAGTAGTGCTGATTTTCACTGGAAAAATTATGTCACCATGTGGGAGTTATTTGAAGAAAAGCAGTTGGAAAACCTAATTATATTTTTGGTTTTAGAGACACTGAAGGGGGACTTTCTGAAGAAGCAGGACAATCCAACTATAATGGTGAGCTGTTCTATTTTCTTTTCTACTTGGATGCTGTACCTCTCTCTCTCTCAGTGTGTGTGTGTGTGTGTGTGTGTGTGTGTGTGTGTGTGCTTCCGTGTGTGTTTATATATCCACATTTATGTATCTTTTGGGAATATGAGTGTCTTTAGTTTCTGAAAACTGCCATTTATTTGTTATAGAGCAGTCTAGAAAGTACAAAAAGAAGTTCTACCTAACAGCACATGTTCCCTAATACTTATTGATTACCTGTTGGTGGTTGCTTTGCTAATAGCTACTATTAGAGAATAACCTTGTAAACTATATGCATTTGCTTGTCCCTGAGTGTGGTATGTACCTTCATGTGTTAACTACTTGGCAAGGGTTGTGTACATGATTATGTGCAACAAAGTACACAGATAACTTATAAATGGATGTATATAATGTTGAATCAAAACATGACTTTGATTGCTGATGTAAAGCTGGGGGAGGTTTGTGAACACGTAGCTATCTAGCATGTTTGTATAGTTATGTGAGTGCAAGATCATGATTAGATGTTCAAGTGTGCAGTTTGTATTTTCTCTCTCTCTCTCTCTCTCTCTCTCTCTCTCTCTGTGTGTGTGTGTGTGTGTGTGTGTGTGTGTGTGTGTGTTGTGTTCTGGCTTTATTTTCTGCAACTTTTGTGTGATTTTTTTGGTAGGGTACTCTAATCATGGGACAAGTTTTGAAGATGACTTGAGTCTTGGAGCAGATGGTGAGTGGCACAGCTGAATGATATTGGGATTAGTAAAGAAGGATAGCATGGTATGATTTAAGACTACAATAGAAAAAAAACTTAAATAATCAGGGTCTTTCTGGGATCCTATTTAGATGGAAAGAATAGTTTGGTTTTCTTGTTTGTTTTGACATAAGATAAACACAGAAAGTACCCCCTGTACTTTCTGTTAATATTTAGAAATATTTCTTTATCTACTAATTATGATTCCTGGCAGTCTTTTCATAGTACTTGGAGACAATATCAGAGTACCTTAATATTTATCTCCATGACTCTTTTCTCTATTAAGAGCCCAAAGAACCAAAGAAGTTTGAGAGCTTCTTCCTCCTCTTTCTCCTACTTCATCTTTATGTTGGGTATCAGACCCAGTGGTCCATCCTGCTAGGCAATTGCTCTATCACTGAGCTACATCCTCACCCCTGAGAAGTGGTTTTAAGTGGCATATTTTGCTGCAGAAGGATATGAGATTAAATAAAAGATAGAAGCACTGTCTTTTCCCAGTGTCTCCAGATACTCGTAAGATGGGCAGCTATGTAATGGGTAAACCATGTGACAGGCAGGAAAGAGATGCTAAAGACTGGAGTGATCCTGACCCCAGGTCAGAGGCTCTTAACTAGACCTCAGTTACGGATCAGAAGTTCAGACTGCAGGCCAGGTGTCCTCTAACATGTCTGCTGCACTTTTTAAGCTGTGTTTAGTGATATTTATCTGTACCACTGAGGGAAACAGTGGAGCAACTTTATGGATAGAGAAACAGCATGGGTGCTATCTATTTTCCTTTCTAACTTGTTTTTGGCTTGTTTTGTTTCTATCCAGCCACAGTACTGTCCATCAATGGAAACTTCTTCTCTAGGTAAGTATAAAGTGTAGACAATTTGAATGATGTCACCCAAGGATACAATGGACTGGTGGAAGTTACATAGTCAGAAACTTTAAGCAAAGAGCTAAAAATAAACAGTAAAGAGGAAGGCTTTCTAACCAGCAAAGGAAGACATAGTCTAGGCTTCCTCAGCACAGGAAAAATATGCCCAGTAGGGGAAGCTTGAGGCCAGAGTGTAGATTAGAAACTGGAGTTGAATGACATCAAGTTTCATCTCTTTAGGAATTCCCTCCAGACACCCAGGCCTTGCCAGTTACTTGATCTTGGCTGCAGTTTGGCTTCCAGCAACATGACTGGTGGAACCAACAAAACCACTTCAAGGTAAGTAGTAAGTTTTGGAAGCTTAGGTTCATTGAGGGATAAGAGAGTGTGGCTCTGCATACTGGAGCTTATATGCATTTTCTATTTACAAGCAATAAATGTGATGATGTTTATTCCAAGATGAGGAACAGATGAAGAGGAACCTTTTCAGAAATGGATGCTATGTATGAAGCACAGGAACCTCCTTCCACTGAGATATAGTAATATCATGGTACCTAGGCCTATAATAGGTGTTCAATAAACAGTGTGTATTTTTTTTTAAGCAATACAAAGTTTCGTTCAGTCCAAGCATTAATTGTTTGGAACTTGCAAAGCTGAAGCAGAGTTTGTCTTGAGGGTCTTGACTATTCCACGTAATGGACAATATTCACATGCAAATAAATATAAAGCAAGATAGAAAGTGATAGTATTAGTGGGCTATAATGAGAATGTCAGAAATTTGAGGACAAAATTTTCATGTAACTAACCCTGCCTACATGGAATTCAATTAAATGGGAATTATGAAAGTACTATTCAGGTGTTGTATTAGTCAGAGCTCTCTAGAGTAATTGAACTTATAGAATGAATCTATCCCTATATATAGAAGGGGTATTTATTAGAATCACAGACTGTGGTTCAACTAATCCAACAATGGCTGTCTGTGATTTAAAAGTCCAATAATCAAGTAGTTGCTCAGTCAGGAGGCAGGATGTCTCAGCTGGTCTCTAGTATATTCTGGAATACTAAAGAAGTCAGCTCTAATGCCATTGAAGGAATAGACTTGCTAAGGAGGCAAGAGCAAGCTGACAAAGAACTAAAGTTTCCTTCTTCCATGTCCTTATATAGGTTTCCAGTAGAAGGTAGGGCCCAGATTAGAGGTGGGTTTTCCCAACTCAAAAAGTCTGGATTAAAGGTGTGTCTTCATACCTCAAAGAACTGGATTAGAAGCAGATCTTCCCACTACAAATTAAGCAAAAATTGCTTACTTGATGATGTAGCCCTTCGTTTTTAGGCTTTAGTTAATTGCAGATGTAATCAAGTTGACAGCCAAGAATAGCTCTCACAGGTGCTTAGGTGTTTTAAATTATTTTATTTTTGAGATTGTAATATAATTACATCATTTCACCTTCTCTTTCCTCCCTATAAATCCTCCTAGATACCCTTCCTTGCTCTCTTTCAAATTCATGTTACCTTTTTTTAAATTAACTGTGTGTGTGTGCCTTAATGCAAATAAAACCTGCTCAGTCTGTATAATATTACTTCTATGTATGTTTTCAGGGCTGACCATTTGATATTTGTTAACCAATTAGTATGCACATCCCTGTAGAAGATTATTTCTCCTACTCTCAGAATTCATTAGTTGCCTGTGCTTCTTTGAGTAGGATTGAGGTCTCATGGATTTTTCTTTATCCACTTACAATTTTTCTTCTCCACCTCAAGCCTTAGGTGTAGATATCGTGTTGTAGACATAGCAGATATATATGAGCTCCAAAACTTTGCATTTTGATTAATTGTAGTTTTCTGTAAATAATCTCCATTTGTTGCAAAGAGAAATTCTGTGATGAGACACAAAGACTGCACTTATTTGTGCATATAAAGCTAAATATTTATAATTCAGTTAGGAATTGTGCTAGTTTAGCAAGATAATTCTAACACTGAGTCATGGTTGTGATCAAGAAAATCATACATCGCAACTCACAGATAAGAAAATTTACAATGATGGAGATAAAAGGAGCATGGACATGGCAATACAAGGATAGGTTCAGGCACTTCACTGTCCACCAGGTAATTAATATGATGGCCCCAATTTTGACTATAACATCCTAGCATCTTTTTTAGAAAAGAATGATAATGACAGCCCAAGCCTTAAATAATCCAGACACCCTGCTCCCATTGTTCAAACACAGTTATTAAACACAGGTGTCAAGTAGATTCAGTATGGTGCCAGAATAAGTGTGTGCAGGATGGGGTGGGAAGGGGTAGTACTTGGTCTTTTGTGAAACATCATTTATCCAGATGAACAAAGTGCTAGAAAGGGGGATACCTTTCTAAACCAGGTACTAAATGTACCTAATTTCAGAGTTAGAATACAATAAGATCTGCTGTCTTTACACACTAATTTTTAGCTGTCTCACACATTTTCTAAGGCAAGTAAAGTGACAGATACACTTCAAAGCACCTGAAAGAGCCAGATCTATCACAGTATGCAGTTGGGAACTTACAAGTTAGCAATGCAGGCTTATTTCTTTGACTCTGTATTGCTCTTCATTATCAAAGTATTTCCATATTTCTTTAAATTTGTTTTCAGTTGTAGAAGCAGTTCAAAGCACTATGCTAATATTTGTTTTATAAACAGATCTGGAATCTGTATCTGCCTCAGATACAGAAATTAGGTTCAAATAGTGAAAGCTCTTTTCAAAGTCACAATAAATTGTAGAGAAATGCTTAGGAAAAAAATGCTAATATTGATACTATTATTAAATATTGTCCTAGTCCCTGTTCTATTACTGTGAAGAGATACCATGAGCAAAGCAATTCTTATAAAAGAAAACATTTACATGAGGGCTTGCTTATAGTTTCAAAGATGTGTTCTATTATAGTCGTGTTGTAAAGCCTTGCATCATGCATAGTGCTGGAGCAGTAGTCTAGAGTTACATCCTTATCCACAGGCTGAGAGAGAGAGAGAGCCTAGGCTTGGCATGGGTTTTGAAAACTCAAAGCCCACCTCCAGTGACATACTTCCTCTAACAAGGCCACACCTCCTAATTCTTCTAATCTTTTCAAATAGTAATACTCCCTGGTGTCTACATGTATATGAGACAATGGGGGCCATCCTTATTCAAAAGACCACAGATATTATGAATTCACATATGTCTCCAAGTTGGCCTTTGTACCAAAATTTCTTCTTTTCAGCATCTCAGAGATTTTGGACCAGGTACAAGAAGATGCAGAAGATGTTCTCTTCAGCCTGGGCTTTGGTCATGAGGACCACAAAGACACATCTCGTATCCCTGCAAGATTTTTTACCAACCCTTCTCAGGCCAAAGGCATTGACTTTCAGCTCTTCCTGAAGTCTCAGGTGCAAAGGATTGAGATGGAGGATCCCTGCCTGATGCTAGCCAGTGAGTGTTACTTCAGATCCATCCATATTCTTCCTTTCATCTGCAACAGTTCCATACTCTATTTTTTGTTAACTTTGTCCTTTGTTCCATTTTCATTTATATTTTTCTAAAATGAAGCACTTAATGTCTGCTTTTTTTTTTTTTCTCTCTCTTGAAAAAACAATCTTTAAGAAACTGGTGCCATTACTATTTTGCTTAGGTATAATCGTACTTCTGGCTAATTTATTGGGTTCTTTTTCCTACCATCCTTCTCCATCCTAATTCTTTCCAATGTCCCAATACTAGGTAAGAGAGAAAGAAGCTTAGAGGGGAAAAGAGTGTGTCAATATAATTAGACTACTGCCTGCTGATTAGGGGTGTCAAGGTCCTTGGAGCAAGTTTGATCTTCAGGATATAAAATTTCTTCTTCTCCTCATCTCTTTACTCATAACCACTTGACAAACGGCAACAACAGCAACCAACAGGAGCAGGGTGAACAGCAGCCTGGATCCTCAAGGGCTCTGGCATTTACATACTCTCTGAAGAGCTCCCAGATTCCAAACATGAACTCTCTTCAGCTGGCAGAATTACACCCCTGCCAGAGAATGAGACAAATTATAGTTAGCTGCTGTGGATTATCTGAAGCAGGCCCAAATCCCACATATGAGATTAAAACAAAGCCAATATATTTTTCATTTATTTATTATGTATACAATGCTTTGCCTGGATGTACACCTGCTCACCAGAAGAGGGCACCAGATCTCATTTTAGATGGTTGTGAGCCACCATGCGGTTGATGGGAATTGAATTTAAGGCCTTTGGAAGAACAGATAGTATTCTGAACCTCTGAGCCATCTTCCAGCCCCCATAACTGGGTTTTTAATGGAACCAAAATTTTCACTGTACTTAGATCTTTTGTACTTCAGCTGAACCAAATCAGCACAAAATTCTTTTATCCTATCCCATTTTAAAATCTCTTTGTTGGATTATTTACTGGTGATAGAAAGTCTGAAAGTCAAGAAAGAGATCTAAAAAGGAGGATCATCAGTGAATAACCTGTTATGTCTCTCTGAAATTAGAGCTTTGAGGAAGCTTTTGAGTGGACATGTTAAACATATAATTTGCCAATGAACTCCTAGAGTCATCATCCTTATTTTTTATATTTAGGCCGGTTTAAGCAGGTGCAAACCCTGGCTGTCGCTGCTGATGCTTTCTTCTGTCTGTACTCCTATGTGTCTAAGACACCTATCCAAAAGTTTACACCGTCTAACATGTTCTGGAATTGTGACTCAACTGATGTGCCATCCGTCAGGATTCTGGCTCCAGAGCCTGATTCCTATTCACCCAGAGAACGTCTCCAGAAAGCAATCTCTAAAATGTGCCTGTATACAGGTTCTCAAGATTGGCTGTCATCATCTCACAACCCCAAAATGAGCAGTTTGAACCAAGTTGTGTGGGAAGTGATGGACAGAGTGAAAGGAGAGAAGCTAGGTCTCCAGCAAGGACTTGGACATGGGCAAGCCCCTCAAGAAGAGTCTGTCCCCCCAGCACAAAATACAAAACTGTCCACTTCTTCATTTCCATGCGTTTTCTGCCCTAGAGAAGAAACATGGGGAGACTTGTGCCATGCCCATATTCTAGCCAGAGCAGGTCCACAGTACAACACAGACTCTACACAGATAACGAGAGAGCTACAGGCCATTAATGAGAAGCCCCATTCAGCTGAGAATGAGAGTCCATGGGAAAGAAAAAGCAAAGCAAGAAAGAAATTATTTCAAAGGACTCCCTTGGAAAAGAAGATTAAGTCACTAAACCTGTCTATCATCCAGCAGAAATGAAAACAGAGCCAAGCCAGACATGAGCTGCACCAATCTTTAACTCAGCACTTTCAGGGTGATTCTGATTTGGAACAGGTGTTACAGAAGTGAGGGAGAGGCTGGATACGAATAGCTCTGAATTCTTTCCCAGAAGATAAAAGAACAATGATCTTAAGCAAAGCAAATCTATTGTCTTATTTCCATTGGACAAAAACCCCACAACTTGAGAACATTTAGAATTTTTTGTTAAGTGTGTTAATACAAATGTAGAAAGAGAAAGAGCCATAGGTTCTTAAAAGATTTTAGTTTCTTATGTAACATACCCGCACTGATTTTTTAATGTTTTTCATGTAAGTGAAATTGAAAAAGCTACTCATTATTTAATAAAATGTATCTTTTATACACATAGGTAACCATTAAGATCCAGAAGTCCTGGTTCCAAACCTAAGAGTCTTATCCATTTAGCTCTGGATGAAGCTTTTTCCAAATCCACACTTTCTTCCCTTTTCTTTCTATAGCTGGATAGATTTGGAATCATAAAGGATTTTGCACACATTTGTGTGAATACTGAAAGCTGCATAGCTAAGCACCATAGCCACTTCCTACTGACATGGAGAGGACAGTTCTTGCAAGAACAGACACCAATGAAGGTCTCTACAAACAACTTAGGGTCATTTGACAAGCAGATTTTGTGATCCTTGGTAACCAGTTTCTGAGAAGGGATAGTTCAGGCTTCAGATACTGCCCCATCTACAGATGCCTGTTCCCCCCTCTCCCATGGTCTGTCTAAAACTTAGAATTCCTTTACCTTGAAATAACATACCTCTCCCCTGAAGATGCTACTTCCATCAAATGTCAGAATCATTTGGAAAAGCTCTCAAATCCTTGCCACACAGAAAAGCTATAATCATTTACAATAAAAGTCACATGCATGTTACCACTCATTGACTGATTATACAAGTCATACTTGACTATCAGGTGTCTGTCAGAGGAGACAAAGGCATTCCTTTGGAATGCATTCAGCCCCAATCCTCCTTTTCAACTCCTGTCTACCCTATACCTTTCCTTGCTCTTATCTCCAATTGGTTCTGTCTGAAGTCTGGTGGGATCCTGTACACAAGTACAGAACAGCAAAGAAGAGAAGGGCATCCACTGGCCCAGCAGAGCCAGGCATCCTCACTTCTACTTCCCTTGTAGAAGACTTAAGAAGTAAGTGGGCCTGTGTGCCAGGTAGTGTTTCAATATGTCTATGCATTTATCCTTTCCCAATGAGAATTTACGAATATCCACTGTGGAGATCCCCACATAGTACACTTGTTTTACTAGTATAGCACAGAACAAATAGCTGATTATTTTTTTTTTTAAATTCCACAGATGGAGCTAGAGTGGTGCTCAGACTTAAGCATATATCAAAATAGCCAGAAAGACTTGTTAAAATGCAAATGGCTGGGCCTCAGTTCAAGGTTTCTAGTTCAGGAAGCTGAACAGAAATCACCATTCAAATGCTGTTGTCCTAGGGGACATTCTGCAGAACCTTAGCATTCAGAATGTGTCCCACTAACAGAAGTTTGTGCTAAAAATAGAGAATCCAAGGGTCCCATCAGACATAATTAATTACAATTTGGTCACTTCTCTACTAGGATAACAAAGAAATATCATTAGGGGTACACATTTTGTTTGCAAATCTGTCTCAAAAGAGAGAAGGAGAAATGGATTTATGAGGTATCTGATGCCTTCATCTTGAATGTCTGATGGATGAACCTACTGTGGGTTGTTTCATCTTCCAATATCCAGCCTGAATTTCTTACATGGAAATGTAATGAAAGCCAAAGCTGCAATAAGTTCAGTAAATTGCACAAGATCCCCTTCACAGTTGTTATATGTAACAATCTATCCTGTATTCAAAAGTATGGAAAGCAGACTATTTAATGAAGTGGCAAAACCATGCAGTACAAACACATGTGGGATTGGAAGGTTTCAAGCAGCTTTTTTAAAGATTTATTTTATTATATATACAGTATTCTGACTGCATGTATGCTTGTAGGCCAGAAGAGAGTACCAAATCTCATTATAGATGATTATGAGCCACCATGTGGTTGCTGGGAATTGAACCCAAGACCTTTAGAAGAAGAGCCAATGCTCTTAACCTCTGAGCCATCTCTTCAGCCCCTTGAGCATATTTTTAAACAATCCATCACAAACAGAAGAAAAAAAAAAAAAACCACTAGCATTATTGAAATCCTTTGTTCTTCATATCTTAAAGATTCACCAGAAG
Organism: Meriones unguiculatus; assembly: GCF_030254825.1. Lineage (NCBI taxonomy): Eukaryota > Metazoa > Chordata > Mammalia > Rodentia > Muridae > Meriones > Meriones unguiculatus. The sequence continues at coordinate 15,943 of NC_083355.1, read as the reverse complement.
TAAATTCTCATTCAAAAGGCTATTCAAACAGAATATCAAACAGGCATGTCATATAGAAATTTAAAAGGAAGTTAACCTCTAGACTCATTGAATTGAAGTAGAAAACATAAAGTATATTCCAGATCCTGGCTGCCTTACCAAGCATCTGCTTCTTTGTTGTTTGTCAACCAGATGTTAGCTTCATACAAGAAAACATCAGATGTCCCACAAATACCAGTTCCCCTCAGAGAATTCAAAAGTATCAGAATTGTCTGGCAAAGATATGTATTTTAACTATATGAATAGATCTTATTTTCTGTCAACATAGCAGGAGAGATGATGGTTAGACATTCGATATTATATTCTGCATCCTACATGTGTATTTTTTAAACTCTAACATATCTACAATTAGGATGAATCTTAATATATCACTAGCCAAATGTTCCTATTAATTAATATGTGTTCACATGCAACATCAAATCATTATGAATCTTATAAGAGATAACCAAATGCAGTAACTTTAGAAAAAATGTTCTTAGAATTTCAAGATGAAAACAAAATATTTTAAATATTTCTTTCCTATGATTAAGTGGGAGAACAGAAATAAATACATAATGGAAATAAACACAGTCTTTGTTTCAGTTTTGGAATCTTGGTGCTTCCAAAGTCTTTCTCATGTCTTTTTACCTTTGCTTTTATTGAAAATAGATTTTTTTAAAATAAATCATATCCCAAATACGATTTCCCCTTCTTGTTCTTCACCACCTCTCTTCCCATATGGATCCACATTCTTTCTGTCTCTCATTAAAAAAAAAAGCAGGCATTTAGTGAATAATATTAAAATATAATATAATAAGATAAAATAAAAACAAACACGCCAGAATAGGACAAAACAAACAACCAAACAAAAAGAGCCCAAGAAAAGCCACAAAGAACAGATGTAGTTGCAGAGACCCATTTGTTCTCACAATCAGGAATCCCTTAAAAACACAAAACCAGGAGCCATAAGACATATACAAAGAAACTGAGAGAGAGAGAGAACTTAAAAAGAAAAAAAAAAGATAAAATTGAAAAAAAAAAAAAAAAGAGGCCCAATATGACATTATACGACAAGGAACCTCAAAAGATGCCACTGAGTTTTATTTTGTTTCATTTTGTTTTTCTGTTGGCCATCTATTGCTGTGCATGTGGCCTACCCTTAAGAGTAGTTTGTTTTCTTATTGAGATGTTTTCAAAAGAAACATAAATTACCACTCTCAGCCTGTGTCTATCATTAAGAAATCACAAGTTGAGTCAAAAATTGCTCAGTGCTTCCAAGATTGACACCTATGTGCTAACTGTAGACCGAGATATACTGAGTAAACCTCCCCCTATCTCTTTAAGGGCATAAGGATGGGTAAGATACGCTAGCAATATTCACTGTGTTCAGCTGAAGAATCTTCATTGTCTAGAGACACCCAGCCTCTTTAGGGTAACAGGACTTAGAATCCACCCCTCCATGCCAACTTACCACAAAAAAACAAAACAAAACAAAACAAAAACAACTCTTAAGGACTTTATCTTGCTGGAAAAAAAAAACTTAAATTTTTCTTTTCTCTTTCTCTTTCTCATTTCTTTTTACAAATAATTCACCTGTATAAGCAAATGCCATTTTGAAATTAGCACATGGGCCTCTTTTCTGCTAAAAGAGGACCCACTCTTTCCTTGCTATCACTGGCAGCAGTTTTCTTTTCTCTTGCTTTCCTTTTTAATATATGCCAAGGAACCGCATGGGCATGAATAGCTCCTGTCATTCTCCATAATTTATACTGTGATTAAAGATCTAAAATCCACCACCATTCCTATTCATGCCATTCTACTGAAATGGAAAGAACTCACATTAGTAAAATGTAAAGGTTCTCACATCAGTAAAAGGCAGAGCCAAGGGACAGAGTTAATGTTCGATGTGCTGATGTTCCCTCCTAGCAGGTCTCAGGTAGCTCCCTGTGCCTTTGCTAGAGAGGGTAAGTGAAAGTAGAAGCATGATTGGCAAGGCTACCATAGAACACTATATCCCCAAATGATAGATACCTCAAAGTATGATTTTTTTGTGTGTGTTTGTTGGAACTTAAATGATCTGGGGAACTTATAGTATTTGTTTTCAATTTACCGTTTTGATGTATGATAATAAAACAATAATAAACACATACCATGATTATTCTATGTCATATAGTATTCTTAGCTCTTAGCTGTTTAAAATCATTCAATTCTTATGTTATGAATTTTATTTATTTTCTCTTAACTAGATAGATGATGAATCTGGATAGAAAACTCTCACATGCAAAGGGTCAGGGGAGGATTGAAAATAAATAGAGGCATGGTGAGAATGTGATTATTATTTTCCCATCTTGTTTACAATTCTTATCAATGATTTTGCTGTTGTTTTGTTTTCCCCCTCTGTTGGAATAATTATTTCAAAAAATTGACTTTCTGTGCTCCATGAAAATCTTTCTACAAAGTTATATAAGAAAGAGCTTATTTACTTACTTGTATTAAGCATCAAATTAGAACATTATAAGCCTCACAACAACAAATCCTTCAAAGAAACTATAAGACAAAAAGCAATCTTCTTTTATATAACCCTGGATTTACATCCAATCACAGCCACAGTGTCTAAGTAAACAATAAATGTTCCTCAGGTAAAGAGATCCCAGAGTCATTTAGAAATTGGAGTGATCATCTGTGTTTATTATTGGCTTATTCCAAGTGAACAACAAACCATTGTATTTTAAATATAGAATGTGCTTTGCAAATAGGAAGAGAGTGCCTAAGTTAGATTCTCATGTCCTGTGCAGACTGAGGTCTTTATTATCAAGGATATGGGTCCTAAGGCATTTTCCATTTATTTTTTCATCAAGTTATTTGTTTTGTTTTACACTATTAGTTGAAGAACCTTATATAGTTTAAGATAGTCATTTTCTACACATGCCTGCTAACTGTTACAAAAACTTATTTAATATTACTAATCTGCAGGGAAATGTAAACAAAAGTCACAATGAAATATCTTAACTTGCTATGTAATTATGTTTTGAAAATATGTGTTCAAAAGTATGTGGTGTAATTAGAACACTTGTATGCTAGAGAAAATGCTGAGAAAGAAATTAGAGAAACAACACCCTTCACAATAGCCACTAATAACATTAAGTACTTTGGTGTGACTCTAACGAAGCAAGTGAAACAACTGTATGAAAAAAAAACTTCAAGTCTCTGAAGAAAGAAATTGAAGAAGATATCAGAAGATAGGAAGATCTCCCATGCTCATGGATGGGTAAGATTAACATAGTGAAAATGGCCATTCTACCAAAAGCATTTTACAGATTCAATGCAGTTTTGATCAAAATATCAACAAAATTCTTACAGAACTTGAAAGAAGAATTCTCAATTTCATATGGAAAACAAAAAACCTAGAGTTGCTAAAACAATCCTCTACAGAGGTACCTCCATCCCTGATCTCTAGCTGTACTACAGAGCAACAGTAATAAACAGACTACAAAGAAACTGGAAAGAAAAAGACTGAATCAGTGAAGTTGGGTTCATTTTCAGGATCTGGTTTGGGTTCCGATGGTTGGGGTTAGGGTTAAGGTTGGGTTCGGGTTAGGGTTCGGGTTCGGGTTCGGGTTCGGGTTAGGGTTAGGGTTAGGGTTAGGGTTAGGGTTAGGGTTAGGGTTAGGGTTAGGGTTAGGGTTAGGGTTAGGGTTAGGGTTAGGGTTAGGGTTAGGGTTAGGGTTAGGGTTAGGGTTAGGGTTAGGGTTAGGGTTAGGGTTAGGGTTAGGGTTAGGGTTAGGGTTAGGGTTAGGGTTAGGGTTAGGGTTAGGGTTAGGGTTAGGGTTAGGGTTAGGGTTAGGGTTAGGGTTAGGGTTAGGGTTAGGGTTAGGGTTAGGGTTAGGGTTAGGGTTAGGGTTAGGGTTAGGGTTAGGGTTAGGGTTAGGGTTAGGGTTAGGGTTAGGGTTAGGGTTAGGGTTAGGGTTAGGGTTAGGGTTAGGGTTAGGGTTAGGGTTAGGGTTAGGGTTAGGGTTAGGGTTAGGGTTAGGGTTAGGGTTAGGGTTAGGGTTAGGGTTAGGGTTAGGGTTAGGGTTAGGGTTAGGGTTAGGGTTAGGGTTAGGGTTAGGGTTAGGGTTAGGGTTAGGGTTAGGGTTAGGGTTAGGGTTAGGGTTAGGGTTAGGGTTAGGGTTAGGGTTAGGGTTAGGGTTAGGGTTAGGGTTAGGGTTAGGGTTAGGGTTAGGGTTAGGGTTAGGGTTAGGGTTAGGGTTAGGGTTAGGGTTAGGGTTAGGGTTAGGGTTAGGGTTAGGGTTAGGGTTAGGGTTAGGGTTAGGGTTAGGGTTAGGGTTAGGGTTAGGGTTAGGGTTAGGGTTAGGGTTAGGGTTAGGGTTAGGGTTAGGGTTAGGGTTAGGGTTAGGGTTAGGGTTAGGGTTAGGGTTAGGGTTAGGGTTAGGGTTAGGGTTAGGGTTAGGGTTAGGGTTAGGGTTAGGGTTAGGGTTAGGGTTAGGGTTAGGGTTAGGGTTAGGGTTAGGGTTAGGGTTAGGGTTAGGGTTAGGGTTAGGGTTAGGGTTAGGGTTAGGGTTAGGGTTAGGGTTAGGGTTAGGGTTAGGGTTAGGGTTAGGGTTAGGGTTAGGGTTAGGGTTAGGGTTAGGGTTAGGGTTAGGGTTAGGGTTAGGGTTAGGGTTAGGGTTAGGGTTAGGGTTAGGGTTAGGGTTAGGGTTAGGGTTAGGGTTAGGGTTAGGGTTAGGGTTAGGGTTAGGGTTAGGGTTAGGGTTAGGGTTAGGGTTAGGGTTAGGGTTAGGGTTAGGGTTAGGGTTAGGGTTAGGGTTAGGGTTAGGGTTAGGGTTAGGGTTAGGGTTAGGGTTAGGGTTAGGGTTAGGGTTAGGGTTAGGGTTAGGGTTAGGGTTAGGGTTAGGGTTAGGGTTAGGGTTAGGGTTAGGGTTAGGGTTAGGGTTAGGGTTAGGGTTAGGGTTAGGGTTAGGGTTAGGGTTAGGGTTAGGGTTAGGGTTAGGGTTAGGGTTAGGGTTAGGGTTAGGGTTAGGGTTAGGGTTAGGGTTAGGGTTAGGGTTAGGGTTAGGGTTAGGGTTAGGGTTAGGGTTAGGGTTAGGGTTAGGGTTAGGGTTAGGGTTAGGGTTAGGGTTAGGGTTAGGGTTAGGGTTAGGGTTAGGGTTAGGGTTAGGGTTAGGGTTAGGGTTAGGGTTAGGGTTAGGGTTAGGGTTAGGGTTAGGGTTAGGGTTAGGGTTAGGGTTAGGGTTAGGGTTAGGGTTAGGGTTAGGGTTAGGGTTAGGGTTAGGGTTAGGGTTAGGGTTAGGGTTAGGGTTAGGGTTAGGGTTAGGGTTAGGGTTAGGGTTAGGGTTAGGGTTAGGGTTAGGGTTAGGGTTAGGGTTAGGGTTAGGGTTAGGGTTAGGGTTAGGGTTAGGGTTAGGGTTAGGGTTAGGGTTAGGGTTAGGGTTAGGGTTAGGGTTAGGGTTAGGGTTAGGGTTAGGGTTAGGGTTAGGGTTAGGGTTAGGGTTAGGGTTAGGGTTAGGGTTAGGGTTAGGGTTAGGGTTAGGGTTAGGGTTAGGGTTAGGGTTAGGGTTAGGGTTAGGGTTAGGGTTAGGGTTAGGGTTAGGGTTAGGGTTAGGGTTAGGGTTAGGGTTAGGGTTAGGGTTAGGGTTAGGGTTAGGGTTAGGGTTAGGGTTAGGGTTAGGGTTAGGGTTAGGGTTAGGGTTAGGGTTAGGGTTAGGGTTAGGGTTAGGGTTAGGGTTAGGGTTAGGGTTAGGGTTAGGGTTAGGGTTAGGGTTAGGGTTAGGGTTAGGGTTAGGGTTAGGGTTAGGGTTAGGGTTAGGGTTAGGGTTAGGGTTAGGGTTAGGGTTAGGGTTAGGGTTAGGGTTAGGGTTAGGGTTAGGGTTAGGGTTAGGGTTAGGGTTAGGGTTAGGGTTAGGGTTAGGGTTAGGGTTAGGGTTAGGGTTAGGGTTAGGGTTAGGGTTAGGGTTAGGGTTAGGGTTAGGGTTAGGGTTAGGGTTAGGGTTAGGGTTAGGGTTAGGGTTAGGGTTAGGGTTAGGGTTAGGGTTAGGGTTAGGGTTAGGGTTAGGGTTAGGGTTAGGGTTAGGGTTAGGGTTAGGGTTAGGGTTAGGGTTAGGGTTAGGGTTAGGGTTAGGGTTAGGGTTAGGGTTAGGGTTAGGGTTAGGGTTAGGGTTAGGGTTAGGGTTAGGGTTAGGGTTAGGGTTAGGGTTAGGGTTAGGGTTAGGGTTAGGGTTAGGGTTAGGGTTAGGGTTAGGGTTAGGGTTAGGGTTAGGGTTAGGGTTAGGGTTAGGGTTAGGGTTAGGGTTAGGGTTAGGGTTAGGGTTAGGGTTAGGGTTAGGGTTAGGGTTAGGGTTAGGGTTAGGGTTAGGGTTAGGGTTAGGGTTAGGGTTAGGGTTAGGGTTAGGGTTAGGGTTAGGGTTAGGGTTAGGGTTAGGGTTAGGGTTAGGGTTAGGGTTAGGGTTAGGGTTAGGGTTAGGGTTAGGGTTAGGGTTAGGGTTAGGGTTAGGGTTAGGGTTAGGGTTAGGGTTAGGGTTAGGGTTAGGGTTAGGGTTAGGGTTAGGGTTAGGGTTAGGGTTAGGGTTAGGGTTAGGGTTAGGGTTAGGGTTAGGGTTAGGGTTAGGGTTAGGGTTAGGGTTAGGGTTAGGGTTAGGGTTAGGGTTAGGGTTAGGGTTAGGGTTAGGGTTAGGGTTAGGGTTAGGGTTAGGGTTAGGGTTAGGGTTAGGGTTAGGGTTAGGGTTAGGGTTAGGGTTAGGGTTAGGGTTAGGGTTAGGGTTAGGGTTAGGGTTAGGGTTAGGGTTAGGGTTAGGGTTAGGGTTAGGGTTAGGGTTAGGGTTAGGGTTAGGGTTAGGGTTAGGGTTAGGGTTAGGGTTAGGGTTAGGGTTAGGGTTAGGGTTAGGGTTAGGGTTAGGGTTAGGGTTAGGGTTAGGGTTAGGGTTAGGGTTAGGGTTAGGGTTAGGGTTAGGGTTAGGGTTAGGGTTAGGGTTAGGGTTAGGGTTAGGGTTAGGGTTAGGGTTAGGGTTAGGGTTAGGGTTAGGGTTAGGGTTAGGGTTAGGGTTAGGGTTAGGGTTAGGGTTAGGGTTAGGGTTAGGGTTAGGGTTAGGGTTAGGGTTAGGGTTAGGGTTAGGGTTAGGGTTAGGGTTAGGGTTAGGGTTAGGGTTAGGGTTAGGGTTAGGGTTAGGGTTAGGGTTAGGGTTAGGGTTAGGGTTAGGGTTAGGGTTAGGGTTAGGGTTAGGGTTAGGGTTAGGGTTAGGGTTAGGGTTAGGGTTAGGGTTAGGGTTAGGGTTAGGGTTAGGGTTAGGGTTAGGGTTAGGGTTAGGGTTAGGGTTAGGGTTAGGGTTAGGGTTAGGGTTAGGGTTAGGGTTAGGGTTAGGGTTAGGGTTAGGGTTAGGGTTAGGGTTAGGGTTAGGGTTAGGGTTAGGGTTAGGGTTAGGGTTAGGGTTAGGGTTAGGGTTAGGGTTAGGGTTAGGGTTAGGGTTAGGGTTAGGGTTAGGGTTAGGGTTAGGGTTAGGGTTAGGGTTAGGGTTAGGGTTAGGGTTAGGGTTAGGGTTAGGGTTAGGGTTAGGGTTAGGGTTAGGGTTAGGGTTAGGGTTAGGGTTAGGGTTAGGGTTAGGGTTAGGGTTAGGGTTAGGGTTAGGGTTAGGGTTAGGGTTAGGGTTAGGGTTAGGGTTAGGGTTAGGGTTAGGGTTAGGGTTAGGGTTAGGGTTAGGGTTAGGGTTAGGGTTAGGGTTAGGGTTAGGGTTAGGGTTAGGGTTAGGGTTAGGGTTAGGGTTAGGGTTAGGGTTAGGGTTAGGGTTAGGGTTAGGGTTAGGGTTAGGGTTAGGGTTAGGGTTAGGGTTAGGGTTAGGGTTAGGGTTAGGGTTAGGGTTAGGGTTAGGGTTAGGGTTAGGGTTAGGGTTAGGGTTAGGGTTAGGGTTAGGGTTAGGGTTAGGGTTAGGGTTAGGGTTAGGGTTAGGGTTAGGGTTAGGGTTAGGGTTAGGGTTAGGGTTAGGGTTAGGGTTAGGGTTAGGGTTAGGGTTAGGGTTAGGGTTAGGGTTAGGGTTAGGGTTAGGGTTAGGGTTAGGGTTAGGGTTAGGGTTAGGGTTAGGGTTAGGGTTAGGGTTAGGGTTAGGGTTAGGGTTAGGGTTAGGGTTAGGGTTAGGGTTAGGGTTAGGGTTAGGGTTAGGGTTAGGGTTAGGGTTAGGGTTAGGGTTAGGGTTAGGGTTAGGGTTAGGGTTAGGGTTAGGGTTAGGGTTAGGGTTAGGGTTAGGGTTAGGGTTAGGGTTAGGGTTAGGGTTAGGGTTAGGGTTAGGGTTAGGGTTAGGGTTAGGGTTAGGGTTAGGGTTAGGGTTAGGGTTAGGGTTAGGGTTAGGGTTAGGGTTAGGGTTAGGGTTAGGGTTAGGGTTAGGGTTAGGGTTAGGGTTAGGGTTAGGGTTAGGGTTAGGGTTAGGGTTAGGGTTAGGGTTAGGGTTAGGGTTAGGGTTAGGGTTAGGGTTAGGGTTAGGGTTAGGGTTAGGGTTAGGGTTAGGGTTAGGGTTAGGGTTAGGGTTAGGGTTAGGGTTAGGGTTAGGGTTAGGGTTAGGGTTAGGGTTAGGGTTAGGGTTAGGGTTAGGGTTAGGGTTAGGGTTAGGGTTAGGGTTAGGGTTAGGGTTAGGGTTAGGGTTAGGGTTAGGGTTAGGGTTAGGGTTAGGGTTAGGGTTAGGGTTAGGGTTAGGGTTAGGGTTAGGGTTAGGGTTAGGGTTAGGGTTAGGGTTAGGGTTAGGGTTAGGGTTAGGGTTAGGGTTAGGGTTAGGGTTAGGGTTAGGGTTAGGGTTAGGGTTAGGGTTAGGGTTAGGGTTAGGGTTAGGGTTAGGGTTAGGGTTAGGGTTAGGGTTAGGGTTAGGGTTAGGGTTAGGGTTAGGGTTAGGGTTAGGGTTAGGGTTAGGGTTAGGGTTAGGGTTAGGGTTAGGGTTAGGGTTAGGGTTAGGGTTAGGGTTAGGGTTAGGGTTAGGGTTAGGGTTAGGGTTAGGGTTAGGGTTAGGGTTAGGGTTAGGGTTAGGGTTAGGGTTAGGGTTAGGGTTAGGGTTAGGGTTAGGGTTAGGGTTAGGGTTAGGGTTAGGGTTAGGGTTAGGGTTAGGGTTAGGGTTAGGGTTAGGGTTAGGGTTAGGGTTAGGGTTAGGGTTAGGGTTAGGGTTAGGGTTAGGGTTAGGGTTAGGGTTAGGGTTAGGGTTAGGGTTAGGGTTAGGGTTAGGGTTAGGGTTAGGGTTAGGGTTAGGGTTAGGGTTAGGGTTAGGGTTAGGGTTAGGGTTAGGGTTAGGGTTAGGGTTAGGGTTAGGGTTAGGGTTAGGGTTAGGGTTAGGGTTAGGGTTAGGGTTAGGGTTAGGGTTAGGGTTAGGGTTAGGGTTAGGGTTAGGGTTAGGGTTAGGGTTAGGGTTAGGGTTAGGGTTAGGGTTAGGGTTAGGGTTAGGGTTAGGGTTAGGGTTAGGGTTAGGGTTAGGGTTAGGGTTAGGGTTAGGGTTAGGGTTAGGGTTAGGGTTAGGGTTAGGGTTAGGGTTAGGGTTAGGGTTAGGGTTAGGGTTAGGGTTAGGGTTAGGGTTAGGGTTAGGGTTAGGGTTAGGGTTAGGGTTAGGGTTAGGGTTAGGGTTAGGGTTAGGGTTAGGGTTAGGGTTAGGGTTAGGGTTAGGGTTAGGGTTAGGGTTAGGGTTAGGGTTAGGGTTAGGGTTAGGGTTAGGGTTAGGGTTAGGGTTAGGGTTAGGGTTAGGGTTAGGGTTAGGGTTAGGGTTAGGGTTAGGGTTAGGGTTAGGGTTAGGGTTAGGGTTAGGGTTAGGGTTAGGGTTAGGGTTAGGGTTAGGGTTAGGGTTAGGGTTAGGGTTAGGGTTAGGGTTAGGGTTAGGGTTAGGGTTAGGGTTAGGGTTAGGGTTAGGGTTAGGGTTAGGGTTAGGGTTAGGGTTAGGGTTAGGGTTAGGGTTAGGGTTAGGGTTAGGGTTAGGGTTAGGGTTAGGGTTAGGGTTAGGGTTAGGGTTAGGGTTAGGGTTAGGGTTAGGGTTAGGGTTAGGGTTAGGGTTAGGGTTAGGGTTAGGGTTAGGGTTAGGGTTAGGGTTAGGGTTAGGGTTAGGGTTAGGGTTAGGGTTAGGGTTAGGGTTAGGGTTAGGGTTAGGGTTAGGGTTAGGGTTAGGGTTAGGGTTAGGGTTAGGGTTAGGGTTAGGGTTAGGGTTAGGGTTAGGGTTAGGGTTAGGGTTAGGGTTAGGGTTAGGGTTAGGGTTAGGGTTAGGGTTAGGGTTAGGGTTAGGGTTAGGGTTAGGGTTAGGGTTAGGGTTAGGGTTAGGGTTAGGGTTAGGGTTAGGGTTAGGGTTAGGGTTAGGGTTAGGGTTAGGGTTAGGGTTAGGGTTAGGGTTAGGGTTAGGGTTAGGGTTAGGGTTAGGGTTAGGGTTAGGGTTAGGGTTAGGGTTAGGGTTAGGGTTAGGGTTAGGGTTAGGGTTAGGGTTAGGGTTAGGGTTAGGGTTAGGGTTAGGGTTAGGGTTAGGGTTAGGGTTAGGGTTAGGGTTAGGGTTAGGGTTAGGGTTAGGGTTAGGGTTAGGGTTAGGGTTAGGGTTAGGGTTAGGGTTAGGGTTAGGGTTAGGGTTAGGGTTAGGGTTAGGGTTAGGGTTAGGGTTAGGGTTAGGGTTAGGGTTAGGGTTAGGGTTAGGGTTAGGGTTAGGGTTAGGGTTAGGGTTAGGGTTAGGGTTAGGGTTAGGGTTAGGGTTAGGGTTAGGGTTAGGGTTAGGGTTAGGGTTAGGGTTAGGGTTAGGGTTAGGGTTAGGGTTAGGGTTAGGGTTAGGGTTAGGGTTAGGGTTAGGGTTAGGGTTAGGGTTAGGGTTAGGGTTAGGGTTAGGGTTAGGGTTAGGGTTAGGGTTAGGGTTAGGGTTAGGGTTAGGGTTAGGGTTAGGGTTAGGGTTAGGGTTAGGGTTAGGGTTAGGGTTAGGGTTAGGGTTAGGGTTAGGGTTAGGGTTAGGGTTAGGGTTAGGGTTAGGGTTAGGGTTAGGGTTAGGGTTAGGGTTAGGGTTAGGGTTAGGGTTAGGGTTAGGGTTAGGGTTAGGGTTAGGGTTAGGGTTAGGGTTAGGGTTAGGGTTAGGGTTAGGGTTAGGGTTAGGGTTAGGGTTAGGGTTAGGGTTAGGGTTAGGGTTAGGGTTAGGGTTAGGGTTAGGGTTAGGGTTAGGGTTAGGGTTAGGGTTAGGGTTAGGGTTAGGGTTAGGGTTAGGGTTAGGGTTAGGGTTAGGGTTAGGGTTAGGGTTAGGGTTAGGGTTAGGGTTAGGGTTAGGGTTAGGGTTAGGGTTAGGGTTAGGGTTAGGGTTAGGGTTAGGGTTAGGGTTAGGGTTAGGGTTAGGGTTAGGGTTAGGGTTAGGGTTAGGGTTAGGGTTAGGGTTAGGGTTAGGGTTAGGGTTAGGGTTAGGGTTAGGGTTAGGGTTAGGGTTAGGGTTAGGGTTAGGGTTAGGGTTAGGGTTAGGGTTAGGGTTAGGGTTAGGGTTAGGGTTAGGGTTAGGGTTAGGGTTAGGGTTAGGGTTAGGGTTAGGGTTAGGGTTAGGGTTAGGGTTAGGGTTAGGGTTAGGGTTAGGGTTAGGGTTAGGGTTAGGGTTAGGGTTAGGGTTAGGGTTAGGGTTAGGGTTAGGGTTAGGGTTAGGGTTAGGGTTAGGGTTAGGGTTAGGGTTAGGGTTAGGGTTAGGGTTAGGGTTAGGGTTAGGGTTAGGGTTAGGGTTAGGGTTAGGGTTAGGGTTAGGGTTAGGGTTAGGGTTAGGGTTAGGGTTAGGGTTAGGGTTAGGGTTAGGGTTAGGGTTAGGGTTAGGGTTAGGGTTAGGGTTAGGGTTAGGGTTAGGGTTAGGGTTAGGGTTAGGGTTAGGGTTAGGGTTAGGGTTAGGGTTAGGGTTAGGGTTAGGGTTAGGGTTAGGGTTAGGGTTAGGGTTAGGGTTAGGGTTAGGGTTAGGGTTAGGGTTAGGGTTAGGGTTAGGGTTAGGGTTAGGGTTAGGGTTAGGGTTAGGGTTAGGGTTAGGGTTAGGGTTAGGGTTAGGGTTAGGGTTAGGGTTAGGGTTAGGGTTAGGGTTAGGGTTAGGGTTAGGGTTAGGGTTAGGGTTAGGGTTAGGGTTAGGGTTAGGGTTAGGGTTAGGGTTAGGGTTAGGGTTAGGGTTAGGGTTAGGGTTAGGGTTAGGGTTAGGGTTAGGGTTAGGGTTAGGGTTAGGGTTAGGGTTAGGGTTAGGGTTAGGGTTAGGGTTAGGGTTAGGGTTAGGGTTAGGGTTAGGGTTAGGGTTAGGGTTAGGGTTAGGGTTAGGGTTAGGGTTAGGGTTAGGGTTAGGGTTAGGGTTAGGGTTAGGGTTAGGGTTAGGGTTAGGGTTAGGGTTAGGGTTAGGGTTAGGGTTAGGGTTAGGGTTAGGGTTAGGGTTAGGGTTAGGGTTAGGGTTAGGGTTAGGGTTAGGGTTAGGGTTAGGGTTAGGGTTAGGGTTAGGGTTAGGGTTAGGGTTAGGGTTAGGGTTAGGGTTAGGGTTAGGGTTAGGGTTAGGGTTAGGGTTAGGGTTAGGGTTAGGGTTAGGGTTAGGGTTAGGGTTAGGGTTAGGGTTAGGGTTAGGGTTAGGGTTAGGGTTAGGGTTAGGGTTAGGGTTAGGGTTAGGGTTAGGGTTAGGGTTAGGGTTAGGGTTAGGGTTAGGGTTAGGGTTAGGGTTAGGGTTAGGGTTAGGGTTAGGGTTAGGGTTAGGGTTAGGGTTAGGGTTAGGGTTAGGGTTAGGGTTAGGGTTAGGGTTAGGGTTAGGGTTAGGGTTAGGGTTAGGGTTAGGGTTAGGGTTAGGGTTAGGGTTAGGGTTAGGGTTAGGGTTAGGGTTAGGGTTAGGGTTAGGGTTAGGGTTAGGGTTAGGGTTAGGGTTAGGGTTAGGGTTAGGGTTAGGGTTAGGGTTAGGGTTAGGGTTAGGGTTAGGGTTAGGGTTAGGGTTAGGGTTAGGGTTAGGGTTAGGGTTAGGGTTAGGGTTAGGGTTAGGGTTAGGGTTAGGGTTAGGGTTAGGGTTAGGGTTAGGGTTAGGGTTAGGGTTAGGGTTAGGGTTAGGGTTAGGGTTAGGGTTAGGGTTAGGGTTAGGGTTAGGGTTAGGGTTAGGGTTAGGGTTAGGGTTAGGGTTAGGGTTAGGGTTAGGGTTAGGGTTAGGGTTAGGGTTAGGGTTAGGGTTAGGGTTAGGGTTAGGGTTAGGGTTAGGGTTAGGGTTAGGGTTAGGGTTAGGGTTAGGGTTAGGGTTAGGGTTAGGGTTAGGGTTAGGGTTAGGGTTAGGGTTAGGGTTAGGGTTAGGGTTAGGGTTAGGGTTAGGGTTAGGGTTAGGGTTAGGGTTAGGGTTAGGGTTAGGGTTAGGGTTAGGGTTAGGGTTAGGGTTAGGGTTAGGGTTAGGGTTAGGGTTAGGGTTAGGGTTAGGGTTAGGGTTAGGGTTAGGGTTAGGGTTAGGGTTAGGGTTAGGGTTAGGGTTAGGGTTAGGGTTAGGGTTAGGGTTAGGGTTAGGGTTAGGGTTAGGGTTAGGGTTAGGGTTAGGGTTAGGGTTAGGGTTAGGGTTAGGGTTAGGGTTAGGGTTAGGGTTAGGGTTAGGGTTAGGGTTAGGGTTAGGGTTAGGGTTAGGGTTAGGGTTAGGGTTAGGGTTAGGGTTAGGGTTAGGGTTAGGGTTAGGGTTAGGGTTAGGGTTAGGGTTAGGGTTAGGGTTAGGGTTAGGGTTAGGGTTAGGGTTAGGGTTAGGGTTAGGGTTAGGGTTAGGGTTAGGGTTAGGGTTAGGGTTAGGGTTAGGGTTAGGGTTAGGGTTAGGGTTAGGGTTAGGGTTAGGGTTAGGGTTAGGGTTAGGGTTAGGGTTAGGGTTAGGGTTAGGGTTAGGGTTAGGGTTAGGGTTAGGGTTAGGGTTAGGGTTAGGGTTAGGGTTAGGGTTAGGGTTAGGGTTAGGGTTAGGGTTAGGGTTAGGGTTAGGGTTAGGGTTAGGGTTAGGGTTAGGGTTAGGGTTAGGGTTAGGGTTAGGGTTAGGGTTAGGGTTAGGGTTAGGGTTAGGGTTAGGGTTAGGGTTAGGGTTAGGGTTAGGGTTAGGGTTAGGGTTAGGGTTAGGGTTAGGGTTAGGGTTAGGGTTAGGGTTAGGGTTAGGGTTAGGGTTAGGGTTAGGGTTAGGGTTAGGGTTAGGGTTAGGGTTAGGGTTAGGGTTAGGGTTAGGGTTAGGGTTAGGGTTAGGGTTAGGGTTAGGGTTAGGGTTAGGGTTAGGGTTAGGGTTAGGGTTAGGGTTAGGGTTAGGGTTAGGGTTAGGGTTAGGGTTAGGGTTAGGGTTAGGGTTAGGGTTAGGGTTAGGGTTAGGGTTAGGGTTAGGGTTAGGGTTAGGGTTAGGGTTAGGGTTAGGGTTAGGGTTAGGGTTAGGGTTAGGGTTAGGGTTAGGGTTAGGGTTAGGGTTAGGGTTAGGGTTAGGGTTAGGGTTAGGGTTAGGGTTAGGGTTAGGGTTAGGGTTAGGGTTAGGGTTAGGGTTAGGGTTAGGGTTAGGGTTAGGGTTAGGGTTAGGGTTAGGGTTAGGGTTAGGGTTAGGGTTAGGGTTAGGGTTAGGGTTAGGGTTAGGGTTAGGGTTAGGGTTAGGGTTAGGGTTAGGGTTAGGGTTAGGGTTAGGGTTAGGGTTAGGGTTAGGGTTAGGGGTTAGGGTTAGGGTTAGGGTTAGGGGTTAGGGTTAGGGTTAGGGTTAGGGTTAGGGTTAGGGTTAGGGTTAGGGTTAGGGTTAGGGTTAGGGTTAGGGTTAGGGTTAGGGTTAGGGTTAGGGTTAGGGTTAGGGTTAGGGTTAGGGTTAGGGTTAGGGTTAGGGTTAGGGTTAGGGTTAGGGTTAGGGTTAGGGTTAGGGTTAGGGTTAGGGTTAGGGTTAGGGTTAGGGTTAGGGTTAGGGTTAGGGTTAGGGTTAGGGTTAGGGTTAGGGTTAGGGTTAGGGTTAGGGTTAGGGTTAGGGTTAGGGTTAGGGTTAGGGTAGGGTTAGGGTGTAGGGTTAGGGTTAGGGTTAGGGTTAGGGTTAGGGTTAGGGTTAGGGTTAGGGTTAGGGTTAGGGGTTAGGGTTAGGGTTGGTTGGGTTAGGGTTAGGGTTAGGGTTAGGGTTAGGGTTAGGGTTAGGGTTAGGGTTAGGGTTAGGGTTAGGGTTAGGGTTAGGGTTAGGGTTAGGGTTAGGGTTAGGGTTAGGGTTAGGGTTAGGGTTAGGGTTAGGGTTAGGGTTAGGGTGTAGGGTTAGGGTTAGGGTTAGGGTTAGGGTTAGGGTTAGGGTTAGGGTTAGGGTTAGGGTTAGGGTTAGGGTTAGGGTTAGGGTTAGGGTTAGGGTTAGGGTTAGGGTTAGGGTTAGGGTTAGGGTTAGGGTTAGGGTTAGGGTTAGGGTTAGGGTTAGGGTTAGGGTTAGGGTTAGGGTTAGGGTTAGGGTTAGGGTTAGGGTTAGGGTTAGGGTTAGGGTTAGGGTTAGGGTTAGGGTTAGGGTTAGGGTTAGGGTTAGGGTTAGGGTTAGGGTTAGGGTTAGGGTTAGGGTTAGGGTTAGGGTTAGGGTTAGGGTTAGGGTTAGGGTTAGGGTTAGGGTTAGGGGTTAGGGTTAGGGTTAGGGTTAGGGTTAGGGTTAGGGTAGGGTTAGGGTTAGGGTTAGGGTTAGGGTTAGGGTTAGGGTTAGGGTTAGGGTTAGGGTTAGGGTTAGGGTTAGGGTTAGGGTTAGGGTTAGGGTTAGGGTTAGGGTTAGGGTTAGGTGTTAGGGTTAGGGTTAGGGTTAGGGTTAGGGTTAGGGGTTAGGGGTTAGGGTTAGGGGTTAGGGTTAGGGTTAGGGTTAGGGTTAGGGTTAGGGTTAGGGTTAGGGTTAGGGTTAGGGTTAGGGTTAGGGTTAGGGTTAGGGTTAGGGTTAGGGTTAGGGTTAGGGTTAGGGTTAGGGTTAGGGTTAGGGTTAGGGTTAGGGTTAGGGTTAGGGTTAGGGTTAGGGTTAGGGTTAGGGTTAGGGTTAGGGTTAGGGTTAGGGTTAGTAGG